>NW_008824056.1:1949872-1957273 GCF_000699105.1 Pygoscelis adeliae | reverse complement strand
ACTGTAGATGTTTAGTATCTTGGGAAAATCTGCTTTTAGAATCTAACTTAGGTATTAATTTAGGAAATAACAACTGATTCTCTGAAAACCAAAAGATAGCAAATAGTAAGCCAGACTCATTTTAATTGGATTTTTTTTTTCTGGTGCGTTTTGGGCATGGGAATTGTGACTTCTGGTCTCTCTTTGTGGGAGAGCTGGTAAAATACAAAATATTCACCTGTATTTGAGGGGAGGAGGGGAAGATGGCCATTTTTATAGTCAGGTAATATAGTGCTGTCAAGAAGTTTTGTCTCCAAGTCCTTGGTTCATGCTGACTTTGCTATGCACTTTGTTAAATGTTTTTTTTTCTTTGGTGTAGATTAATGTCAGTATCTTTGTTCTTATTAAGCAGGGCAATACTTGAAGATATTGAAGCGCTCCACTTTAATTTTTAAGGCAACTGATTTTTGGTCTATAAAAACTGTCATCAGTAGAAGCTGTTGGTCTCAGCTATAAATTTATATTTGCACGACTTTATTTACTAACCCTTCTTAATATTGAGATACAAGAAAGCCTTTTTAGCATCCTCTAACAATATCGCAGCAACTTGCCATGTTTGAGCAGATGTTAAGCAGGCAATAGTTGAATGTTAATTTTGAGAGGGTGGTATGTTTAAGCCTATCTGAAGTATGTTGCATGTGGGCCTTCCAGACTTAGCTACAATGCTTTGTCTCTTGGGAGAATTTTAAAGCTAAACCTCTTTCTTTTTGTCACTCTATATGGACTCTCTCAAGTCAGTATAAAGCAGATCATCCCTAGGCTAAAGCTCTTCAGCTTTTGTTATTGGGCTCTGTAGACCTGTAATTAGGCCTCCTGGCAGGCCTTGCAGGCCAGTTAATGGTCATATGGAGTTTCTATGAGGCAGACTGGCTTTGTATAAATCCTTCGTAGGGATACGTTTATGGGTCACTTCCTACCAGGACCAGGCTTTGTGCCGCTGCCCCACGGGCTGACAGGGAGCAGGTTCCCTTGACCATCGACAGCTCAGTTTGTGGCGCACAATCTACCCAGCTAATCCCCAGTGTAAACAGAGGATTTAGCTGAGCTTCTGTCACTTACAGTTGCCAAACCACTTGGGTGTCTGTGATTTCTTTCCCAGACTTCATTACTGAGAGACGGAGAAGCACAGAAGATTTGAGCCAGGGTTTTGTGTTAAACGTTTGCTTGCTCGTATCACTAATTTTAAAAGTTTGCCCTGCTTCGAATCCTGCCTTGCTAAAACCTGTAAGCTTAACAAAAAACCTCAAAACTTTAAAGGCAGTTAATTTGTGCCGTGAATTGTCGTATGGCACCCATGTTTTCTCATAAAGATTAAAATGTGGATGAATATTCCAAAATGTAAATGTATTGATAAGAAGTAGCATGTGGAAAGTTCAAACTATCAATCTGGCTGCCTTTACCAAAGTAATCTGAAAGTTTTTCTATGGTGATAAGCAGAAATTTCTTACTCTCCATATAAAGACGATGACAAAAGGCAATTGATCTGGATTTTCAAAGGTCTGGAGTTGAAATAAGTGACTGATCTATTTTTGGAATCTGCATTTCAATCTATCACTGAAAGAACATTCAAGAATAGAGCATTTTTGTGCAAAGAATTCTTGACAGAGTTTATTTAAAGGAAACTTCAGAACTGAGACACTAATTTGACATTAGCAATATGCGGTAAAAATTGATGAATACAAATCATAAGCATTAAACATTTATCAGATCTGTTTGGCAGCAATTCTGGATATTGGATATTTAACTCATTATCTTTGAATTATACTATCAGATTGCTCCCTTTAATTTTGTACGATGCATCTTTATTACATTTTTACATATCCCTTAAAGAGAAAATCATTGCATATAACAAGTACTTTGGCCTTAGCTGTTGTAAAAATGCAAGTGTTTTATAATACTTATTGCATTTTTTTAAAAATCTACCCATTATAACGCATGTTACTGGGGAGAAAAATCCTAATTTGCACTCAGTGCCTGTTAAATAAATAGTCAAATATTCTCTACTTTCTGGTATCAAAATGGCTCATAACAGATGTGGCTGAAAGGACCACATAGGTAGACTGTATGATTTTAGTCTGGTGGAACTAATAGGATCACTTGCTACTTTATAGATTCTTGCTTTTCTTTTACTTTAATAAAAACTGTTTAGTTAAATCGGATGGCCTCTATTTTGCTCTTTTCTAGCTATGCAAAGTAGTAAGGCAGGCAGGTGGCAACAAGTATGAAAAATTTCCTTTTATCGGGGCTTATGTTTAAATGTCAAATTTATAAAATGTTTATGGATTTCTCATCTTGATTATGATTTTGTTTTGATTTTGCTATTTGTGTTCTTTCCACTGAAAACTCAATGGCCTTAGTTTGAATTTATAATTATGCAAACAATTTTTGAAGGATGGATAACGTGTTGAGATATATGCGCAAAGGATGAAATAACACATAAAATATTTTACCTGTTTCATGGAAATTTAAAAATAGCTTTTAAAATAATGCTTTCCCCAGAAATTTTGAGAATCTGAACTTACAAGCAGCTTCAAAGTTGCTGAATATTGAAAAAGAGATTAATATAGTTACTATGTAGGCTCAGTTTGGTTTCATCATAAAATTCTTATTTCTATCAATTTCAAACAGTTGTTTTGCGTGTGTCTGCTGACACTTTGGATAATTGAATTTTACTTCCATTTATATAAAAATCTCAATTCTGTGAACAAAGATGTCTTACTGAACTACCTTTTCTCTATATGACAAACATGGATGTAGGTGCTAGAAATGTTTTTAAAGGTGTTTTGTGCAGCATTTCTTGAACCCCAAGCTAAGAAGAATTTGCATGAATAAGAATCTGTTCCTAATGAAAAACACCACCAAACAAGCCAAGCAAGACCTGGGTATGTGTATGTGGGCACAGGCAAGTGCAATGTTGGAGCATCCCTCCGGAAGGAGCAGCTCTCAGGGGGCTGGGTGGCGATGCTGCAGGACATCCTCCCGGGACTCCAGCACAAGGGAAGCCACAGGGACCTGGACAGGGGATGCGAAGAGCTGCATCAAATCGCTGCTTTTTTAAATAGCTTGTCCCCATCCCATTGCAGGAAACTTGGTCACTTTTGCTGCTTACAGCAAGCATTTGTAGTTGACAGCCTCCTGCTCCCTTACTCTGTGTGGGCTTTCAGGCACAGGATCAGGACCCTGGGGTTTGTTATGCTGCAGCCTACAAAATAGTGTGTAGCGATTATTGAAGATTAAATTTGTATGATGCTCTTCAATGTTTTAATAGCTTGTTCTTAGTAAAAGACAAAAAAACCCCAGTGGATTAAAAGAAACTTTAGGTTGAAATTTATGAAGCTCACTTTGCAAGGTTGTCCTGAGGAGGCCAGAAATTTTTTCATGTGCTCAGAAATAAATGTGAGGAGAAACTGTCATTCCCATTGCTGCTGTGGCTTCAACTACAAGCATTAATTGCTTGTAGCCTCAAGAAATTGCGATTTATGTATTTTCTTCCTTAATGCCTTTGTCATTTTAATACTTTTTCCATGTTATCTCTTCACATTATGACTGAGGTTTGGTCAGGAGTAGAAGGTTTTGCTGGTTTGCCTCTGTATTCCTCAAGTGAGCAAGTGATATAGAAAACTTGAGAATGAGACTGAGAACTTGAAAGGGAAATGAAGACGAAGATGGGTGGAGAAAAGACAGAACAATTGTTCTGAAAATGTACACGTGAGGCATTTCTAACGCAATATACCCGTGATAGTAATTGTTTTCAAATCTTAAGATAATTATCTGTTTATTTTCAAATGTAAGATAACGTTAAGTGTTGAGTGGTACAGGGATGGGCAACCACAGGCACAGGTGTAGTGTTTGGCACTGATCAAGATTTAGGCTGGCAGTAGCGACTAACAGTTTGATTAAATGTGTTTTGTACTAAGCAGGTTTTTTGTCATTGGTTAATATAGGAAATAAATGCATGAAACAGTAGTATCTTTCATTTGTGAATTGCAAAAAACTAATGCAATGAGATGGATTCCCCCCATCTGCAGCTTTTCTAATTGACATGCAAACATAAATGGTGATCCTTTCATGCATACCAATTAGGATGCAGAGAGATAACGATCAAGTTTCTTGGACTGCTACTTTTATGACTACTCTTGAATGACCAAGTAGCAACAGGGTATTGCTTTTATTCAGCTTTATCTGACCTGGGTGATATTTTCTCCAACTGCTCTGAAAGAGAGACTGAATATGCTGTTTATTGGTACCCCAAGTACCAAATTTGAATTATGTTCATCAGCCTAATGTCGTTTTGTCTGTCTTTCCAAATGCTTAGAGCCAACTAGTAGAGGCTTTGGTAGGAGGCCTGAATAATCCCCCCACTTCTCTCGGTTCATTATTTGGAGATAAACAGAAGAAACCACATCTGTTGTGGTTCCTTTGTGTCACTCCATTAACCCCAAAAGTGAAACTGAAGTCCTTCAGAAGTACTTTTCTGCCAGAAGATCAAGCAGAAACTTAAGGAAGAACTTAACACAGGAAGCTCATAAGGCATTTTATTCTTCTACAGTGAATATGTGTTTTCAACAATTTGATCTACAGTGAATTATTTCTCCCCCCCTGGAGTTCCTATAAATAGTTGATACCATGGAATTCCTTTGGACATTGTTCAACAAAAAACATGTTATCATCTTGTTGTTATAGTCACAAATTATTGCTTGGAAGTGTTTATTAACAAACATCTTAAATCCAACCTGTCGTAGGCAGACAAGAACCTTGATTTCTGTCACATCCAGATTTTGAAGAGAGGGCATCAGGTGCTTAAGGCAATCCAAAAGTCTTCTGAATGTCTTTTTATTGTCTTCCTTCTACAGGATCACTATAAAAAAACCTGCAGTTTCATCCACTAAAATGAATCCAAAAAGTCTGCATCTTTTTCCAAGAATTTTGTGAGCTCATTAGTATGTTTACATACCTGAATTTCCCATTCATAGACTTTTCTACCCAGCCTCATCATAGCGTTTTAAGCTTTGTACTAACAAGATCACAACAGTTCAGGTGTTATTTAATACAGAAAATGTTCTTGTTTTTTTTCTTATATTCCGGAAGTCTAGACATGAACAGAAGATTTAATTTTCAAGAATATGATTTGCATAATGTATAGACTAATGAAAGACTGCAGTTTAAAAAAAATTGATGAATGGTCCCGGTCTCTATTCTGATAAGTAAGCTTTATGGTTATTTCTTAACAAAACATTTGATGTCTGAAGGATTCAAGAAGAGATCTTGCTGTAAGAAGAGGAAGGGTGGTGGCTTTTTCAGTGTCTACAAAACTGTGAACCCTGGTGGGAATTTTGATCTGTACTGAGTCTGCACCAGTCTGAAGTTTGTTATTGTTTCCTGCCTCGGTTCTTTCAAAGGTAAACAAACTGGAATGACACTTCTGAAACGTCTACCAAATCATCCAAGTAGGCTGAGCAGTCCGATTTCTCTCTGCTGCCATCTGACGTACAGAATGCTCTGTCTTTCTTGAGTTGTGGAGTAAAAGGTTGTGTAGCTTTCCATAGCTCCAGAAAAGGGTAATCTTTTCTGGACTTCAGGGCTCTCAATGACCTCATCCTTCCCATAAGGATCTGAACACTTATTCTTCCATCTATAATCCTGTCCCCATACTCTACAGATTAGTTCGAAATTTGTGACTGGTGAAATGCTTAATTTTTTTTGTTTTCATCTGCTCAGTTCTGCTCAGTAATCAGACAGTAACACTGTGACAGATGCACATCCTCAGTTTAGAGTGATTTCTCAAATTTTCATAGTATATCCTTCTGCTGTAGGTACATATTTGAAGATGGAAGATTTTATCCTATTCTTGAAAACTAGCCAATTTAGGAAAGTCATCTAATTACGGAGTTAGTGAACCCAGTTTCTAGGTCAACTGCTGATTCCTACTCAGCAGATTTCTGTGTCAAAAACCATTTAGTTGATGACACCGGCAGAAAGAGCACTTCTGAACAAACTCTGAGCGATTCAAGAATTACGTGATTTAAAAAAAAAAACAAAAACACAAGAGAATGTGTATTGGAACAAATTTATGGTAGCTAATTTTTATATTGTGTATTTTATGAGAATTGCAGGTATTTTCAGACAATTTCAGAAAGATGCAGAAAGTATTTGAACTCACCTGGACGGTCTACACTAATAAGCTTCATAGCCATGCACAAGTGCTTATACAGCTGGATGTTAAATACATTTCTTCATACATTACTTGCTCCTAATTTGTTGGCAAAGCTACATAATCTCATTAGAGTACTAAACAAAAATACTTTCTGCATGCAAAGCGACAACTATATAAAAAAGTCATTACTCCAAGTAATTACTTTTTTAACATATTAATGGTCTTGTTCTTACAGAGTATGTGATTTTGAAGAGCAGCTTTTTGTGTCATTGGTGAGCAAAGTAAACACTTGATTAATTAATGATTACTTCCATAAGTAATTCAACTTCATTTTCATGATTGCTGAAAAAATATGGAATATTTTTAATTAAAGAAATTTGGGTAGAGAATAAAATGCGTTTGAAACAAAATAGTTCACTTTTGCAATTTGTAATACCATTGTATTGGTATCTAAAAGCCATTCACTTCATGAACCTGTTTTAGGTTCTTACAAGAGATTTAAAAAAAAATGCTTTGAACGATTTTTGTAGAATGTATATTTTTTTCTAGTTTAGGAAGCCAATGAGTAGTTGCTAATATAGGGATGCCATAATGTAAAACAGAGCCTATAAGTAGACTTTGCAGTAACTTTAGTTAATGAACATTTATTGCCTTTAGAAATAATTCTAAAACTTATAGAATTTCTATTTGTTCGTCAGATTTTTATCTGAGACCTTTTTTTTTGTGCTACCGAGAAACGAAAGTATCTCAGGCTTACGTTATAACTAATGGGTTTTCAGTAATATTGTAGCATATGGTATACATGATTTTGATGCAAATATGTGTGCTAATTATGTGCAGATGAATCTTTCAGTCCTGCTATTGATCTTAAGTCAAAGACAATTTTTCAGTTAGCTTAAGTTTTACATCAATTCATATTTAGCAACTTTGCCCAGTAATTTAATTATACACTGTTTTGGCTGCAGAAACCATATGTGGTTGTGCAGCTAGTTTCTGTTAAAGCATGCCTTTTGGGAAATGTTATGTCTTAATATTGATAGCAAAATATTTATTTCTCATATTTTACCTGATCTGTATAGGTGCCTGCTTTGGTATGTGGTCATTAAAGCATTAGCCAGAATGTGTGCCCCTAAGATATGTTATAACAATATACCCTGTAAATTTTTGGATATTTAGTTTAGATTTTCTACAAGCAACACTGGAGAGCG
>NW_008824056.1:1949454-1949853 GCF_000699105.1 Pygoscelis adeliae | reverse complement strand
AGGAATGCCCAGAAAAGGGCTTTAAAGTGCTTGATCTGCTCAGCAGCACTGGCTCTGGCTGGTGGGCACAAATTGTGTGTTTAAATGTTTAGGGCCTCTCTGTCTAATTTCCAGGTGTGAAGTGTGCCAGAATCTCTCACTCAGCTTGCGGAAGGGAGAAATAAGTGGAAAAGAAAGAAAATGTCCTTGCTCCTTCTCACTGCATGATGGTGCGTCCTGCAAGTTTTCAAGTGTGGAGGTGATTATAGGAGGCCTTGCTCATGCTCCAGCTAGTAGGCATTTCCAAGGCACCTATAATTTAATAAATACTCCCTATCTATCAATGGATTTTAGATCCCAGTGCCCTTTTGAGGTGGAGCAATGGTTTCACGGAGTTTCAATGACTTACCAACAGTCATG
>NW_008824056.1:1923309-1949441 GCF_000699105.1 Pygoscelis adeliae | reverse complement strand
GAATGAAGCCCATGTCCCAGAACTTGATCTCGTGTGTGACCATGTCATCCTCATTTCCTCCTTAACTCCAGACTGAGATTAGAAGTTATAATTAGTAATTAGTGCCCTATCTGCTGTTATTTTTTCAGCTGGGAGAGAACTTTAGGGTTGCCCAGAAATATACATTGCTGTGCATGAAGCAAACATACCTGAACTGCAGACACAGAATTAATGATCATTATAGTATTTAAGTATATACTCATAGAAGAAGGCAGACTTTTAATCAAAGATTAATATTTCTGTTAGTGCTACTGCACAAAACGCCCTAAGTTTAAGAGCCAGATATTGATGGAGTTAGTATTGATGCTGTACAGTGCAGCCCATTCTGTCTCAAAATCCTAGTTCAAACTAAACACCTTTACATCCAACAGTCTTGCTTTAAGTATCACCGGTGCCTACTGCCTGTCAGCTAAACCTCCTGGGTACCTCTGTGAGTTTGTCTTTAGAGGGTTTAGACAACTTGTTTGGTTTGCATGGAGCAGGGGAACACGAAGGCATCTCCGCCAAGAGACAGTCTTTCAGCTGTAGGATGTCATCAGAGGAAATCCTCCTCTCGTACCGCTCCTCGGTGGCTGTAAGGTACAGTTAGAAGTGGTGCTGGAAAGTTTGTGTGCTTGCAAGGGTCCGCACACTTTGGTTCAAACTCGGACACAAGTGCAGCCCTAAGGGTCTGGGGACTGGACTGAGCTGGGGAATCGGTCATGCGACAGCTTGAGACCACGAGGCAGCTGGAGCAGCAAGCTGGCTTGCCCAGGTGGTGTTTGGCAGGAGGAGCAAGGTGAGATCTCGTCATTACATGCATGGCTGAAGTTGGTGGGCAGCAGGCAGTTCAAATTGAGCGTGGCATCTTTAAGAATGTTGGTGATGGCTCCTCCTGAATACAGCCCCAATTCTTGCAAACAAACTTTGAAAAACTTCTTTCTTTTTTTTTTTCCTGCACAGTAACAGAGTGCAGAATTATTCCTGAACACTAATGGCGTGCAGAAATACAGGCTGGGTTTAAAAATCTTACAGTTTTTTTTTCAGGAATTTGTGAATCTTGGTATACGCAGGTCCACAGATCTTTTTTCCTCTTAGTTCACCATCAGTTCTGCTAAGCTCACTTGCCTACTTGTTGAAGGTGTTAAATTGCATCATTTTCTTGAAATATTTCACAGCAAGTGGAAATCAAAACTTGCTATTTTTGTACTTTTCACATTCATTCTTTCAGGAAAACCTGAAATACAAGCACGTTGCTCTGAATTCAGAGTACAGTCATCCAGCACCTGAAGGTCTTGTTTCGTGCCTACATGATCTTCTTGTAAATCATATATATTAACTTTTTCCCTTGAACCAAGAATAGTATTTAATGGGGGTAATAAAATTCTTGTTTTACAGTTATTGAAAGAATATTTATCACAGCTTTATTAAATATGGAGAACTAAGTGTGCCGTTTTCTCCAAGTGGTTTCGTTTGCTCATGTTTTCTTTGTTGACCCAAATGAATGAAATTAGAACAAACAATCTCTGAGTCATTTGTAATCAAGAGCTGATTAATGGAGTTTGGTTTCATAGCCATTATTCATTCAAGAACACCTGATATCTTTCCCATAAACAAATTGTGTTTGTCCAAATTAAGAAATTAAATGAAGCATTTGATGAGTTTATGATTGACCCTTCTAACTCTGAGCCCATTAGTCAATGTCATTATCATACAAAACTGTTTGACTAATGTGCTGTCTGAAGAAGCATGTGGATTTATTATGATTTCTGATTAATGCATGCTGCAAGCCAAACTACTAGATTGTAATAATTTTTTGATTTTCATTTTAGCAGTCGTTGAAGATTTTCATCTGTGATGAAATGCATTTGTGTCCCATTAGATTTAGGGATGATTATGAGGTGTCGATTGAATAAATCTTAAAATATAGTAGTGGATGTTTTGCAAAGATTTCCATTCCCCCTCCCCCAGTGGTGCAGTTGTGTTAGGCTTTTTATAAGGATGACTGCCTATCATTTAATAGGAACTTTTGTGTGACTTATGAGACAACCAGTAAGAATTTCTATAAAAATAGGCATTATTGTTTTTCTTTTGTATTGTTTATGTGTCTCTGATTTATGAAATTCTAATATCTGTATTTAAAAAAATGGGGAGGTGTTTGGTTACTTTGGTTATTTTGACAGGATTTTATGACAATATTTTCTGCCTACAAGAATGCTCTTGAAAAGCAGACTTTAAGGTAAACTTCTGTAATAATAAGATGGCTTTATCTTTTAAAATGCTATAAATACTATTATTTTGAGAGTCTTTTTCAGTTTTAGATAGCTAAAAATTTTTTTTTAAATTTGCTTTTTAAAATGTAATATGGGCTCTGTACAAAAGGGTAGAACAAGTTTTCCCTTCATTTCTTGGAAAACGGATATCTTCAACAGTCCATGCTTTCTCAGTATTTTGAGAAACTGTTGTTTTTGAAAATGCGACGTTATGAAGATGCAGTCTTTGGAGACAAAATTGTTTTCTGTTCTCACCAAGATAATTTTTTCTTTTTCTGAGATGTAAAAAGCAGACATGTATGTCTATTTTAAATGATAATGGTCTTTCTGGATCATTTGGATATTTGCAGTACAACCAGGAACTTTATCTGATGTTTCATTTCTTTGTTTCTAGGCCACCGTTCTGTACTACTTCCTTTTGGGGTTGGGGGAGGGAATTCATGCTCTATGATCATCACAATTCACAGCTAATACTATTTGCATTCACTGGATGCTGCTACCTGTAGATATCATAACTTATTTATGTTTTCGATTTTAAACAGAAAAGCATGCAAATGTACTTGGAGAAAAATATAAAAATGCGTCAGAGGTGTGGAGAAAAGAAAAAATGGGCATAAAGATTTTTTTCGCAGAAGAAATAATATGTCTCTTTCTTTAGACAAGTGGCATTGCTTCCATACATGCCAAATTAGGCAGTAATATGCCTAATCATACCAAACTGATAGTAGGAGTTAGAACCAGAATAAACTTAGAACAGGGTGGCAGGGCTGCTATGTTCTGTCTGTGGTAGGATATTGCCCGTCCTGGCAATGAAACGTACTTTTACCCTCTAACAGCATCCTAGTTAACTCATTCAAAAGAATTGTTTCAAAGACTGAATACAGTTCCAGTCTCTCAGCTACTTCAAGTAGTGTATTATATGTATTAATAATTTTTTCTAAAGACAAATTAGTATTTTCCCCTTTGAAAAAAGTACCTGCTAGCTAGAAGCCTCGCATGGTCTACTCTGAGAGCTGCACATAATAATTGAAGAGTGCATTCAGAGAGTTTATTCAAAAAAAATCTCCCAAATACATGACGAATAAACTCGCACTAACTGCCTAGAGCTATAGTTGCCTGTAGCGTTTAAAACTCCCAATTCCTTGTCTGGTGTTTAGCTGTGTAGGGAGACCTGAACAAGCAGCAGCAATCTTCTTTTGATCCTAAACCAAAGAGTGCAAAAGGGAGAGAGAGACCGAGATGTGGGTTAAAGCATTGCCCTGGATGCTTTTTAAGAACAGTTATAACCTCATGATAAAATGGTAGAGACAGTGTTTATTATTTACTTGAACAGTGTTTATGTGTATGTATACACACACAAAGAGAGAGAGGTATGTATTTCTCTAGCCTTCTTTTTTTTAAATGAAAAGCTAGATGTTCACTTATACTCTTCCAAATGCAAATCAATATGCAAAAGCAAGGAAAGTTCATACTGAATTAAATTTGCAGACAATGATTTCAGCCGTGTTGCCACAAGCTTATTAAAGAATTGCACTGTGATACATGGGAAAGGGCAAAATGGTGTCTTTAATAAAAGGCAAGAGTAATGAAAACTTGTGTCCTTTGCCATATCGCTTGTATTGATTACCCTAGCAAGTAAAAAAAAAGTATTTCAAAACACAGCTAACGTGAACAATCAAGTTGTATGCTTTTATGTCAGATCCTCCCTTTAATTCCCTTTCTGTTCCTCTTCTCTATGGCTACAGTGTAATTTATTATTTAAGATTTCTGGGCAGGCTTCTTGTTTAAGCCATCATGTATGCCTTTATGTTGTTAAAATACCCAATGAAACAATTTAATCAGAGTATTGTCTTAAAGGTTTTGAGCATTTTATGCTGTTGATCTTAAGCCCTTGGAGAGTCTTCTCTGAAGAATATTAATGATTTTATAATGGTGAGCCTCTTTGAGCAAGATGAAATCGTGATTCCATTGCTATCAACTCAAGGCAAGAAAACATGAAGGGAAGACTCCATCATGGATTTCTTAGTTCTTTATGAAACAAAGGTTATTCACATTTACATTGTAAAAGAACAAGTGCTTGAAACCCTGAACTGGTCCTGCAAGAGCTGAGCAGCCCAGTGCAGAGCTCCATAGGAATGAAGCTGTGTTCAAGCTGATGGTCATTAACTGTAGTCACTGGAGATTAAATAAAGTGTCAGTTATATTGTTATGTATTTATACAACACTGAAGCAGAGGGGGGAGGCAGCTATGTCGATATTTGTTTACGTTATCAAGGTTTTTAATAGAAAGAACTTGCACTGAAAACTGATAATAGTTGAACCTATGCCTAGTAGCTTATTTCAATGAAAATGCAGTGCTATAAATGATATTCTTAGCAGTGTTTGTTTAATGTGTCAACATGAAAATATGAAATATGAGCAGTTGCTTTTTGGAAATACGGAACAGAATTTCATCCTGGAAATTGTTTCTGCTCTTCTCACTCGCATTGACATACCCATCTGCAACTCTGGTTTTGGCTCCTGTATATTCCTAACTTGCAGTAACACTTTGTTTCTGGATTTTCTGGTTTGAAGAGTGGGTAAAACTAAGGTGGGAAAGGAAATAAGTTATGGAAGAGTGAAACAGTACAAAGCAGCTAAAAGCTACATTAAGGGGAAGACATGGAGGGAGGGAAAGGTTAGGGCAACTACGAGCAGCAGAGTAAGAGAAGGGCAGAGAGGAAGAGCAAACTTATTTAGAAAACTTTGATGGTGCTCACATGAGTATTTGATCAGGACGAATGGGTGCAAAATTGGAGTATGCAGAACAGCAAGAATTGGTGTTCATGTGAACAGTTTTATGTTGTATTCTGACCAGTGATTTGTCTTAATGTACACCTATTTTTACGTGGTCTAGGTCTCACACTTTAAGAATTTCACTCGGGCAGAGAACAGACTGGAAAGGCTTTGAGAGAAATCCCCCTTCCTCACAGCTTTTGTGCTCAGCCTGGCCCAGTTTGATTAAACCCTACAGAAAGTTCAGCTTCCTTTTTCAGTTCTGGGCTTAAGCCTCCTCAGAGAAGAAATCTGAGGGAATTTAGCTACAGTGGTTTGCATATGTCCCCAGTAATCTCCTTTTCATAGGTTAACAGCTTGAGCAAATTTAGGCATAATTTCATGGGGACATGTTGCAACCCAGGTGCTTTTGCAAGTGGGGGGGGCTGTAGAGCTCCTTAAAGAGAAAATCCCCATCATGTTTTACATAGACAAAACGTGTCCTTGTCCCCATCTTCAGAAACGGTTATGCATAGATAAGGTACCTCCCTCCTCAAAGCAAAATAGAGTAAACAAAAACCAGAAAAATCAATGGAAGCACACCTAAGCATGTAAAATTTTAGCCCAAACAGTCAGTTCAGTGAAGTTGCAAGGAACAGGTTCCAGTAGTCGAATAATCCTAATAGGATGTCGTGCTGTCGTCATCCTACAATATGTTAAGTTGTTCATCCTGGGCTATATTATAGAAGTGCAATTATTGCCTGTGGGTGGTGGTCAGATTATTTTCCATGAAACATAAATTTAGCCAGAATAATTTTTCACTCACTGTGTAGGGATTTTTTTTACATTTCATGTGTCTTCCTCCTTTTCCTGCCTACTTCTCTGAAACACCTGCCTTTATCAAAATCTATCATGATTGTTTCAAAACTGGTCATATTAGGTCTGCTGAAGCTGATGGCATAGCGTCCTCTGCTCCTGAAGAAAATCTGAAAATCAATTGTCTTTCTGTTAATATTGTATGCCTGGCAAAGGAAATCTCTAGATTTCAATGAAAGAATTGAGGTTGTTATGAATGGTACTTGGAGCTGATGACATCTCTTACTAAACCTCTGACTGACTGACTTAGACTTCAGCAATGACGTTGGCAAGTATTTCAGCAAGGGAATTTTTTTTTTTTTTTTTTGCTTTAGCTGTAAATATGAGCTTGAGAATAGCCTGTGCTCCTTTGCTTTGGCAGTACCTTTAGTACTTAACGATGTCTCAAGTCTCAATTTAAAATACCTTGTCCAGATGTTTGATGTTGAGTTGAAATGTTGGTTTGCACATTCCAGTCCAGCATTTCTAAACAGGCAGTAGTTCACACCTGCTCACATTTTTCTTCCTGCT
The DNA here is from genome assembly GCF_000699105.1 of Pygoscelis adeliae. Taxonomy (NCBI): domain Eukaryota; kingdom Metazoa; phylum Chordata; class Aves; order Sphenisciformes; family Spheniscidae; genus Pygoscelis; species Pygoscelis adeliae. The sequence continues at coordinate 1,943,010 of NW_008824056.1, read as the reverse complement.
GTAGCTGTATACATACTACTGTTGATGGGACTTTTATGCAAGAAAAAGTCAAGGGGCACTTTGCAATTCTGATCGGCAGATGGTGGAGCTCAGTCCATGAAAGGATGTACTTTTAAAGCGTGTCCTGCAGTGCTGAACTATGTTTTGGTTATTAAGCATGGCAGACGATGATGAGAGGTGCTGGTTTTCTTGCTTTTTCTAGCGCCTAGAATTTCAGCGTGCGCAATACATCTGCTTTAAGTTGCTATGACCATTGAATAATCCCTCCACACACTTCTTTTTGTCTGAGTGGGCACATTAGAAACAAATCCGCTCCTCAACTTATTTTTCTTCTACACCATGCTTTCTGGTTGAAGATGGGAAAGTCAAGGATATTGTGGATACAATAGCACCACTATTATAAGCATTTGAGGAGAGATGACATTGGAACTGGAAAGTTTTTGTGGGTTTTTTCTCCTCACTTTCTCATTCATTTTTCAGTTTGCATGCAGTTTAAGTTCTTATTATAATAAGCATCTTTTTTCATAGCTATTGTTGAAGTACAAAATTCACGTTGTTACTTTATTCGAACAAATTATGCTTAAAGTACGAAAATTAAACATGCATTTTTAGTGTATGCATTAAATATATGTATTTTATAAAATGCCTTTAGCCATTAGCATACATTCTGAAAACCCTGCCGTAGACCTTGTTGCAACCTAGATCAGAAATGTGACTCTTCACGTGTTCACACAGATGTAGACGGAGAGCAGCAGATTTACCCAAGGTGAGGTGAGGGCCAGGCCACAAAATTACTACAGTGTCTACAGTTATTTGTGGACCAACAGAAGTATGGAGGAGAGAGATTTTTATTTACTTCTATTATTGTTCCCCATCTTTCTCAAGTGTTTGTTTGAGATAAATTATAATCATTTGCCACCAAAATCCAAATTCGGATGGTGGCAAACCTGTTAGATGGTGGAATCAAGTGGCAGAGTGACCTGGAGCAACAGAAGCAGGGGCTGCAGGCAGCAGGGGAACTTTCCTGCTGCCCAGGTACGCTACTGCAATGGCTCTGCTGCACTACGACATATCAAGATAATTAAGGAATATTATCTTTTGGGCTGTACCTTTTCCAGGTTTCTGCTGCAGTGTGGCTGTACAGATAGACTTTTTAAAAGCTTATTGAACAATATTCCTAGCATTTTTAGTGGCGAGAAATGTACTTTTCTGAATGAGGCCACCACATGTACCCTTTCCCTGCGCTGTGTTTCTGCACAGAGGACACGTTGCCAGCACCAATTAGTTGTCACTGGAGCTTGCTTGGTGGCCCTGGCTGGCTGCACCTCGTCTGTGCCTTTAAGCTGTACATTACGGACATTTTATTCAAAGACTCAGCCTAGAAACAGATGATAAAATGTGCTGTGGTCTTCAGCAGATAAATTTACAGTATTCAGCTGTTTGTAGGTGATTATGCAGGGCTGCAACAAAATAAAGCCTAAAGCATCATATTAGCTGTGCCGTTTATATGGGTGCTAATACACTTTGAATAAAACCTTCAATTACTAAGCACTTTTGAGTCCTGACAAGACAGTCCCATGACGTTAATGGTATCTTTATAACCTTTTTAACTTCTTGTTTCTCTGACAGAGCACTACAATAACAGCAATGGGTTTGCCCTTGGCAAGCAAAAACTCATTTTGAGAGCATAATAAGTATTTACTATTTAGATAGCTGGCAATAAAATTTCTCTGAATGAGATTTTACTGAGAAAATACAAACTGATTAAATTACTTTCTTTAATGGACTGGTGAAGCATGTAATAATAGTTTGTTGAAGCAGCAAGTCTAATGTTTAGCTTTTTTTTTCTTTCCTTTTTTTCTTTTTTTCTTTTTTTTTTTTAAATACAAGCTGATTCTTTTTCCAAGTAGAGATTTTCACTGGAAAACTTATGCCAGCCTTTCCATCCAAGTCACAAGATATTTTTTCATCTTAGAAGTGGATAATAATCTCAAATGTTGACGGCCAATATTATAGTTGCAAAGAGTTTTGGGAATCCCTAAATATTCTTACAGAGAATTACTATCATCTGGCACTAGGGTACATGCAGAAACATGTGGAATGTGATATCAGCTTATATCTTAAAAACAGATATTTCTTGGAAAGCCAGGTAGCATGCACTGCATCTCAAACCAGAACATTTTGTAGAACACAACTAGTTTAATAGCTGGGTATGTTCCAGCAGAAGGCTATTTCCCAGGTGATGTGGAATATTTATGAGATTAAGAAAAAAATCCTTTTAAGAATGTGTACGAGAAACATTGTTATTTAAAATATTTGGATTTATTGTATTTCTTAGAAAAAAAAGTCCTATTAAAGTCAGAAAAAGAAACCACAGAAAGATTATACTAAGAGAGCAGGTTTTACAGATCCTGCAAAGTGAGGAAAATGTGTACTTGTAAAACTGGTTTGCAAACACCTACATTCTAACTAAAATGAGCTGGCTGTGTATATTAAATAAGTAAGATCATCCTGATTCATGTGTTGAACAGTACTTCTTTTTAAGTCTGTATCAATGATGCATTCTACAGCTCATGAGAATCAAGAGTTTGGAAATCCATAAACGTGTGTGTATATACTAGACCACCAATTTCACTGTTTTCATTGCCAGTCAGAGAATTCCATGTTGTCGCTGTAATAAAATTTATTGAAATGGGATCCAGAGTATCATGCTCTTATGTTAAATATTTCTGAATATGCATATCTTACAAACACCAATTTACAGGCTTTCATTGTCTGTGAAACCCCTGGCACTGACATGCATTTTTCTCTGGCATTTTTTAATTCCAGAAAATCTGTATACTTGGCATTAGGAAATAATGGGGATACCACCTAACATTATTAGTGTAGCACTGGAAGAAGAAAGAGGATAATATTTCTTTTCCTTTCTAAACATGGGTCACTGTATGGAGCTGCTTTGGTGTGCAAACAAATTCATACTCTACACTGTCTTTGATTTTAAAAAAAACAAACAAACCAAACAAACAAAAAACAACTTTTGCTTTCCCCAGTTCAATAACTCCCTTGAAATGTGTTTTTTATACAGTGTAGCTCATACAATACTGCATGGGCTTATAAATTGAAATCTCACTTTTTTTGGATGTACCAGACTGGATGACTGATGGCTGTATCTATTTGCCATAAAATTTTAATTATGAAATATTTACGAATCACTGCACTTGCTTTTTAAAGTGTTAAAAAATGATGGCTTTGTTGTTTATTAAACTTGTGAGGGTAGAGGAAGAAAGCGGAAAAGACACTGAGCGGATCCTGACCTCAGATGTTTGCTTAGGTGCACCATCAGAAAGTCGAGGTGCAACCTTAGAGCTGGTTTTGCAGACGTACAGACAGCACCTTCCCTCACTGACAGCCCTGCTCCTACAAAGATTGACAAATACTATTAATTTTGTTAGTTTAACAATCCCATGGGTGTCCAGTATAGCAGTTTACAATCATAACGTCCTTAGGGAATGGGGCTTTAGTGACTGTTGCCAGAGGAATAGTGGTGCAGCGCTCTCTCTTTGTCCCCGCAGGACACGAGCATGGAAATCAGCCCAGTGTGTTCACAGATGAATACAAAATTTTTAAAAAAATTAGGTGAAATAACTAGACTTGTGCAGAACTTTTAATATCCACTGCAGTCAATGTAACATGGTTTACATTATTGAAGTGTCAGATTTTGTTAACGACTACAATATCAATGTATTTAAACACAAAAATCCCCTTAGTGCTGTCACAACACTTGATATTTCCTATTTTTTTAGCTTTTAGGCTGCAAACATGTGCAACTGCACACCTGATGTGTTTGGCATGTGCAGGCATTACTTTAAATGTCTCCCAATTTGAATTCTTCTTTCTTAAAATGAGATCTTTTTTCCCCCCCCCCTTTGGCTTGGGAGCCTGACTGTCAGGGGCAGATCTTTTACACCGAGACAGGCTAACAGATTGAAGTGGTTTCAGGGCTTTAATCCCTTGGTAAATTAGCCAGCAGGCTTGCCTTTTCATGGATGTGCTAAACAACAGGTTGATGCCATTTGGGCATTAGCAAGGAGAACCACCTGAGGGAATAGGAAATGAATGAGGAGAGATGTGGCATGGAAGCAGCGCGTGCCTATTAGCGCGCTGCTGACTCCTGCCAGAGAGAAATAATAACACTAAATGAGTTTTTAAAGGACAAAGTTGGGGGATTATATAGTCATTTATGACTTGATTCATGTGTAATTGATCCTGGTAATAGGAAACATCCCCATTGCACTGTAAACTTAAAAAAATTCAAAATACTTATCCTTTTTATTATAACATCATGAGTATTTTCTTATTTTTCTTTTTCATGTACATGAAATGTGTATATGAGAGAATATGCTATATGCAGATATTCATATTTGAGCATTTTTAGTTATCTATGCTATATGCTTATATGATAAGTTTGTTCTTATTAAAGTAGGTCTAAAAGCAAAACCCAACTTCACTATTCATTTAAGCTTGTTAAATATTTTTATTGGCTAAAAAAGTGGATGTGTGCTGCTGTTAATGATTTTTTTTTTTTTTTTAATTTAGCTGGTAACAGATCAGCTAATGTTACCCTAATGAAGGAAAATATTAAAATTCTGTGTTTGGTCTAGTAAGAAATCAATAGTAGTTTTAGGAAATACAGAGAAAGCTGATGTAAGAGTAAAACCATTAAACCTACCTGTTAGCCTCTAAGTCCCTCCCTCAGACCTTTTAATTTTCTATTTAGAAGGGGGGTTTAGGGATCAATATGAAGATCTGTTGATAATATTATATTTAATTAGAGCAATCAAAAACCATGCTTAGAGCATGACACCTGCCAGGGAGAGCTTCAAAACCATAGTAAGCAGCATGTGTTAGCAGAGTTTCTTTTGCTTGTCCATGGGCACTAATCTGGGAAGAGTCCCAAATGGGGCAGCTACTCAGCCGTTTCGCTGACTTTGATCTGGTTTGAGGGGCAGCTGATTCTCCCATAATGCCGTTGATCAATGATTTCCTTTCAGCAGTGATGTAATTAAAGAGCTTTAGTCAGCTTGCACTGTGTTGTCTTGAAATTTATTATTCTGGAGATTTAAAGAAGTTCGATAGGGTGCAATGGCCCGACGTTGAGAGCCGAGCAGGAGGACCCTGTGAGAGAAGGAGGCACGCATGAAACAGGGCTCCAGGACACAGATGAGATGTTTACCTGGGACCTTGAGCTGACCTATGCACAGCACATCCTCTTTAACCAGTAGCGGTTTATTACCTATTTTTATCATGTGGACTCGAAACTAGTCTAGCCTGGTTATTATTGATCTTAGCTTGTTCAAAGGAGTTGAAATCAAGTACTGTAAGAAAATAGTGATTAAAGCAGTTAAATGTATTTTTCAGAGGTAGTTATTACTCTGGTTGCAACATATGCATGAAATTTTAAAAATAATCTTAGAATGATAGCTATGATTTTTTAAAATGTGTATAGGTAGACATAAAGAGAAATATTACATCTTACTGGAGCATAGTCTTGAACAAAGAGTACCGCATGAAGCTGTGTATACATGAGAGGCACGAGAGGCTTCCTTTCTGTGCACTGAACGATGCTGTATCGGACTTGGGAATACTTATGTGTGGGTTCCAGTCTTGTTTATCTCATATGAATATTATTTACCATCCTCATACTGAGAAAAGAGGTAAGAGTAGGCTGTATTCTTCATACTCTGTGAAAGTGTTTAGCAGTCCTGAATTGTTCAGGAAGCGTCCACTTACAGATCATGCGCTCTGCCAGGTCATACAGACCCGATATAAATCCTCAGGTGTTGTCATAAAATTTACATCTCTGCCCTGAGGAGATCTGTCATGAGCTTTCAGGGTTCAAGACCAAAAAAACCACCGTTTTTCCCATCCTCACAACGGGAGGCTGTCCCTGAAAGTGTTAGATGAGATGAGACTGACCTGTCGTACACACTATTTAAGTAGTGCTCTAGTTTGTTTGGCACTACTGTTGGTGACTTGGTCACCTCATTGCAAAAGGTAGAGTAGCAAACACTGTGGTGATTAGCGCCCTGACAATTCTTGCAGGACCCAGCACCAATCCGGCCCTGGAGGGCTGCTGCACCCAGGCATCTCTCTTCAGGATGCTCAAACCGTGCAAAATAAAGGTTTGGCATCATGCTGCCTTGACTTCAGGGCAACTCTGTGCTTATAGAAAGAGTCTAGAATACCAGTGATTGCTGTCAGAAAAGAAAATTCTTCTCTTTTAATTATGCTGGTTTAATTATATGTCTGAACTTTAATCTTTCTAAATGTTCATAGTAAATAATATCTTTTAGTGTAAATCACCCCTGCAAAGGTAAGGAGAATCCAGGTCTGAAGAATGTCTTTGACTCACACAAGAAAAGAAGCCAGTTTGGATGAGGTTGTGTTAGGTACCTGGATTTGTTTCTGGCTGTGAGATGCTTATGAGACACATTCCTTCCTTAAACACCTTGTTTATATCCCTGTATAGGTAAACTTTCCCAGACAATACTAAAGGACTGTTGGTGTATATTAATGTACCTCTAAAAAAATCTCTCTTTTTTTTCTGTTTTTTATTTTTTCTTCCCCATCCTGGGGAAGAAATTAGGTTGTATGCTGCTGTTAAATATCCAGCAGCTGGTTTTCTTGCTGTATGGTGCATACAGGAAGAATTTTGATTTCCCCAGATTTAAGATCATCTGCTAGTGTAACTTCATGGAGTTCTAGTAAGTTTTCATCATTCTTTTAAATGTGTTTTATTTAATATTTTATATCTAACTTAGAGTAAGAACTGATGAGCTTGGTCTTTAGCCAAAGCAGTTGAACTATTATTTCTAAATAACCATGTCACTGCAGTGTTTTTGAGAGAGGTTCTGGGAACTGGCATTCTTCAGACTTCAGTGGCTGGTTCCTGGAGATATCTAAGCATCAGCTCTGAACGCACACTTTTCAGTCCTTAGAGCCATTACATCAGTATGATTTTCTGTAGCACCATGTTGTGAGTAAATGCTCTTTCCTGTGATTTTTGCCACCTTCTCTGAGTTTTAGCTTTACTCTGTAGGTTACATTCTGAGCTGTCCAATGTAAGACACAGAGCAGAAAAGCATCTTCTCTGTGAGGGTATGCTGTGTACATTAGCATTGTCCTGTGAACCAGAAGGATGCTTTTAAAGTGATTCTTCCAATCATCCCTATTTAGTTGAGTTCAGTATGCTTCACGTTAGTCTTGAAGCACATGGGTTAAGCTCCTTTCAAAGGATGTTAATTCAGAAGGTATGCTCCCGGCACCCACGTCCTGTACTCCAGCTGTTCCTGGGTGTGTGGTTCACATGGACTAGTTCTGCTCTAACTGTCTGGAGTAACAGTCCCTGAAATCTGGACAGAGTGGGCACTGGGTCTTGGGCACCAGCCTCTTTGCTTACAGATTCACTCTTTTTGTGCTGTATTATTTGCCATTGTAGACATAGTGTTAGGCTCATTGGTTTTCAGAGAAGGTCACCTGAAGTTTTAGCAGAAGTGATTTCTCTGTTCTGCTAGAAGCTATGATAAGGCTACTGAGAAATGCAGTTAAGGAGCATGAATTAATGCAATCATTAGATCTTCATTTGAAAGAACCAATTTTATACAAAGGATATACAGACATCATATAGGTGCACATGTAAGTTCAGAGCAGTATTCTTCTGAACAGATGATGGATGGAGGGCTTCAGCAGAGGTGCACTGCTGCCGATTCAGCAAGGTCTTTAACGTGCATTCCCTCTCCTCATCATTGTAGTTATATGCCATTAAACTTTTAGTGAGGTTTTAGTATTTCAAATTATTTACATTTTTGAAGAATGGGGGAAATATACTCTTAAAGTAAACTGCAAAAGCAAACTTTGCAGAGCACTCTGATCGTAAGTTAAAGCTAGCTGGAAATGAAGTCTAATTGGAGAACGTTTATGGAATTTCTGATATTGAATAAGGCTGCTTATTTATTACTTTGTTATAGCTCTATACAAATACATAGATGCACATATGTCTGTACTAAAATTATGCTGTCCAGACTTTATGAGAGCCAGTTGGAATCTCTCAAGGTTGCAGATGAGTAAGTGTAAATGCATGTGTATATTACAAGATACGTGCCCTTGGAAGAGACTTTCTCACTGATGACAAATCTTTCTTAAATCTTTTCCTAGAAATCAGTCCTTTGTTGGTTTTGAGTCTTTGACTTTTCCATTTTCCCATTTACTCTAATGGATTTTAACAGAAGTTTTAAAAACAAGCATTTATTGAAATACATTGAGATACAATACTTCAAAGAAATGTTTGATACCCAAAATTCCTTTTTGAATTATTTAAGCAGTGCTGCAGCAAACTGTTTATTGTGATGTTCAGCGCGGTGTGTAGTAGGGGTGTAGTTTTCTTTTAATGCAGCTATTGAATTCAAACCCACATAGCCTCTGGCATTATTCCAAGAGCAATCTGCTGTGCGTAGTGAAGATAAATTACTTGTTTTCAGCAGCATTTCTTCATCTTCATCAGTTAATCTGGAATGAAAGTTTACAGTCAGCCACTGAATATTTAAGCAATATATTTACCCCTTTTATCCTGGGGGAATATGTAATAATGCTGTGTACAGTAAATGATTGTAGTAGTTAATGATACAAGCTGAGAATGTATAGTTTCCCATAATTTTCTTCCATCAGAATGAGTTCTGTGCTCTAATGCAGAACCACGCGTTTCACTGGGCTTTGTGCGCCCTGCTTTCAAGGCTATCAGAAGTGTAATTGAGTGTGTGTTGGCATCGGCAATAAGTCTTTCCCACAAATCTTTCCTTGACACACACTCCCCCTTTTGGTGCCAGATGTCAAGTTCTTTTGGATGCCTGTCTTATGATTTTGCAGTTAATGCACAGTAAATCCTGTGAGTTTTCTGTGCCTGCACCCAGAAGTTTTCCACCTCATCGTTTCCTGATTTTCGAATACCCCATTCAGTATCTTTGTGAATCTTTCGTATTAACACTGTTTATGATAATACTCGAGAACAGTTTTTTCTTTAATGATGTCTTGGTGTTTATGGACTTATAGTAGATTTAAAAAAAAAAAATATTTTTTTGATCCTTTTTGTTTTCCATTGCTTCACAAAGATTTTTTCATTAACGTCATGGTAAAAGTGGAACATTATCGTGAATAGGGTGAACGAAGTTCCTTCTTTCTTCAAAAATCCTCTAAAATGCTTCCTGGTTCTTGCAGCATTATTTGTATATTAATTGTACTCCATGCTTTATTAAGTTTGCATTGAATTGTACTTTTGTAACTGTAATTACAATTGTAATTTTGTGCTTAGAAGTTAATTCAATTTGATATGACCATGTTTGGTACAAATAATTTGTTATACAGTGCTGTCTCGATGTGCTGTATCCTTTTTTCCTGTGGAACTTTCATCACAAGAAACTTTTTTATCCCTCATTTTTGCTACAGATGATGTTCTTCTCTAACACCTTTCCCGTTATTCAAGGCATTTAAGAATATGTCCAAGTTTTAAGCATGCTTGAATAGTCTCTGTGAGATCGAATGGGCTCCTAATATTCTTAAATTTAGGCACTCTGATGGAGCAAGGATTCAGACACAGTCAAGGAAGCCAGACTGCGTGTTTTCCGTTTAGAAGTAACAATCTTTGTTTATTCCAGCCTTTGGTTTTTGGAATAATCTTGTAGCTCCAGAATCTGTTAAACAAAGCATTATCTTCATCATTTGGGGCATTGTTTCTATCTAGCTGGTTGAAATAACAAATATGAAAAGTAATTTTAATCTTTTTAAAAATATATGAAGTTTCTGTGAAGGCTTAGTTTTGAGTTTCCTTATTTAAATGGGCTTCAGACAGGTCTACAGTGTTTCAGGAACTCAATTTTTACTCAATTTTTCCATCACTTACAATTGGAAGTACAGTAAAACTAAACTTGCAAGTAAAACTTGCATCGCCTGAGCAAACACATCCCCATCTCCGATGGTGAGGATGCCATGCCAGAGCAAGCCCAAGGTCTAGTGGAGATGAGCAGCGTTCCCCTCTGAGACGCTCTCTGTGCTTGAAGACCCCCCGGTGCTGTTGGGAGATGGGTCAGGTGCACCTGTTGGAAGTGACTGTGACAGGCTGCTCTGCTGGAGGGGTGTTGTATGGGAGGGAATGGGCGTGCCGGACACGGCTTGGAAGACTGTTTTGTCCTCTTGTGTTTGCCTGTGCAGCTTTTCTGTTATGTAAACCTATCTAATTCTTTAAAATGCTTGCATGAGTCAACAGCCTCGTGGGCAAAAAATAAATGGCTAGTTGAAAAGTCATCTGGGAGATACTAGACCAGGTGGCCAAGCTTGGTGAGAGGAGGAGTCATGCAGCGAAGTGGTGGTAGCAGTTTTCAAGGGGAAGATTGCCCTGCGGTTGATTCATGACCTCAGGAAAGTTTTTCTCCTCCACCATGCTTTGAAAATCCAGACCCACCACTTGAGCCGGTGCAATTTCAGTCATCGTGTTCGGCTCCCACAAACACAGATGATAATGTCTTCACCCTTCAGTCACTCCAGATCCAAGACAAATGTGTAACTGAAACGTGTGGGGTGCACGTTCTGCACTGTCACCGACCCTGCACTGAAGAGATTTCCATTCCTGTCTGTGATGGTGATGGTAATCGTGGATATATCAGGGATGAGATAAGTACCACCTTCAGGTAGTTTTAAATCATGTGTCCTGCATTTGAAAGCCTAAGACTGAGGGTGCAGGCGGCTATTTTGTGTGGCACTCCTGCTCGTGCAGTGGAGTCCCTCAGCATCCCAGCAAGGCAGCTCGTACAGCAAGGGACAATGCTCCATCGCTTCCCAGTAGCCCGTGGTGTCCTGGGAACAGCATTGTCGTCATGGGGTACGTGACAGATTGAGATCTACAGGGCAGCTTCTTGGAGCATTGTCCAAATCTCTCTTAAAAGCTCTGCACTCCTAGTGACCCCAGGCCAGATGTCAAGCCTTCCCAGGGGACAGTTTAGCCCAGGAGGAGCCAGGCTCCCTGCTTGCCGGTCTCGGTGCGGCAGGGCAGGAGCTGCGGGGAAGGGATGGGAAGCGGGGCTGCCTCAGCAGTGGGCAGCACAAGGAGGTGCAATGTGTGGCAATGCCTGGCATTAAAAAATGCATGGTCTTCTACAGTACTATCCATAAATAACTAGGATTAAACCACAGTTAATAACTATTACTTCTTCCTTAAATGGAACTTCATTGCAAATAAGAGTGAGGACAGAAATTGATACTGTGTTTCAACAAACGTGGTTAAGCAGCATTTCCTTCCTGTGTCTTTGTTAGCCTTTCTAGCTGTATCTTTGGTTATAGGGTTTTATTTCTGAAGGTGGAAATTTGAGTAAGCTTTGGGGCTCCAACATTGTCAACTGCAATTTAAATTAGGCCAGCTTTAGCAACGTCCTTTTGCCTGTGCCTTCAGCAAAGGTGCTGTATAAATGATAAATAATGATGGCAAATAATCTAACAAGGTATCCTAAGGTTTAGATCTTTGTGCAATGGAAAAAGTTGTAGATTTGTACGTTATCAGCTGTTGTCTTTGACATATATTCAAGTGTTGTCTTTTAGTAGTTTTGTTTGTCAATAGGAAATCCAAAATTTCTCTTATTGTGTTAGTAAGTGGTTCTGTTGAGAAAGACACAGAGAAGGTGTAAAGCTTGTCCATTTTTCATCTAGGAAGTATCCAAAAGCATTTTCTAATGAGTAGGTGTTGTTTCCACCACCTGTTTGGGGTCACATGTGGAATAGTTTTATGTGCCATAGAGTGCTCCCCTGGCTGCCTTAGCTGGGGTCAGCTGTGAATATTTTTTCCCAATATGTCCAATTTGGCTGCAGCTGATACCTGGACCTTGCACCAGTAAGACCAGGGAAATGAATCTGGATAATTATCTTTGCCATTTGTTGTTATTTGGACTATGTGGTACAGCAAATCTTACTATGTTTATTGGTGGTTTCCAGTGTAGATGAGCGGCCAAAGTTTATTCTTAATAAAAAAGACTATTGGTCATTAAGCAGTAGCCATGGGCTATAGCCATGGCTTAATGGGCCGTGGGCCCAGAAGTAAATTAGGGAAATTAAACTCACATATTATGAAGGTTTATTTTTAAAAGCTACTGTGAGACCTGATGGGAAAATGCCAAGCCAGAAAGACTTTTTACCACCGTTGTGTAGATGGGTCTCTGCTGGCAGCATTGCTAACGGGAGCCACTTACACAGTTTTATTCATTATGTTTTTATTCGGTTCAAAAGCATGAGATGAAAATTCTAGGAGCCCTTACAAGTTGCTCTGGGTTGGTTTGGCTTTTCTCAGTGTTGTTCCTCGTAATCATTTATAAGTACTCCATGGTTTATTGCTTCCTTTTGATAGCCAGATTAGTTGTCATCTACTTGATTTTCACTTAACGTGGTGATTCCTGACATTTTAAAATTGGCAGATGAAAGAAGGGCTCATTTTGAATCTAAGTTTTGTGACTGAATTTTTCAAGTTTGCTGACAAGCTGTCAGGCTGAATTCTGCTATTAACCCTGGAAAGAAAAGCTGACTGTCATTATCAATATACAGACTAAAATGACAATTGTATCTGAAACGCATTGCCAGGCTTTTTTCAGAAATTATTTAAATATTTTTATTAGTGATTATATCTTAAGGAAACAAGTATTTTTTCAAAGTAACATAATTTATTTCTGAAATTATATGGAGTAGCTGTTACACTTTTCTTGTAAAGGTATGTGGTTAGTACAACATAAAGCTAATTTCTCATACAGACGGACTAGGTAATTGGACCTGAGTGGCTGGCATGTTCCATCAGGAATGAGTGCTCCTTGGGAGGGTGGGACGTAGGATGGGGCGCAGTCCGTGGAGCTGGAGAGCTTGGTTGAGATGTGCTGTGCAACGGGCTTCACGTGGGATGCTGAAGCCGCTGATTTTACCAAGGTCTTGATTTGTTCCTGTGAAATTGTCCTCATAACCGTCTAGCTTCTGAAGGGTGCAAGGCTAAGGTAGTGTATTTTGAAAGCAACGAGTAATTCTTGGGTTTATCCTGTGGAACTTAGAGAATAGTATGTGTTGTCTTTTAGTTCTAATTGATTTTCACATAACCCTCTCAGCTCAGGAGGAGATGCATGTTTATTACAATTTTGAATGAATTAAACTTTATCTCCTCAAAAGAAAGGGCTGGTTCCTGGTAGCACTGAAGTCAGTGAGGGAAAAAAACAACAACCTAAATTAATCTTCCATAATTTGTGTGATGATTTTAAAAGCATTTGTTACATCAAGACTGTAGGTATCTCCTATATCTTAGCAATGGGGTTTCAGACGTATGTTTTGCAGTCTTGCCTACCTTTTGTTATTTCCAATTAGTTTTAGAGGAATCTTAAAGCTTATTTTTAAAGCGGACCATTCAAAAGTGACTTAGGATGTACCCAAGTGTTAAAAGAACCAGTCTGTCAGTCACATGGGTTAGAAGATAACAGCTTTGTATATGTATGTTCCACAGCTATTTTTAGTTAATGTTATAGCTTTCTTATTTCTGACTCATTTGGCTTGAGTTTTATTATAGGAAAAAAATTCTTGCACTTTTATAATTAAGATTTTCATCTCCCCCATAGTTTTTTTTTTTAAATAAGTGATTTATTTATCTTTCTCTCATTATTTGTTTCTTCTGTGAGGTAGTAAGCTCACATATTTCCATAACTTTCCAACCTTCTTACCAACAAGAGTAAGAGTGTTCTTCAGGATTTTTACGTATGTTTTTCAAAGTTCTCATGCAAATAACAGGTATAAATTTATTTGGTAATACGTATAATACAAAAATGTTATTTTCACAAGAGCACATAATGCAACTTAAAACATGTTTGTTCCTTTTATTTTCAAGATAGCTCCTTTATATTCCATTTTATAGCTACAATTGAATTTAAGAGACTGTAACTTAAAATGCAAACCTGTTTTGATATTGTGGCCTCCTCATTTAATTTTTCGTGACAAACATCAAAACAAATCATCAGTATGGTACTAAAATTCCCTGTGCGTTTAGCAAGTTTCCCACCATGGTTTCCAAAAGAAAGTAAGATTTTAAAAAAAAGGAGGAGGAAGGAAGAAGGGAAGATGAAAGTCAGCAGAGCAGCCCTGAGGTCCTCTCCTCGTGGCTATCCCCATCTCTTGGTGCTCACCACCTGTCAGAGCTACCTCCATTCTGCCGTCAGCAGCATCCGTGGGGTATGCTATCTGATGGCACGTGGCAGAGCCGTACCCAGCCACAACGCGTTCGAACGTTCTCCTCATATTCATTTTACCTGCGAAGGCAAGTTGGTGGTGGTATGTGAGGATTCATTGGTTTCACTAGTCATTTGGCAATGTTGGCATTATGTTCTCTTTATGATCTGAGAAGATGTTAATGTAATACAGTTTATTTACTTTTTACATGATGCATAGCTCATCTGTATTTCTTCTTTCAAAAATCGAAATAGTAAGTTACCTTTATTCCATTACATTGTGCTTTATTACAGAGTGAGTATGCTTTACCTATATGTTCTTTTTTCTTAGTTTCACTTTTGTTTTTCTTATATTAAGATTTGACTGTGCGCTAATGTAAAATTTTAAATCTACATCATTGCCATTAAGGATAACTTGTTCTGAAGCAGCTTGCTTTGCTATGGTGGACATTTCTCAGAGTCTGAGATTCTTCCTATACTGTTCCCAAAAATGTGAACTTCCTTGGGACTAGACTGCATCCATTCTGGAAGTGATCCCCCCCTTTCGGAGACTGACATATTTGAATAAATGTTGGGCATTTTCAAGAATGGCTTTCAACCATATTGAATGCATATGAGCTCTTCCACTTTTAAATATTTTTTTTGTATTTTTATGGCTTTTTCTTTTTTGTTGCTTATAATTTCTACTGGTCTCAGTTCAGACTAAGGTTAATCAGGTGTCACCTTAGTAATTTACACCTTTCTCATACCTGGGGTCAATATTTTAATTATTGGAATTATTATTATTATTATTATTATTATTATTATATTGGAATTATATTTTTCATGAGATTCCTAGATGTTCAAAAGAAGGCCCTAAGGATCCAGTCTGCCCCTGTTGAAATCCAGATAGCAACAAGAACAATAGCAAGCCTCAGGCCCTATACTGCTATACATCCTGCAGGTTGCATTTCACGTGATGATGGTTAGAAAATGCATTCATAAAAGTATTTTTGCTATTTCTAAGAGGTAGAAATTAGCATCAATTAGACATGCAGATTGCATAAGTCCTCTAATGAAAGAACTCTAGTTCACTAGAGTAGTAGTGCTGTGCTGGCCTGGAAGATGTGAAGTTGCTAAAACTGCACCCTCCAACCTGGCTGGAAAGAAAGAAGAAGGGAAAACATAAATTTACAGATTGGATAAAAGCTGCCATTTCACTATAAATGTAATCTGAATGCATAAAATGTAATTAGGGTGGAGGAGGGCCAAGGTGCTTTCTGAGCCCTCACTCTGGAATCGCCTGGTTCCCACAACAGTATTTGCAGTTCCACGTTTAGAATCATAGAATCATAGAATCATTAAGGTTGGAAGAGACCTCCAAGATCATCGAGTCCAACCGTCAACCCAACACCACCATGCCCACTAAACCATGTCCCTAAGCGCCTCATCTACCTGTCTTTTAAATACTGCCAGGGATGGTGACTCAACCACTTCCCTGGGCAGCCTGTTCCAATGTTTAACCACTCTTTCAGTAAAGACATTTTTCCTCACATCCAATCTAAACCTCCCCTGGCACAACTTGAGGCCATTTCCTCTCGTCCTTTCGCCAGTTACTTGGGAGAAGAGACCGACACCCACCTCGCTACAACCTCCTTTCAGGTAGTTGTAGAGAGCAATGAGGTCTCCCCTCAGCCTCCTTTTCTCCAGGCTAAACAACCCCAGCTCCCTCAGCCGCTCCTCATAAGGCTTGTTCTCCAGACCCCTCACCAGCCTCGTTGCCCTTCTCTGGACACGTTCCAACATCTCAACATCCTTCTTGTAGTGAGGGGCCCAAAACTGAACACAGTATTCGAGGGGCGGCCGCACCAGTGCTGAGTACAGGGGCACTATCACTTCCCTGCTCCTGCTGGCCACACTATTTCTGATACAGGCCAGGATGCCGTTGGCCTTCTTGGCCGCCTGGGCACACTGTCGGCTCATGTTCAGCCGGCTGTCGACCAACACCCCAGGTCCTTTTCCGCCAGGCAGCTTTCCAGCCACTCTTCCCCAAGCCTGTAGCGCTGCATGGGGTTGTTGTGGCCAAAGTGCAGGACCCGGCACTTGGCCTTGTTGAAGCTCATACAGTTGGCCTGGGCCCATCGATCCAGCCTGTCCAGGTCCCTCTGCAGAGCCTTCCTACCCTCGAGCAGATCAACACTGCCGCCCAACTTGGTGTCGTCTGCAAACTTACTGAGGGTGCACTCGATCCCCTCATCCAGATCATTGATAAAGATATTGAACAGAACTGGCCCCAATACTGAGCCCTGGGGAACACCGCTCGTGACCGGCCGCCAACTGGATTGGCCCTCCCCCTCCGGGCCTGGGCTCCTGTTTCTCAGGAAGAAGGCTCACTGTTACCCCAGGGAAGGGGCAGTCCTGCCTCCTCCTTGCAGCACCCCTGGGGTTATTCCTCTCCTCCTCCTCCCTGTGGAGCAGGGGTGGCCATTGGCTCCCATGGCTGGGAGCAGGAGGAAGGCAGCCTGCTGCTGCTGAGTTGGGACACAGGTAGGAGAACTCTCCGTGCTGCAATAATGGCCAAAGAGCAGAAATTCAATTAATTTTGAAGCTGACTGAGGAATAACTTGCACAAAAGCATCCCTCCTTTCATCTGCTCAACAGTTCCATTACAGCTGTTTCTGTAGGAGACCCTCTGTTTTCTCGTTTCTCCATCCATGGTGTGCAAGGGGGAAAGAAACAATTCTATAATAAATATCGTTTTAAGAACAATTTAAATAAGTTGAAGGAAAGTTGGAGTTTTTCATATCGATCACTTCCAAGTTTTCCAGTTGAGCTGAAAATATTTCTGAAGAATCATCCTTTACTCCGTGAATTTTTATATCTGGAATTTATTTTTTCTCTCCCAAATGTTACTGCCTTTTTTAGCTCAATGGATTAGAGGAACGTTTAACTCTGGGCTGTCCTTTTCCTTTCCTGAGCTCTTCCTTCCTCTTGCCACTCCCTTCCCCCAGAAGAAAGTAACTCGGGTAGAAGGTGCCATTTAAACATTTCCATTGAAATTATTTAATTATTCTAAGAAATAATTTTCTCTCCAAGGCTAAACATCAGATAAGACAAGAATTGCATCCAGTTATGCTATTTTCCTGAGCTCAGCTGTGGATTGGGGGGGTGTGGGTCTTAGGTGGAACATTAGTTGACTACAAGATGTCCAAGTTGGTAATGTACAGCCTTTTCTGAGATGGAAGCAAATCTTTGCAATATTTAATAGCATCCACTGCAATGAGTCAGGAGCCACAGAAGCAATTTAAGCCAATTAATCCTTAGTGTTAAAACATATTTCAGTTGAATTTTTTATCAGACGTGTGTGTGGGAAACAATGCGTGAGAAAGAAAGAAATTAGAAGTGCACTAAATAATAGATGAATGTACCTAGCCAAGATCTGCTTATTAAGTCTTCTTTATTATTATAAATATTTAGTGCCAGATCCTCAGCTGGAGTAAATTTGCTTAGCCCTATTGAAGTCAGTGGAATTGTGCCAGCTTGAATTCGCTAAGGATCGGGCCCTTTATTTTTCATTCGGAAAACGAGAATATTTGGGGAGGAGAATGATGTGGGCTGTGAGAAGTTTGCTAAAGATAACACCATTTTCATAGTAATAACAGAAGAAAATGTAAATTACTATTCTTTTGACTTTCAAAATGAAATTCAAGGTACTACTGGATGTTATTTCATTAGATGTAAAATATTTTTCCTTAAAGTATCTACATCTTAAAACCCTTGCACATATTAAAGGATACTGCATAGAGACTGTAGGGTTTTGATTTCATTCCTGTGGATGCCAGTCTCTTGTACCAGCGTTTCTGCCATTCTTACCTTAAAAATGCTGTAATGGCCATAGCATGCTCATTTTAACAAGAGAAGCAGCAATAAATATATTTGATTTTGGAAATCTGTTTCACACACTGTAACTGATTGTCCACCATGAGTAAAGCATGCTGTAATTTAATATGGCATCGTATTAAAATCCAATGTGTCATCTCATTTGGCTACATTTTAGAAACATATCAACAAACCAGATAGCGAAGCCAGCTAATTCTGTAATTGCTTAAAAAAAGAAAACCAACAACTTGTTATTTCCATAGTAAGGGAAATGCACATCATTCTTCGATACCATAAAATACTGTGCTAGCCCATCTAGAGTGTACACATTTATGTTTAAATACCTATATTTCTGAAATAATAGCTTTTTAAGTGGAATATCTTGGAGGACTAAAAATAACATCACAAAACGTGTTTGTTATATTCCTAATTGTTTTGACCATAGAATTAATTTTCAAGTCAAAGGGGGGGCACCGCTTTTTCATCATTCCCGCTTCAGAATATTCAGCATGTCACAGATGTTCATGAATAATGTCCATTTAAAACTGTTGGCAGCACGCGCCGGCGAGTTGGCGAGATGAATTAAATGTTGGGGGGATCTGACAGGCAGCACGCTGCTTTGTGATCATTCCAAAGTTCTAATAATCTCCCTCACCTTCCCTGCCTGCCGCTAATGAAAGAGAATAGGTGATTGCACCTCGGGCTATGTTCTGCGCCTAATGACTCCTCCAAAGGCAGATTTATGAAGAAAAAATTAACTTTGAATGAGGATTGAATTGGCCCTGACAGTCTGATAGACTGTGACACAGATTCTGTGGCAAAACAGACGTAGCCCTAATTGATTATCAATATTTTAAGCAAAGTGATGAAAATAAGCATTAAGTGATGAGAAAGGCAGTCTTAATACAGTAGGCAGTAACCGGGATATGGAAAGTCTTTGGGGAGGTCGGCCCCGCTTGCCGGTACTGAATTCTACCTGTCAGTTCTTACCTTTTGCTTCCCAACACCCCTTGTCCCTTTTCAGAGTATTTTTTTCCTTACGGATTTCTGACCGGCATGTTAATATTCTGGACAAGGATGTACATGCTCCCTTCTCTCTAGAGAAGTTTGTTTAATATTTAACCCGTTTTGACTTAAGAGTAACTTCTGCTATTTTGCAGTATGCAGGTTTACGTGATTTCAGATATTCTCTCTTTTATGCTGTACTTTCCCATCGCCCTGTGTCATTTATATCCAGCAGGCTAGCCACAAACTGCATTTTGAAAATGGTAACAATTAAAAAAAGAAACTAGTGAAAAATTGCCTGGTTGGTGTTGAAAGATTTATCTTCACAAATATATTGGTTATACCCAACTTTAGAACAAGAGGAAGAAAACATTTGGGTTTTGCTTGTGTTTTTTGAGGTGGGTCCCATGTTACTGGATATATTTTCTACGAAAAATGTGTTTAATATCCTGAAAGACTTGTTTGTGTTGCTAGCATGGTTGCTAGCAGACAGACGCTCACTAACTGCGCCATAGCGGGAGACATTATAGCAAAGTAAGGAAATACTTTCCAAAAT
>NW_008824056.1:1917684-1923234 GCF_000699105.1 Pygoscelis adeliae | reverse complement strand
TACGACAGGAGGAATTGGTGGGATAACTGCTCCCTGCCAAACGCAGTGCTGGGTGTTCTCCCCGGGGGGAGCGGAGAAGCTTAAACCAAACAGATTTGTGCTTACGGGCAGTTTGTAACCGCGACCCGCAGAGCTGGGGAAGGGAGCAGCGAGCTCCTGCACCCACCATCACGCTCGGCGTCTCCAATATCTGTAATTACAGTCAGTGGCATAATTAAATTTTGTGTAATACTTTGGACAGCAATGGCAGGAACTTCTCCTGTTTGAGCATCGTAACGTATTACTCGACTGCCATGTAATTAGAGCGGGCAGTGCTAAATGAAGTCATCATGGCAGGGTTAGGGGACCCTTATCCATGGATGAACTAGACAAGTGGCCACCTGAACGTTTGTGCTATTTAAATTTTGGGGAAATGTTATTATAGCACAGACTAAAAAGACAAAAGTGTAGAAAAAATGCATAAATCTGGTACAATAAAAACGTGTGTGGTGTTGTCACTTCTATTTTTTGAACTAATAGCTTCTGGACTCTGCTCCTTTTCTGTTCCTGTCTAAGGAAATATCTAAGAAAGTAGTTGTTTTGAATTTGTGTTGGAATTTTTTGGATGTATAATAGATAATTTTACATGTCAGTATATGAATATTCAGCAGAGATGATTTCCACAAGCCTTGATAAATTTAATATACTAGAGAAAAATAGCATGTAAATTAAATAACGCCTTGTAAATTAATAATGGATTAGGCTGAATATTTTATAAGTGCAAAAATGTTTGTGTTTAAAAAAAACGGTTAAGTCTTTCTGATTAGCATTGTGGATGGCTTGGCTACGTTTGAGATGTAATGTCCGTATGTGTTTTTTGAGTTTGTCTGCTTTCTTTTCCCCAAATACATCTTGAAATGTATAGCCTGTATTTTTAAGTTTGAAGAGTTGGAAAGTCCACAATTATGTTGAATTTTTTTTTTTTCCAAATGACTTACAGTTTGCAGTTGGTGAGTGTTCTGACACTCCTCTTTTTTTTAATTTTACCAGTAAAACGAATTGCATCCCAGCATGGGGCCGAGCCTTTTCCGCACACCTTCTGCGCTTCTCACGCAGCGGTGGGAGAGGGCTGTGCTGTGGGGGCTCTTCCACGAGCCCGGGCCACGCTTTCTGAAATGCCCTTTGCACCCCCAGAATGGCAACTGCCGTATTTCTACCTTGAAATAATTCCTATACTGCTGAGCTTTTTTTAATTAGCATCTTTGCTTGAAACTATTTAACTTCGGCACAGCGCAAGGCTGGTCAGGATTAAAGCATCACTTCTACATGCCCATCTATCAGGGAACGGATCTGTGCTTCCCAAACACCGAGTGCTTGCACTGCCCCAGGGGTTTGGTCTTGCACCCCGGGAGGGTGCGAGCGCTGGCTGCTGCTGATGGAGCCGCGTGCTACTCCGGCACCGTATCTTGCTCCCAAAGAATCTTATTTATGTAGGTATGGCTTTTACCAAAATTGAAGTGTAGCCATGCAAAGCACAAGAGGGAATGTCGTGCTCGGCAGTACTCTCCAGCATGGCTCTTTTGAGGAAATAAAAGTAATTCAAATTACTTTACAATATGAATACCTCAAATGGACTTTGGCTGGGAAGCTGTGCACGTTGCTCACCAGCCTTGTTAATGAAGGCAGAGGGCGACACGGCTCACCCCACTTGCCAGGAGCAGCGCCGGAGGCACCCACAGCCGGGGGGAGGCTGGTCCCTGTCCCACCCCAGCCACCTTCAGGGTTTTCCCTTTTTAGCAAGGGGCTGAGTCGCTCCTGTGCTCCCTCCAGGTATATTGTGGCACTTGGTACATACAGGCAGAGGTCACGTGGCCGTATACCCAGTAATTTTTTAAGCAGTACCCACAAGCAGTGAACAGGTCTGTATTCACATGTATAAAAATATTAACACAGTTGAACACTGCGGTTACCTACAGATGAGAAATTGATAGTGAAAGCCTGGGGAAAATCATAATCTCTCGCTGTATTGCAAAATACATGAAGAGAAACTGCTGTGATTTTAAATTAAAGTTCATTTTTGTTGCTGTTAATTTTCCATTTTTCTTATACTCAATAATTAAGAAAAAATAATATTATACCTATGTTATAGGACTTTGTCTTGTCTCTGTGGCTTGGGAGACATGTTTCTCATAGAACTAACTGTAGCAGTAATGATGACATCCATACATTGAGTCTTTACAAAAGCATTGCAAAGCACTAGTTTTAGCGGCTCTCAAACAGAGACGGGCTGATGCACATCGTTTATGCTATTTAGAAGATGATTTATTTGTGAAGACCATCTGTTTTATCTTTTTTTTTTTTTCCCCCCGGAAAAGCTTCTTTCTTTTTTTGTTCT
The DNA here is from genome assembly GCF_000699105.1 of Pygoscelis adeliae. NCBI lineage: Eukaryota > Metazoa > Chordata > Aves > Sphenisciformes > Spheniscidae > Pygoscelis > Pygoscelis adeliae. Next base: position 1,920,860 of record NW_008824056.1, on the reverse strand, counting down.
ATCAGATGTAGTCTCCGAAGAGATTGTTCCAACATTTCCTGTTAGCATAATGTCATGCAGTAAGACAGCGTATTTTAACGCAGAATCTATTGATTTTTGCAGCATGTTTTTGTACATCTTCGTGGTAAGCTAAAGGTGGCTGTTGGCTCCGAGTGCCATGTGAACTGATTAGAAAGTTAAAAGTATTAGCAGGACTAAATGACTGGCAAAGAAAATATATCGTTAGTAGAATTAACCAGTTATAGCTTAACAGTATAGTTAAAACAGTACTTTTTGTCCAGTAATGAGCAATGTGTTCTAAGATATTTTAGGTTTTTTATTTTATTTCATTGTGTAGCATGAGGCAAAGAAAAAACTTGAAGGCATGTTTGCACACACTGTAATTTTAACCATTTAAACTATTTGCTAGATACAGACCAGTTAAAGCAGTGGTTTTAGGGATTCTGGCAGAACTGTACTATGAAACCTTGTTAAAATAGGGGTCAAAATACTTCATTCTGAAAACACGGGGTCGCTCAGGCACCAGTCTGCTTCCGCCTGCTCCTTGCCATGTGCGCATGATGAGTCTCTTCAATAATGCTCTCATTTGTTTCTCTTGGTTACCACTTGCATTTAGGGCATTTTGATACCTTAACTACCTTCACCTTGCTCTCTTGCTGTGCTCAAGGATGCAGCACAAGCAAGCGTGAGTGTATGTTACCATTCTTCGTGGAGGGAAGAGCTACTTCATTCTCAATGTCCATCCCATGCTGTGCTCGCCCACAGCAGGTCTCTCTACCTGTTTGCTCATGGTAAAAGACCATGTGGGCATCCCGAGGCACCACGTGCTGGGGATGAGGTGCTCCAGTACCACACTGTGCAAGGGCCATGTTGGTTTGGCTGAACTTCAGGAGTTCAAAATGGCCAGAACCCTGTCAAGTTTTATCATCCCAGACAGTCTACCACTTGAAATAGTGTTGCCACTTAAAATACACATGTTGCAGTTCTGGGACAATACTGACCATTTCCACACTAACGGTTTGTCTAATAATGCATTTGTCTTTCTACCTTAGTGAAATGGACAGTGTAAAGTTGATGCAGTTGTCCCTGTGATGGTTTGAGGCACCCTGCCCATGCTTCAAGCTCCCATGTTGGAGCATGACAGCAGCTGGAAGTTGGTTGAGTAAAACTCTTTTAAAGTGGTGGTTCTGAAATTATTTAGAAAATACTGGATGCAGCAGATAGAAACAAACCCAAGGGTTTTGTTAGGATTCAAGAGTTTGGTTGAAGGTACGTGTGTTGCACTTGGGAACTTGTTCAAATTATTAATACATTAATTCGCATTTCACTACTGGTATTTTGGTTTCGCTTTGTGCAGTGTCATTAAGCTGGACATTTAAAATCATTTACCTAATTTTTGTTGTATAAGCATGATCATTTCAATTTTGAAAAGGAGAAGAAAAAGTACTTTTGCTCCTGTTCATAAAGGTTGTTATTCACTCCACCTTGAAAATTGTCAGGCTCATTGGTGACCGTCCTTTTTCTTTAATCATGGTACCGAGAGCTTTTGATAGAAGAATTTTTTCTCAGGCTTTAACTTATCTATTATCTGTGGGGGTGACCCTAATCTTAGTTGGCTGAACAAGTCGCTTCTTCAAAGCCATGTAGGGTACAGTGGAACTTGGTGTTGGACAACAAAATTGTGATTGAACCTCAGGTTCTTCTGGGGCTTCCCTGATACTTCCTGGGCACCTGGGAGTCTCCCTTGCTCTGTCACTGTAACGAAGAGCTGCACCACGTAGGGTATTTTAATTTTCTCATTATCAGTTATCATCAATATGATGATTTGCGTAACTATTTGTGCAAACTGTGAAGTTAAATAGTTATGAGGAAGTGTGGTTCATTTGAGTAGGCTTTGACTGAAGGATACTAATTAGATAATGCCTTGAGATGGTAGTTTGGAAAAGAGAAGGCACCAAGTAGTAGCGTAACTGTTAAATGTCAAATATATGTCATACCGCGTTGGTAAGGAAATAAGATCATCTTTAATGTTTTGAGCTTGAAATATTTTTCAAAACCTACGAGATTGCTCATTTTTTTTTCCCCTATTCTTTTTTTCCAGTTTCTTTTTCCTTCCCTGGTTTTCATTTGTCACTAAAAAATGATCAAGTTATAGGAGAACAGAAAACATGTCATACAATTTAGGAGGGATATAGATTATTAAATGCTTGTAGTTTATTAAAATACTTTTATCAAGCTTCTTAAGTGAGAGGGTATTTCTGGGGAGACTCCGTTTTCTATAAAGGAGTAACAATTTAGAGGGAAAAGGACTCTGAATTAATAGAATTAGTTAAGAAGAAAGAATTAAAGAGGAAGGTCTAGTTGAGTATATAAAGTTTGGACGGGAAAATGGACAGGAACCTGAATTTCTGCATGAGTGAATGTTTGGTACATAAGTAAGTAGAGTCTGCTTGAATGGCAGAGTGTCTGAGCATAAACCTGAAAATCTCTGTAAAATATCGGTAACACAGAGTGTGGGATAGTTCATGGGATCTACAGATGAAGTTGGTAAAGCTATGCTGATTTACACCAGCTGGTATTATGGCCCAGTGTTTCTCTGTGGCTCTGAAATCGCTCTTCTTTGTTCTTGTATTTAATCTCTGATAGCTCATTCCATCTCCAAAATTTTACAGTCAGCCTATAGATAATATCAAGGAGACACAGAAACACCTACCCTCTCCCTTTCCCAAAACGGAAAGTATACAAAATCATCCACTTTTTTCCTTTTCTTTTTACCTCATTTTTCAGCATAAGCCAAAGATCAGCTGGCATTGCAGGTCTGCATTGAACGGGTTAAGCAAGGCACAGGAGTAGACCCGGTTCATCCCTCCAATCATGGCTCCGGGGAATTACCTCGCGTTCATTGATCCGCAGTTGTTGATCTGTACATAATAATTGCTCCTCAACAGGAACCGAAGCTGCAGGTCTGGCAGGCAACCTGCATTTCCATTAGGGAGCTCTCCGCTCGGACCGTCATCAGCCTCCACCGCTCCCCAAATCCGTGGCAATTGCATTTGCTCCTTCAGAAAGGGCTGTGACGCCGGGTGGGTTTGCCAGCTCTGGCTTGAGCTGCTTCTAGTTACGTGGTTATCAAGTTTGGAAAGCAGGTGAAATGAAGCTGATCAAAGAGCTAGTCT
>NW_008824056.1:1910184-1915184 GCF_000699105.1 Pygoscelis adeliae | reverse complement strand
AGGGAAGAGGTTTCTAGAGGGAAAAAGATTCTTTTTAAAGAATACTGTCATAACATGAATAAAGTACTGCTGCTGTGATTTGTAGTGAAGAGAAAATTGTATACTACCTAATTTAATACTAAGTAATAGGCATTTGACTCCTATTTTAAATGCTATCTGCAACTCTGCATCCCTGAAAATATTGTTTTGTTTCTGTTTTATCCTCAAAAGAGGTCTTATGGATTACTCACTATGGTAGCAAATCTTCTTTCTTTAAATGCACTGCATTTGTTTCTTTATAGTTTGGTTCAGGGGCAAGTAGGGTGGGGAGAGCTGTATTTAAGAAAAAAACTCTTAATAAAAGTTTTACTTAAAAAAAAAAAATGGAGAGATTTGTATCGAACTAATATTGCATGCAAAAATTGCCTTCCATAATACCATTTATGCAGTTGTCTTAACTGTAGTAATATCTTTAAAGAAAATACATTAAGAACCAAATTCTGTTCTTTCATGCACATCGACTTCATTGTGGGACCTGCAAAAAGGAATCTGAAATTGGGTTTAACGCCCCAGGAAATGTTGTTTTGCAAGATAAAATAACTAATTATAAAATTTGTTGTTATATTTCTTTTCTTTTTAGCTAAGGCAGATGAAGCATTAAAGGCTAAAGAGAGAAGTGAGGAAGAAGCGAAGAAAAGAAAGGAAGACGGTAATGCATTTTTTTTCTTCAGTAACAAACTAAAATTCTGTAAGTCAGAAACCATTTTTAAGGGACCCAAGTTCCAGTGGGGCTGTGTGATTTTCTTATAAGGGCATCTGAAACAGAGATGGCCAGTCTGCCACTCCTTTGGTTCACCACAGGTTTTTGCTCATGCCATGTAACGTTCCTGTGACGATAACAAGAACTGGTAAATGCACCAGAAATTGCAACCAGATTTTAAAAAATATTTTAGCTGCCATTAAAGCAACCTAATAATTTGAGACAAAGTTACATGTTAAGACCTTATGACCAGCCAATACCACCGGTTTGTGTGCTGGATATTTTGCTTGATTAAAACAGTAAGTGCAGCAGTTAATTTTGTCTGTATTTAGTCTGTATGATGTCACGAAGTGAGCTAATCTGTTTCTTGGTGAAATTTGGTGCAAAGCTGGCAGGATCTGAGCAGTTTTCCTTTGGGATACCGTAGATGCAAAGTTATGTATAACGCCTGGATAATTAAAACAGATGTATTTTACTTGTATATCGTTGAGTAATGGGAAGAGACATTTTCAACAGCGTGATGGAGCCAATGGAAACAATCTAAGGAGCCTCAAAGTTTCTCACTTCAGCCGTGATAGACATCCCTGTCTCAGAGAAAATATCTTAGTTGTTCAAATTAAAATGAATGATTTAACTCTGTGACATCTATTATTTTTTGCATTGACTGAAACATAAAAAAATAGTGAAGGTCTTCCTTGCAGTGGTTTTACTCTAGAAATACATGTTGTCGCACATTGGTCGCTGCAGTGAACTTTCTCTTCAGCATATTTAAGTGATGGTAGGTTTCAGGTTGTAACTGTTATTTAATACACTGAACAATCTCCGTGTAAATGTGTTCCTGATTCTCCCTGCCCTGTGCCCCTTGTCTGCCTACCTGGGATTGCATGGATGTTCACTCAATATTTTAACCACCCAATAAAGAGGACCTAGGTTTGAAGATGATGTAATGTTCAAGGAGATCATGTATTTTTCAGAGCTGGCCTTTTGATGGACTCATTTACTACAAAAATCAGTGTTGTGCCCAAATATCAATCATATTTTGGTTAAGGCCAGGACATCATATATGGATGAGAGTGGTATGAAGTAAAGCTGTTTAGGACAGCTTGAAACTTAAGGAGAAATTAAGAGGTTGAGATATTTTTAATTCCCAGTGTGATATGATAACAAAATCATTAGACTAAACCAAAACAGGAAAAGTTGTGGGAAAGGGGAGAGGTAGTAGGTTGCTTGAGCATGTAGCAAATGGGAGAAAACACCTAAAGGGGACAGTAGTGATCTTTATAATTTTACTATGCCATCTCCTCCAGTCTTTCAAAAATATCATCTTTCTTTCCAATCTCTTTAATCTTATTGGAAAGTCTCCTTGTGTCTGCCCTCTCTTTTTCTATCTCTGAGCACACCAAGTTGAACTTCAAGGTAAAGATAGGAACTTCAGTTTTGCATCTGTCGTGCCTTCATCTCTTCTCATCTCTCCTATACCTTTCAGGTATCAGAGCCTGATTCTCCTTCTGCACATGCTGCATTTAAACCCCACTACACTGCCATCTATTTAACAATCCCACCAGTTTTCTGACAACAAGCTTCCTCCTTATCCTGCTTTGACACGCTTATTTTCCAGAAATCCTTCTTAACGGCCAAGCGGTCTCAAACAGCTAGTCCCCACTTGCATTTCTTTCCCTGAATTCCCATTCCATATCTTGGTCTGAGCTGCTGCAGTCTTTTAGGGCTCCAAAGGCTCTGAATTTTGTGGAAATCTTTTATATATTTATTTGATTTTGGAACAGGTCGTTAGCAAGATTTTTGGATTAGGAAAATACATCCTACCTGTTTCCATGTTGCCATCTCTTCTTAGGTGCTGACTTCAGGTGCTGTTTCTTTGGTTACAATCAAATTTCTCCAATTTTCTTCCTTACCCATTTTTTCTTTAGCTGGAACTCCAGCCTCAATAATTTCTGAAGGCAATTTAAAGCTTATTTGCACTTCAGATCTAAACAAGCTTCTTTAAATACTCATGTGTGAATGAGAAAACTAAGTATATTTTGCAGGTCTGATTCAGCTGGTTGCTATCCCACAGGATTTATATGTTTTTACGTGATTTCACACCCCCTGTTTTTTTCTAGATTTAGATATCTTTAATAAGCTCCAAATTGTGGGACTTACTGTGAAGTGTGCTAAGTATGTATTTCAAAACTCTAATGTAATCTTTATTGAAAATTATAGAATCATAGAATAGTTTGGAAGGGACCTTTAAAGGTCATCTAGTCCAGCCCCCCCGCAATAAGCAGGGACATCTTCAACTAGATCAGGTTGCTCAGAGCCCCGTCCAACCTGACCTTGAATGTTTCCAGGGATGGGGCATCCACCACCTCTCTGGGCAACCTGGGCCAGTGCTTCACCACCCTCAGCATAAAAAATTCCTTCCTTATATCTAAGCTAAATCTACCCCCCTTTGTACTTCTGTCTGCTTGCTGTGACCCACAGTCGTCCAGATTTCTGTCTGCTCTTGCATTGAATGGAAACTCAAGGGGAAATATTTCAGAAGTACCAATGTAGCTAGACGACTCTGTCATTCCTATCTTTGAATTTTTCTTTTCTTTGGACTTATAACTTGCTAGCTAGAAAAATAAGAGTATGCCACATTATTAAAGAAAAGAAATAGATTGATTCCCTACAAGAGTCCTCCATTCTTAGTTGAAGTCCAGGTTAAGACTCATCTTGTTTTAGTACAGAACACAAACCAATCGTTTTCTTTTCCTGTTAATCTGCCTTTCCATTAGTTCCTGAGATTAAAACAGTAACTAATATTCTTTTGGCTTCGTGGCCAAGTATGGGTATTTCTCCAGGCTCATTCTTTATTATTCATCTAATAGCTGCTTTAAGGTTTATGAGAAAAAGTAAAACCTACCATAGGGATAATCTCAAAGATGGCGAGTGGCTTTTGCCAAATGGTTCGCAGCAGCCCTGCAATTATCTTATTGCTTTATTTCTCAGAAGGGAAACACTCTTTTCTTAAGCTTTTGCTGTAAAAATTGTGAAACTCTAAAAAAAATTACTTCTATTTTAAAGGTCTGATTTAACATGAAAATTATATGCATTGTAAATGTTTTCTTGGCAATTTACTTGTCATAAATGTCTATTGTACTGAAAAACTCTACAGGGAATTGGATGTATTTATTCTGCATGTACTTAGGAATTTGTAAAAAGACAAAATGACAATAAAAATAGAAATATTATGACTAGCTGCAAACCCCCAGATACAGAGATTAGTTTCAGCTCAAATGTAGCTTTCTGAGGTCTGAGTTTAAGCCAGGCTTCCTAGCAGGGATTAGGTACATGCTATTGTACTTTCATAGAGAGGAGAGCACCAAACCAAATATAAATATTGTGTGGTATTGACGGAAGACATCCAGAGCCGATGCGTGTAAAATAATGCAACAAATAACACATAAGGCTCAAAACACTGCTGTGTTCGTGCCAACATTATTCTGAGCTCAAAGCTCAGCTTCACTGCTGAAAAAGTAGTCCAAAAAGAGTTGCTATGGCCCAAGCTCTGCTCCAATTCAAAGCCTACAGCTAGTGAGAGGTCCTTGGAAAGCCCTTCCCAGCTTTTGCATGGAAATGTCCCCACGGGGCAGCATTCCAGTCAGTGGGAACTTCACTGGACTGCCACGACTTCTCAAATACGATGGATAGTGGCTTAGCAACTTCATCCATCAGTTCCTTCAGGACCCACGGATGGATCTCATCGGGTCCCGTGGACTTGTGCACCTTCAGGTGCCTTAGATGGTCTCAAACATCTCCCACAGTGGGTGGCTCTCCATTCTCCCAGTCCCCTCTTTTGCCTTCTGTGGCTTGGGTGGTGAGGCTTGAACACTTGCCAGTGAAGACCAAGGCAAAAAAGCCATTAAGTACCTCCACCTTCTCCGTGTCCCGGGTAACCAGGTCTCCCATTTCGTTCCGGAGAAGGCCCATATTTTCCCTTGTCTTCCTTTTATCCCCGACATACCTACAGAATCTTTTCTTGTTGCCCTTGATGTCCCTGGCCAGATTGAATTCTATCAGAGCTTTAGCTTTCCTAACCTGATCCCTGGCTGCTCGGACAATTTCCCTGTATCCCTCCCAGGCTACCTGTCCTTGCTTCCACCCTCTGCAGGCTTCCTTTTTGTGTTTGAGTTTGTCCAGGAGCTCCCTGTTCATCCATGCAGGCCTCCTGGCGTTTTTGCCTGACTTCCTCTTTGTTGGGATGCATCGCTCCTGAGCT
>NW_008824056.1:1895325-1909878 GCF_000699105.1 Pygoscelis adeliae | reverse complement strand
TCCTCTACCACTTGGAGAAGGAAGTTATCATTGACGCATTTCAGGAACCTCCTGGATTGCTTATGCCCTGCCGTGTTGTCCCTCCAACAGAAGTCAGGGTGGTTGAAGTCCCCCATGAGGACCAGGGCTTGTGAGTGTGAGGCTGCTCCTGTCTGTCTATAGAGGGCCTCATCTGCTCGGTTTTCCTGGTCAGGTTGCCTGTAGCAGACCCCAATTCATGTGATTGATTTTCTTCATCTGTTTTTGGTTTTGGTTGGGCTTTTTTTCCCAGAAAATAGTTCAAAAATTTTGTTTTGCATTATCAGGTAAATCCAAAGCGACTAGCATGTACTAACTGCTTAAAAAAACAACCCAGAAATCCCCAAATTCGCGCATCTAACAGTGGATGAAATTGCCACCTTTGGTTCTCCAGCTTAATCCTGTTCTAGCACAGTTTTAACGGCTTTATGAGATAATGCTTTATTCGGTGCTAACCAGTGTCCACCCATTAGGCTCAGCTTCAGAGGGCTGGTTAATTTCACTCAGACCAACTTCCTGGTAATTACAGGCTTATTTGTTCCTGCCAAAGTTGTTGCTGCTGACCCTCCGCAGTTTTAGGTATAATGTTCAGGTCTTACTGAGTATCTTGTACATGAAGCCCCTGCTGTGCTTGACAAAAATGGAAAATACCGTGTAATTATCTTTGAAAACTTTGAAGAAATCAATTGCATTTCTTCCTCTGTTTGAAAGAGGTTGGAGGTGTTCACATTTAATAAACTTTTAGTTTAATGATGTTTAAAAAACAGTGAAATGGATGCTAAGCTTTTTATCACTTCAAAGAATATTGGGCAATTGTTACATCTGAAGGAAACTCTTTTATGTTAATTTTCTAATTATATTATCTGGGATACACTGTGAGAACTTATTATAATAGACACATTGATGCTCGTGTATCCCATCTAAATGGGATAGATCCAGGAGTATCCCCAAAAGGAGTGTTGCCACCACTGCACCAGCATATTCGCCCAGCCTAGCAGTGACCACAGGAGAGCCTCATGGTCCTGTTGCTGGTGGGGCTCACACCTGGGGGGATTGTTATAGATTAAAGCTAAATTGGGAGCAATTTAGAAGTGTCTCAAGTAAAAGTTGATAACATAGGTTCACAGACAACCACAACTTCAAAGCAGAGTGTTTACTCCTACTGCTTGTCCTGCAAGCTTAGCAGTGTGCTGCAGGTGGCTTAATGCTTTTGAAGTCCATGGGGTTTACTTAAGCTACATCAGGAGTGTATTAAACTCTCAGCATAGCTCTTTAAATAGACAATTGGGTATGAAAGAGGTCTTTTTGTTTGTAGGACAGAATCTAGGACACTTGGAAAAAAAAAAAAAGTCCCAAGTTTGGAATGACTGTGTTTCAGTGCTGTGCTGTCCTGAGTGTTATGATTCCTCGAATATTTTGTGACATATCTAATACAGTGCCCAGAACACTTCCAAAATAAAATATACTTCCTCTAATTTGTCTTGTGGATACCGTAAGCAGAGTGGGTTTATATAAATCTGATAAGATTGGGACTTGATTTAGAAATCTGTGATGACTTTCCATAGGGAGTAGACACCAAAGTGCCATCTTTGCCTTTAAAAAGATTCCATTGCACTAAAAAGGCATCACAACATACATTTTAAATATATAAAAATGAAATCCTGTAAAAATCTGCATCCCCCTGAATTATCTAGCTTAGCAAAATGAAAAAAACAATGCCTACATGTTCCCAATACTCTGCTCTCCTAGCATCTAGTGGCTAGATGATGTTAATTCCCTCTTTCCTTACAGCTAAGGGCCGCTCATAAGATCAGCGCTCTGAATACGCTTGGTTTGCCCTCTTCTGCAATACAGTTTCCATCTGCTGCGCATAGTCTTTCGGTAGCTTTCTAGGAGGATTAGGTGGAGCAAAATTATATGAATATCTTCTTAGTAAGTGAGTTATAAATCTGGGAACTCAGACTAATAAACTGTTTCTCTGTTCCCGTGCGGTTGTGTTCTTGCGGGAAAAGAAGTCTCTGTCTTGTGATGGCTCCAGATGGCTCAAAGTTCAAGTGATCTCTTTTCTGACTTGTCTGCAAGATGGTACTTGCAATCTTTTTCATTCCCTTTCTGATCATTTAAATGAACTGTGAATGGGAAGAGTTCCTCTTTTCTGCTACGGTGCTTGGAAAGGGCTGAGGTAGAAGTTCCTTCAGATTTTTTTGCTTCTCCTAACTTCTTCCTAAGTAATCATTCTACTTGTCCTCCAAGGTGGCCATTGCTCCGAGACCGGCCAGGCATCAGGCTGCTGGTGGGAGGTGATGAGCATCGCTTGGGTGGTTTTTTTCCCTCTTTCCTTCACTTATTAAACTGTATTTATCTCAACGCACAATCTTTTTTTTTTTTTTTCTTCTCTGCCTGTTCTGTTCCCCGTCGTGCTGGGGGACAGTGAGCGAGAGCTGTGTGGGTGCTTATCTGCTCGCCGGGGTCAACCCACAGCAAATCTTTACCTCTCCGTCATCTGGCTGTGCTGCTGTGCTGTATGGTTCATATGTGTTCAAAAAGGCCAGCGGGGTATGGCAGACGATCGTATAACCATCCATCGGGGACTGATCTGTGGTTGACTCTGAGATTGGAATATGTAACTAGGAGAACAGTCACGTAAGCCTGTTGCATTAATGACCCCCATACTGAACTGTGTTTCTCTTACAGTGTGTAGGTTACCACGGTGCTGTATTCAGAATGTAACGCTTCAGGGATATATGTAGAAATATATTTTATGAAATAATGCTAAGGATAGCGCTTTAGTACATGCGTGGTGTTTCTGGTCTGGGGATCTCTACCAAGTCTCTCACAATTAAGTTATGAGCTCTGCTGAGTTAAAGCTTTGTGTATCCTTCATGACTTCATACAGGACTAATTTCCCTCGGCAGAATTGCATTATACCCGCTGACCCCAGTGCGGTCAGCGTCACGACTGAATTGATGTTATTCACCTAGAGAATAAAGACAGCTGAAAAAATAAAGCATCCTTCCCAGGTTCCAGACATCCCCATTCAGCTCTGAGTCTGTGCATTGAAATCTCTTTGGAACTGGAAAAACCACTTGGTAAAATATCATAGGTTTATCTTAAAATACCTCAAGTTGGCTTTCCTGTCTTTGAGAAAAAACATTTTTAAAGCCCTCAGCTCTCACTGCTTCAAAGGCAATTTTGAAAATTTCGAGTTAGTGGAATACTATCTATCAGCAAGGAAAATTTAAAACCGTTTTCCAAGTGGTAGGAAGTATTTCATTAATGTCTGTGCAATGATAGCTCAGGACTCACCTACAAAAGTTAACTCAGGAAAATTCTTTGAATCCATGGCCGTAATGAATTTCATTCAAAATCAAAATGTTCTAATAATTTAGTTTGTTTTACTTTGGGACTATGGGATTCTAAGAGGAATTAATTCGTGCTAAGTTAATCCTACTTGGAGAAGGTCTGTATTATACTGAAGAAGAAGAGGCAAATGGACAAGCGGGATAGCCCAGGCGTGCGTTGTCCGAGAGGGGAAGGAAGGGAAAGGGGCACGCGCAGTTCTGGATGAAAAAGGGACCAAACCAGCCAGATGTGCCCCCCTCTGCAACATGGCACCCGGGTTTTGGAACCATCCAGCTGTACTGGGCACATGGGGGAGCCAACGTTTCCACCCTCCACGTTTAAAACCGCAACGGGAGATTTGCTGTCGAAATCGGAGAGACAGGCTCACAGCTGGGGGCTGCGTGGCCCCGGAGGCTCGTCGGGGTGAGGTGATTGGGTCTCCACTTGCACAAATTTGCAGCGTATGTTTTGAAAAATACATGTGTGGTTTTTTCATTACGTCCCATTGTGAGTGGCTCATATGCTAGCAATTGCTTTGCCTACAGGGATTATAAAGGGTGACTGTGGAAAGGCGAAGGGGGAAAAAAAAGGGTTGGTTAGTGAGTTGGAAACAATGGTAATTTACAGCAAAAGCAGGAGGAAAACTTCTTTTCAATTTATTAATAAGCACCATAAAAACTGTCCTGTGGTGTCTTTGAAAAAGTTGTAAGGATGTTATACTGTTCTAAAATGAATAGAAAATGTTTCCTGAAGAGAAGCTTGTTGAATAAAAGTCATCAATTGGTCTGAGGAGTTAGCTACCAATTAAGAATAAAATGTTTTATTTTCACTGGAAAGTAAATAGTCATATTAAATTGTTTATCAAGTGTGTAAGCATACCATGTCCATGCAAGATATCCAGAGAAATTGCACAATGGAAAACACTAGTTTTGTGTACTTTTATGTCCCATATGTGTTTACAAACAAGACATTTATCCTTCTTGCCTTCATTGTGGTGCGTGTGCTAGAGCATGCTCCCTTTCCCGTCTCAGCCATGCAGCTTCCCTCTGCTGGGTACCGTTGACATCTTTTGCTTGCAGAAAGAGCTTTTTGCAATTTGTTTTCATTCTCACTTCCTTCTGTGGCTTCTGTAGCCAGTTTTGCACCCTCTTTGATTTGCTATTTTGTAATTCGCAGCTTACCTATAGCTGCTTGGAGGTGTGACTCAGGTGGACAGAGATGCACTTCTATTTTCTCCTATTCCTAGCTTTCCCGTGCTTTGTACAAAAAGTGTTGCGATTATTTCACACACTTTAGACTGACTTAGGCTTTGTTTTCTTTTCTATTTTTGGTTTTGTAGAGGACAATTTTGTATATTTTTGATCATGAAATTCTCACTAGATTAGCTTCTATTGCATAAGTGTGGAGAAAAAAGTGAAAAATCAATTCTGTTTGATTTTTTTAATTCACACAACTGTTTTATTATGTGCATAATTGTTCATAGTGATTCCCTGCCTGGTCCCCCAAGCCCTTCTGGCTGAAATGTTAATAATGAAATTTTATGACTCCTGTAAGGAATGCCCAGTTATAAAAGTTGCCCTGTGTTTTGGCAGTTGTTGCCTGATGAACCTTCTTCTGTCTGTTCATCTTCAAACAAGAGTGTTTGCCTAAAATAGCTGTAGAAATTCACCAATAAATTGTTGTAAATGATTTTCAAAGGTGTTTTAAAAAAAAACCCCACAACTTTTTTCCTCCAAAAATTTGAAATTTTGAATTAAAAAAAAATTTGAACTCTCCGATATTCACGATTTTACAGTTTTAAATATAACTCTCCAAAAGGAAATTTCTGAGCTGTCAGCCTGTGTAGGCAGCAAGCGCCTGCGACACCGTTGTAACCTTTACTCAGGAGAAGTTGAGCTTCCTTGCTGCAGTAAGCAAAACCGACTGTGCAAACAAAACAATTGTTCCTCAGCCCATGAAAACTGGTTATTCACCCCCCACCCTATAGTGGTGGTGTCTTAACATTACTTTTATTGTAATTTTATTGCCAAATCAGGTGTGAGATTAGATGTTGGATGTTACATGTAATCTGCTCGGAAATCAAATTATTTGACCTCCAAGCCCACCAATGCTCCCTCCTGCCGGTTTGCTGTTAAATATGCAGCGTTTTCCTGTCATGAATACAAATCGAGGACAAATTAGAATCTACAGACAGCTGACCTGAGCTCCAGATTAGAGACTGGGGGCTTGTGCTGTTTTAAATGTTTTAATTACCATAGTCCCTATAGCCAGTTGAAGGACACACGCTAAAATGATTTTTTTGTGACAAAAAAGCAAAGAAAGAAAGAAAAAGGCTCCCTCCGTCTCATTTGAATTTTTGAGTTTGATTACATTTGCACTTCCATTGGAGCTATGCTAATTTGCTGCATGAAATTAGGTCTATTAATAAAAAAAAGCACTACTTTTACAAGAGTATTTTCAATGGAGGGCTTTTTCTACTTTGTTTTTGTTTTTGTTTACTTGTTTCCATTCGGGACTGCCTGAAAAACAACATCAAAATCTTAAGGGTTTTTTACTGTCAAACTTGATTTTCACTCCAGGCCTGGCAAGCCAAATTCAAAGTAGCTGGGATGGGTAATAGCAATAGTCGAAATAAAGCACGCGATGTGCTGCGAGAGGAAAATTCAAGAGTGTTGGATTGCATTACTGAGATTTTTTGATCGTTTCGCTTAGTGTACCATGCATAATATTTTTAAATTTTTGGTTTAAAATACATCTTGTCACGAAACACATGTTCTGCAATTGCGTGGGGAGGAGGAACTGGGGATGCTGCACAGTCGGCACTCGCAGCAGCATGCTGTCCACGATGGAGACGCACGTACAGAAAGGTTTACATCAGATAACAAGGAAAAGAAGTTTTTCAGAATGCAGCTAAATACCATTTGTTCTTTTGAAATCAGTCAATAGGTAAATCGATGTGACGGTGGTGCTCGCACTGGGGTGGGTATTGTCCTGATGCCTTCATCCTGGAATTTGCATTTTCTGTTTCTCATGTGTGTTGGCCCAGTGTTGAATTGATTAGTTATGCCTACCCAGTAAGCAGTGAAACATTTTTATGTACTCTGGGGAAATAAATTTGGCAGAAAATCAGCATGAGTAGATTTAATTATCACTCTGAGACCTTTTCCTTTTCTGGCTTAGTGATCCTGAAACTCTGTGTGTTTCACTGAAATCTGTGTGGACGCTAAGCTTCGCTTCCCAATTTGTTCCTCCACGCAATGATAAGCCAAGCAATTACTGGTTTATTGATTTTTCATCATGGCAAATTTAAAGTTGATTTTTTCCTGAAAAGGCAGGGGTGATTAAGTGTTTCCCCTCGGTTTAGTACAAGAGAGCTATGTGGCAGAATCTAATATCCTGAGGTCAACCTCTGCAGGCAGATAATACGGTGTCTTGGCCACATGTTAAGGAGAGAAATCAGGGCTACAAATGTGATAGGATATATGTGGAGACAGTTTAATTTGCTCCATTTATATGAACAAGTCATGTGGCACATGCTTGGAAAACATCATTTTGAATAGGCTTGGAAATGAAGCCCACGTGGGCAGGAGGAACGAGGGAATGCAAACAAGAGAGGCATTAAAGCATTCAGTGCTGGGAGAGAATTGTCCTTTAAACAGAGAAATAAAACAAATCTCTGATGTGTTATTCACAGATTTTACCGAGATGTACGTGCTGCTTTAGTGACACCTATGTTGCAGGTTTAGCCTGGCATTAGCAAGGAAGTTAAACTCTTCAAGTCTGAAAAAGATGGGGTTTGGATCTGAAGCGTTCCCGCAGCAGTCCTGGTAGGGAATGCGCCTAACCTTTTATGGCAGGTTTTGGAACATGTCGATTAACAGGATTTAAATCAGAGCAGGAAAATTGTGCTTCGCACAACTAAATGGACGTTTAAAACAAGGTATTTTATGAATTTAGGTAAATTAGCATATATGTGCACACAGTAGGTGGTTTTAAAGTATATTTTCTCCTATCTTTATATTGCATATCAAATAGATACGTAAATCTAGTTTAAAATTTTTTTAAAAGGACGGTAACTTGCACATACTTAAGGAGTAATTTTGATCAGTTTGGGAAGATTCTCAACACTTTCCCAATGATCTTCTGCCATTTAACTCAGAACTGCGGAGGACAGCATCACTATGGAGTTGCCATGAAGGAATGGTAGAGAAATGAAACTGGTAGAGGTTTAACTAATTGATGGAAAAAGTATGAAATGTGTTTTATATAAATGTGATGGGCTCGAGTTGCAATATTTGAATCCAGATTTTCAGTGCCTCAAAGTCTGGATTTGGTTTGGCTAAAGCGTTATCATTAAAACAGTATGGATCCTTGTCCTGAATCAACCCCATACATTGCATAGTCTCGGAGCTACATTTTTGATTTGGAAGGCTCTTGTTCAACCATTTAGCTTCTCTCAGTAGTAGTATTAGATATTCAGAAGAAGGAGGAATTGAGATAACTCCCTTTTTACTAAATAGTGTGAATAAAATGCTGGTTTACTAGGTAAGACAGTTTAATTAGACGTTGAAAGCATCAGAAGATTTGCTTCTACTGTGCCTTCTGCGTATGTGAGCTGCCTGGTATTCCACCAGCGTGATGCAATTAGTGCTATCCTTTAAGCTCGTACTGGCTTACTGAACTCTCAGTGGCAACAAACTGAGATCAGAATTTCCTACCAAAAATCCTCCATAGAAAGACAGAGCTGCAAGGAGTGCTCCCCTCTACCGCCTACGACGCATTGCTTAATGAGCAGGATGAATTCATCCCGCTGCCTCGGCTAAAACAGGTACTTTGAAGGCTGACGATGTAAAGCCTGCATGGATTTTGAGAGATGGGGGGATCACAAAAGAAAAGTTAGTATGTACAAGAGAGCCTGGAGGACTCAACTTTTACAAGCTCCCTTAATTATAAATTCTGCACATATTCCAAACTACAAGCTCTATTTTTTTCACACTCATCTTTAACCTGTTGGACAAGAGTTCTCACATGGGGAGTCTAACCAGTAGTTTATCTGTGACGAAGTGGCTATTTTACTTAACACTTCCTTTAGTAAAAGTTAAAAGACTGTACCTTGATGTAATTGATATTAAAAACACAGGTTGAATCTGCTACAAGAAGATTTGATTGCATGAGGTCAAGCCATGTAGCTGTAATAAGTTAAAGTGCTTTACTCAGTGATACGGAAATATATTAGGATGCCCTTAAGTTCATTAGTTATTGCCTTAGGTCATAGTTTATGTTCAGTAAATTTTATTGAAGTTCATTGTTACGGCAATGACCTTAACTCGGTCTGTTAAGTCTCCAAATTATTTAGTATAGATAATATATTTAGTATAGGTATGTGATTTTTTTTTTTACTGGCTTACCAAAACTGTAATTTCAAATCTTTCCAGTTTTGCCTTCATAATGGCAGATTTTAAGCAAAGTGTAAGTCTCTGCAGCTCCACCCTTTGGGTCCCTTGTGAGCGAATGTTGCTTCATTAGTCTGACACAAACACCTGGTGTTGCGCTGCCAGTCTCTGGAGGATGTTTCAGCATCTGGTGCACACTGTGATCTTTTTTTATGTGTGTTTAATCTTTTTATTGACGTTTTATAATTAAAAGTAAGCAGAAACAAATCAAGGATAATATAAAAATGTGAAGTTTTGTGCAGTTGCAGTGGCGTAGTGCAGCATGTTAGGAAAAGCATCCAAATAATAATAAAAAAGTGAAGGATAAAATTGCAGTATGAAACGTGGCATCTTTACTGGCCTCTCTCCGTGGCCATGTTCTTCCACAACAGAGCTGATCATCAGAAAGGGGATTGATACACCCCCCATAGATAATGGCTATTTAAGTAATCAATTCCAGGCTTTTTATTAAAGCTTCTGTAATTAATAATCACTTTTAAATGCATTTCTTAAATTTTAGACTGTTTTGTGCCTGCCCATCATCTTCTGACCCTTCGTATTTCGTACCTCCCTCTCTTCTTTCCCTGCTTCTCTCCCTCCCCGGAGAGCCCCCACTCTGGGCGCCCCATCCTGCTGCAGGTCAGTCCCTGGGGATTTGCTGCCAGGTATAATGCAGTCCAGGTTTCACCATGCTGCTGGTGCTCCAGGCTCCCCTAACCTGGCCAAAGGGCTGTACTCCCTCCCCTCCTCTGCCACCCACCTTTGTGGCCACCAGGTCGAGGGAGGTGATTCTGCCCCTCTACTCTGCTCTGGTGAGACCCCACCTGGAGTACTGCCTCCAGCTCTGGAGCCCTCAGCATAAGACACCGACCTGTTGCAGCAGGTCCAGAGGAGGACCACGAAAATGATCAGGGGGTGAAACACCTCTGCTATGAAGAAAGGCTGAGAGAGTTGGGGTTGTTCAGCCTAGGGAAGAGAAGGCTTCGGGGAGACCTTATTGCAGCCTATCAGTACCTAAAGAGGCCTTATAAGAAAGATGGTGGCAAACTTTTTAGCAGGGCCTGTTGCAACAGGACCAGGGAGAATGGTTTTAAACTAAAAGAGGGTAGATTTAGACTCGATATGAGGAAGAAATTTTTTATGATGCAGGTGGTGAGGCACTGGCACAGGTTGCCCAGAGAGGTGGTGGTTGCTCCATCCCTGGAAACATTCAAGGTCAGGTTGGACGGGGCTCTGAGCAACCTGATCTAGTTGAAGATGTCCCTGCTTATTGCGGGGGGGTTGGACTAGATGACCTTTAAAGGTCCCTTCCAACCCAAACTATTCTATGATTCTATGATTTTCCCCTTCGCCAGAGCTGGGGGACTCCACGTGCCTCCCAGCAGCCGTCGGCCAAGGTGAGTGGGATGCTTCGCTCACCGGGGCGATTGAAGGAGTAAGGGACTTTCCACCTCAATTTGAGCGTGTGCACGTGGCCAGGGTAGCTTGGATTCAGAAGCCCCCATTCAGCTTGGTCTTAATGAGCACTTGACTTAAAAAAATGTATTTATGTTTTCATAGCACCAACAGAGTTCCCAAAAGAGTAGATAGGAAGGTCTGCTGCAACCGCACATTGCTTTATTGGCAAAATTTGGCAGGGAAGGAAAAGAAAATGCCCTTGCTCTTAAAAAGTATGTTTTCTTGAATAATTTTGAGTTGGGAACCATTAATGTAGTGAAACAGCACATTCTTCTTGTCATCGCCAGGGTTAAGTTTATCCGTGTGTGTTTTTATAACACTGGTCGCATGATATTACAGTTTGTATTTTTTTCTGTGTACTGAGTTAAAAGGAATTGAAATGTTAATTACCTCCTTAACGTCCAATTCCAATTGCTGTACTGGGCACACGACTTTGACACCACTGTGAAGGAGCAGGATGTTTCTGTAAGGTATTTGGTCGGGAAGCACAGAGGCTGTGCTGTAAAAATATTTGAAAATATCACCATTCTTCAGTTTGTGCAGAAAGAAATGATTTCGACAGAGAAAAAACTTTGTACTGCTAACATAATGCTCCTCTGAGCTAATGTGTAACCTGAAGCACTGAAAAAATACAGGGGGAATAAACAGGGAATAAATAAAGAGGGAAGCTGCCTATGGATGTCTCTAGCAGAGCTGAGGTTTCAGTTCAGGCATTTTAAAGGACAGAGCCAAGTCCCACCGGTAAAATCAGGCTTGAGTTTTACATGAAGGGCATCATATATGTTGTGTGACAGCATTTAAATCCAAAGTTGACATTAATAAAGTTTCAAATCATCAGTGTTCTGGTTAAGTTAAAGACATGGGAAATTATATCCCATTTGGCTATGGCAATATAACGGGCATCTTTCAGAAGCGGAAATGCCTGTGCCAGAAGGGGAAGAGCAGGGGGACACGGTAAGGACACACAGAATGAAGGAGATTTTTGGCTGTTCAGCATTGCTGACTTGCAAAGGTTACACAGTGTTTTGGGTAAAAATATCCCTTTATCAAGAAATACTCACTTGTTGGTAGCAGGGCTGGAACAGTGGCAAAGTTATTGAAAAATGTGTTCAACTTAAAGATTTGTTAAATTCACAGCCTAACCCCAGGTAAGGATACAGCCCTAGGGCAGTTGCCCTTAAAGTCCTAAAAAGCAGTATTTGTAGTTTCTTAAAATAATTTAAGCATAAACTGTAAAAAGAACAGTATGAGGGTTTTAGGAAAAAAACTGGGACAGATTGATTTTTCATATTGTTATTTTAAGAACATTTCAGTCAATTCTTGCTGAGGCGGGTAGGCTGGGCTGGTGGGGTGCCCATGGCGTGGGGCTGTCCGTGGGGCAAGGGTGCCCGTGAACTTCCCCGAGCTCTGCCCCAGGGGCAGCGAGACGGGAAAGGACCGTGTCCAACCCAGGGCACCTCAGGTGGCATCTCTACCTGCTGATGGGCTGAACAAGCCTGATTATTCACTATCAAGCAAAATTTGGAGCCATTAGGAATGTTGCCACTGGGATTTAATTAGACAAAGATTATTAGAGGCAGTGTGCATTAATCTAATGCAATGAAATCACCATTGGAACCTGACTGGTTTATCACAAGTATCAAATTCTTGCAAGGACTGGGGTTTCTTGGAGGGGGGAATAAGTGGGGAAGAGAAAACTGATCTTAAAGTATTACATGTTGCAAAAATGACATTTTTGCTGGAGAAAGCCTGCACTTGTGCACATCGGTGTTCGCCTGCTTTTCTAAGGTTGCCATTTGTATTGTGCTTTTCAAATTTTGTTTACTGGATTTCCGGCTGCAGGTTGTCTGTGTAAAATACGATTTTGAAGATTAAGTTCTAAAGGGAATAAAGCAAATACAATAGATGGAGTGGCCATTTGTCAGGAAACCTACACGAGCCATTAAATGCTGTTTTCCAGTTTAGGTGTTGTAAAAATGAGAAGTGTGCTAATATAGGGCTCTATCGATCAGGAAAGGTCCCTGGCATCTCCCACTAGGAAACATTATGTACTGCGGTGAGTTCCTTCGCGAGATGGCCAATCTGTACTCAAAATGTCTTGGATGCCTTTTACCCACTTGCTGCCTGGGTTTATGTAAAAAATGTGAGCCAGAATGGAAATTTCATGAGCAGAAAATAGGGTTGTGTTGATATGAAATAGCCTTTGACTGTAAAGGCTTCCTGAATGCTTGCTGTGATTCATGCGTGCAGAAGATGGGCACTTCCAGATGTATTTTTAATGAATACTTGCACTCTGCAGAACTGAGGTTTTGAGGAAAACTAAAAAAAAAATTATTTCCTTTTATTAGATTTATTTAAATTAATATGAAGTGATCTGACCATCAGCAAGATGTTCAACCTGCAAATCTCTCACTCAATTTAGAAAGTTTATCCTCAGTGATTACAGAAATGGCAAAGAAAATGGCAAGAAACCATGAGTTTTTTATCATAAACATGGTATATTTTAGTGTTCACCAGTGTTGCATGGTGAATGCAGGGCTGGGGTCGTGTTTCCCAAATTGCTTGCCTCTGTTGGTGCGCGGGCATGTGGATCTGCAGGGACAGGGTTTCTGATCCACAGGAGCCAGAGTCGCTGTGTGTGGAAATAGGGTTCCTGGGGATCTAAGCGTGGGCGCAGGCAGCTTAAAAATAGGGCATAATTTGGGTAAATGCTGAAGTTTAGGGAGCTGTTCTTTAAACTCACAATTCCTGAGATGATAGGATTTCAAATAACACCGTGGTCTCTTAAGTAAAAGAGATAATTTACACAATTGCGGTTTGATGCTAGAAAAAGATGGAAACACAGATGTTGGTCGTGTAACATATGCGCAGCTCCTACATGTCGGTCTTGCCTGTATTTGCTTTGAGCCATCTGCACTTTGTGGAATGAATGGGTGCTGCTTGCAATATTATTCAGTGTTATCAACACGTGTACTTCACCTGGAAAGAAGAATGTTTTATTTTAATCCTTCTGTTTGCATATGAATAGTCTAAAATTTGGCTTTATTTCATGCATTAGCTGAAAATCCATGGAACAGAGAAGTAATGCACAAAGCCTGCGGATGGTTACAGGGAAATTGTAAGGAAATCAAAGGAAAAGTAGATTAAAAATAATAACTTCCCTTATATCATCTGTGGAAGTGTCTTGCTTTGCCTCTGTATTAAAATACAAAGCAGCATTTGTCTCTTTTCCTACACTTTTTACGAAGGGAAAAAACCAGATAAATTTTCTCCTGGAATGAAGCACATTAATACATGGGATCCTTTAAGGAGAGATACAACATCAACAAGATGTGTGTAAATATTAGTATAATTTTGAAGCTGGTATTTGAGTCATTTTATTTTAGGAAATACAGCAGGTATAATTAAAGTTTTACTTTTACATCTGTAAAGATATCCAAGCAGGTAAAGCGCTAAGCAGGTTCTCCCTCCATAAGTAGTGCTGGTTCAAAGCTACAACCTCAACTAACAAATAGAAAGTTATTTTCCCTTCCTGGGTATGTACCGTAAGTCAGTGCATTTCATCAGCATCATGTGAGAAAATATTTGATTTCAAATCCTTTCAAAGACATTTTTTTAGATCAAAAATTGGCACCTTAGTTCTGTTTCGTTGCTGCCTTTGAAAAGGTGTTGGAGGTGGGGCACATTCATGCAAGTCAATTGCAGAAGACCATCAAATACTCAGTTTTTAACTACTTCTATTCTAAAAGCAAAAATACAGATAAAGTTATGGTCTCTCTCACAGGCAATTTATGACTTTTCTTACAAATTAAAAAAGTCTTGAATTGTCATCAAAATTTAAGACAGATTAAAAACAAAAACGGCTTCTGTACTTCATTAATATTGTGTATTTTACTGTCGTCTTTATGGCATTTGTTTGTGCTAAAGGATAAGTCTGAGACAAGCATCAGTTAAGGTAATGGGATTGTAAAGCAATCACGTAATTAGTTATCCGACTTCAATCATTTTAAAAAAAAATTTATAGCTACGTATTGAAAAGCTGCTTCTAAAAGGGAAAATAAACAGCAGTGTATGAAACGAGGAGCAGGAGAAATTGCCTGGGTGGGCAGCAAAAGGGACGGGAGTTCTCGTTTTGGAAAGTTAAAAGATTTGATTTTCAGTCCTCTCATAAGGCAGCAAAGATGGAGCACGAGGAGGATGGTCAGAGATGTAGAAAATACGGGTTGTGGGCAGCAGCTGATGGGACTGGATTTATTTTGTCCAAAGAAAATGGAAGGGAGAGAGAAGCCTTTCAGTTTGCTCA
>NW_008824056.1:1869573-1895278 GCF_000699105.1 Pygoscelis adeliae | reverse complement strand
ATTTACCAGTGTAATCATCATCTCCTCCTCTGCCTTGGGCGTTCATTCTGTCTATTAAAAAGAAAAAGGAGAAAAAAAAAAAGAAAATTTATCCTGCTTAGGTGGAAGCTATATTTTTACTGCTTCTTTTTGATTTTCCAACTTTATTTAAAAAAAAAAAAAAACAAAAACAAACAAACCGGAAGAAAGCTCAAGGGTAGGGGGGATTGTGAGAGGTTGGCTTCCAGTTGTGATAATAACTATATACAGAAATGTGCAATCTGGAGATGCGTTTGTACCATTGCAATATGCATATATTTTGTCTGATTTAGCAAATTATTCAAAAATTATTCAATTTTCATTTTTCAGTTATTCATTTTGAAATAGTCTGTTTTTAGGAGCTGACATCTCAAGTTTGCTGTTCTGTATTGCAGAATTCCCCAGATTAGGATACCAAGAATAGAGCGTCCTTTTGGGAGTTTCTATGTATTTACTTATTTCCCCCATATTAAAAAAACCCAGAATTCTCCAGAAATACGAGGCATATTTATCCATTCATTAAATATTTCACTTAAATTCTGAGGTCCGGTCTTTAAACTTCCATTAATTTGCACTGTTTGGTCTATTGAGGTTTTCATTTGTCAAAATTGTTAGCTCTTGGGTATTAGTTACGCAAATATTGATGTGTAGCTTTGGCCTGTTAGCTATCAATTGAAATCAGAAAATCAATAGACTTAATAGCTCCTCATTACAGAGTTGATGCATTTGCAAGGCTGAGTCGCGTATTGTCAGGGAACAATCAATTCAGTCAAAACCTATTACACCATCACCGCCAGAAACGGTTTCATAATGTTTTGGTGTGTTTGTAGTTGACCCGAGCTTCCACAGTGGCTCTAGACACAAAATAGCCCTCTTTTGGGGTCTCTCGTAGAGTCACTAAGTCAGAGGCGTGGGGGACAGCTCTGGTGGTGATAGCAGAGACTCAGCAAACTCGTGACGTGCTGTCCCGTGGCAAGTCCTGGTGTGGTTTACAGTGGTTTATATAAACAGGTTTTTTAGGTGAAGACTCTGCTTTCTGGCTTCTAGCAGTAATGAAAATTTCCTAAAGCTGTTAGCTGTATTGTTTGCGTCTGTGACGCAAACCGAGAACCTAAAAACTGGAGTGGTGCTCCCATTGCATTAGAAGCAAATGAAGAAATGAAGAAATGGGTTTACGTCACAGCTCCCAGCCGGGGGGAAAGCACTGACTTCACCACATGAACCAAAGCAGAGGAAAGCAGAGCCTATTCTTCAGTTTCCTGAAATATTCCAATCGTTTTCTTATCATTCTCCAAGTGTATGGTTGTGCTTTCTTGGTTTTATACTTAAAAAGGGAATTGTAAAGCAATAAAGGTGCGCCTCTGAGATTTCAGGCTTATATACGTGTAAGAGGATACATACATTTTCTTTCTTTTTCTCAAGAAAAGTATACAGTATTTACATTTTTAGTTTAAAACTCTTTGTCAAGTAATTAATTAAACGTAGTTGAAGAATTTTGAGGTGGCTACAAAATCTAAATATGTCTAGAAAAGAATACCTAAAAATAACTATAGTACTTACAGCGGTTTATATAAACAAATATTTTAGGTAGAGACTCTGCTTTTTGGCTTCCAGCAGCAATGACAATTTCCTAGAGCTATTAGCTGTATTGTTTGTGTCTGTGATGCAAACTGAGAACCTAAAAACTGGAGTGGTGCTCCCACTGCATTAAAAGCAGATAAAGAAATGAAGAAATCAATTTACCAGCTGGAAAGGTATTAAATAGTGTAGATGCTTTTGTGGGTTATAAGTTGTGCAAATTTAAAGCAAAGCTATTTCTAAGTAAAAGGTAGTCAGCCTTTTAAATGCTGAGTGGATTTCTGGGGAGAGAGTTTCTTTTCCATTTAATACATCTTTATAACAGGCAAAACTTGCAATGTCCTATTTTAATCTTAGTGTGCTTTTTCTCTTCTCAGAACCTGTAGCTATTGTGTAGCTGCTGCTGCCCCAACTTACCCGAGATACAGGTTTTGATCTGTCCATACCATGATATTCTGGGGGATCATGGATGATTAGCGAACTCTGAGATTTTGGAAATAGATGCCTTGTGAACTATAAATGAAGGATTATGGTCCCCAAGTCCATATTTTAAGGCTCCTGAAATAAGAAAAGGCTAATCTGCAGGCAAGGGCTTTAGGAGACGCTGTGTGTCTGCGGATGCGTGAGGCTCGCCCTGCCCCATCAGCCTGGCATCTCTGAATGAGCACTCAACCTGCTCATTACACCACTAAAAAAAAAAAATGTTTATTTTAACTTAAATATTGTGCTTATTGAACTATACGGAAGGACTAATCATCAGTGTACAAACGGCTGCTTTCAGTCCCTCTCTGTGTTGATACAGCGTGATGGAGACGGACCCAAGCAATTTCTGCTCCGGTCCTGCGCTTGCTGTGGTGTGCTGTCTCCTGATGTTTGCGAGGCTTTCTGAAAAATTACAGTGGAAAAATTATCCCTATATTAAAGGGATACTTCTTAAAAGTCGTGTATCATTAAAGATCATTTAGCTATTTTAGCCATTTAGTTACATGGAACACGCTTCGTAATTAAACTTTATGAAATAGAGAGCTAAAAAGCAGGAATAGTCAAAGATACCAGTAAGGATACCGTAACTGTAGTCTAATTTTATGTTAATGTGTACCCTTAGAGGAGTAATTGAGTACATTGCTCAATGTAAATGAGAAATGGCTCTATGGCCTTTAAATGAATTAATTATTTGCAGTCAGAAGAGCCTTATCTTTTTGGTTTAGACTACAATCCCACAGAAACATATGCATTGCCTCTAAGTTCGTGTGTAAGTCATCAAGCTGAATTTAAAAGAAATACATATGTTCAAGGCATCAAGCATCTAAATATTTGCTGGTTATTTATGTCTATATTGCTGTTTTCCAAAGTAATTGCAAGAAAGTTGTGCCATTCATTTTACTTAAGTATTTTTCTTCATTGGAAAAAGATCGGTTATTAAAGTCAAAGAAAAAATCCAGACACTCGGTAAACATGTAGGATGAGTGAAATACAG
The DNA here is from genome assembly GCF_000699105.1 of Pygoscelis adeliae. Taxonomy (NCBI): domain Eukaryota; kingdom Metazoa; phylum Chordata; class Aves; order Sphenisciformes; family Spheniscidae; genus Pygoscelis; species Pygoscelis adeliae. The sequence goes on along the minus strand of NW_008824056.1, from coordinate 1,892,205 downwards.
ACTAAATTAACGATATTTAAGATGACATACATAATTATAACAGAAAGGTCAGGGTAGGTGGCAGCTTTCCCAAGTATATAGAGTGTCAGAAAAATCCCCAAAGTGTATATTTTAATTGAGTCGTGTTTTCTTTCCTTCACATTGGAGCATTAAGGTATTACCCCATTCCTGGGCCTGTGTTCCTATAATTTAACATGGCAAAATTCCCAGATCTACATTTTGACAGTAAAACCACATCATGCATGGGCTCCTTCCAGCAATGAAATAACACTTTGTATTTGTCTCCAAATCATCAGTTTCTTTTTAGATTTAAACAAAAATATATTTGATGTATGGGGAAAATAAATTTTACAAGAGTGAGGATGAATTGAACGCTATTTTTGAAATGTGAGAAATGTGTGAAAAATGAAAGAAGCCAACAGATGCGACAGAAACAAACAAAACTATACAGCAAAGGGTAAATAAACCGTAAGTAGAGTGCACGGCGTGTCCTGAGGAGCCGGGTTGATTGTACAGCCGTGACGAGCCCTGTGCAAAGAAGCGATAGGCTGAGCCTCGTCCGTAGGCCTAACGTTTAGTCCTGTCCCAAGCTCCAGAACTGCAGGAGCTGGGTAGGCGGCCAGTGCTGGGCCTTCCCTGGACAAGGGCTGGGTAGGGACAGATGAAACCCCTTGCCGAAATAATCGACCACGCGCCCTCCCTTTGAAGATTTATGCTCATTAAAAACAAAACAAAAAATGGAACAGTGCAGTCAGCCACTTAGGTTTTCGGTTGTCTTGGACTGCCTCTGGCTTAAAGTACTCATGCCAACAGCAACAGAAAGCTGGAGGGACGCTTTACCCCTTCTTGATCAGTACCAAGGCCTTTTTCCATCGGGGAAGAGGCCTTCAGGGGCTCCGTGTACTGGGACATGGGGAAAATTACTTCACTACACATATTCCCCAGAGTAGGAATTTATTATAATTGTTTTTTCCAATAACGATTGTACAAAAGGGGTTTTTTTCCCCCTTAAGTCTTTGATTTGCAAATCAAAAACTTACCTTTTGATTAAGCCCATCCCAGTTAGGCAGCGCCCCTCCCCGTGCTTCTCCAGTTACACTTTATATAGCCGAGTGCTAATGAATGGTGCATGTGGGGTAAACGGACCCTACTTCAATACCTAGGCTGGCTGGTGGTCTGTGGGGTTCTACTGGCTTGGTAATGTTGTCTGCCGTGTAAAAAGGAAGGACACAAAGGGAAAAAAGATTGTTTGTGTCCTGGGAAGGCTCCGTCCTCTAAGTGGGTGAATGGGATTAGCTAAATTAGAGGCTTGGAGCAGAGAAATATTCTTAAAGAATATAAAAAGAAAGGCTAACCAAATGTGAAGTCCCTTCTTAGTCTTTTTTTATTTTGGCATCTCGTTTAGCGATGTACTCGTTAGCGGAGAGGTTTGAGCCCATGCCTTATCTCTGTGGCACTATTCTGAGCTGTGTCTTAGAAGAAAGCGCATTTGTGTGTGCGTGCGCAAATACGTACATACATTCGTGCACGCACACACCAAAACCGCACCTCTGCATTAAAACAAATCAAACGCTTGGAAATGAAGGGAAAAAACAGAATCAAGCGTTATGACTCCTAAGTGCATAATTGCAAATTTTCCGCAGGGTCTCTGCCTCAGTCAGTGTTGTTTCATTTTGGACAGTCTTTAGTTAATAGGAACTATTAATTATTTTATATTCTCATTATTCAATATGCAGCTCTGTACTTTATTTGACTGTAGCTATTCAAACCTCATCTTAAAAGCAGCATTATGAATTTCTTCACGGGCTGTTCTGGGGGCTCATCACTACAGGGTCTGAACGTGTCACGAACATTAACGCTTTTATCCTCACAACAGCCCAGTGAGGTGAGTGAATATTATTAATTCCGGGTTTTTAAGAGGAGAGCAGAGACAGAAGTATAACGGGGTTTCAACTTTGGAGAACTTTAAAAGCAGAACATTGTCTTCAGCATACTTAATTTTGCATTTTGTGTACCCAAACCCAGCTCCCATTTACTTCAGTTGCCGTACGTGATTTGTTCGGTACATCAGCCTGGTCAGACCCCTGTATTTCCCGCAGAAAATGGGCAGGGCGGTTAATGGCCACGCTGCGATTCTTCCCGTGAGATGGAGGAAAAGTCTGGTATCAGATGCAGTTCTTCAGGGCACATTAACTGCAATTAACGGCACCAGCTCTCCCTCCGCCCCGATCTCCTTTGCCATGCATTCTCCCACTAGTGCAACCCGCCTGTTCCCTCCTGGCTTTTTCACTCCCACTTGGTATGGTTTCATCCCTACCTCAGGAGCTGCAGAGAGCTCCAGAGAAATGGATGCCTGGCTCCGTTAAACCATCTTCTTCGCCATCATCTGGAGCAGCAGCAGCATTTAAAATAAAGTCTGAGGTTTTTAAGCTTGTAGATATGTGTTGGACATAACAAACCATGCAACGTTGTGTATATTAAGCCTGTCTTCAGACTTTTGGGGCTGAAAAATAAGAAATCTCGGTAAAGCAGGAGCAAACAGGATTTCCAAGTATTATGATTTGACTAAATGAAGGTGGATTTTGACTAGGAGGGCAAAAGCGGTAACTGAATTTTTAGAAGTCGTGTGCCAATAAATGGCAAATGAATGCCGTTTCACTGTGTCTTCATAAACAGCTGGACCAGCTGGACTGAAATCTTCTGCAAAACATCAAGCGTGGGGTAGACACGAGCACAGAAGACTTTAACCCAAAACATTTCAGGTTTGACAAACTTGCAAGCAACTCAAAGCAGGATCTTATAGCAGGATGGGTTAGGCGATCTTCACTAAAAGTATTGTTACCAGGGCAACGTATAATCTGTATATATAAAAAAGAAGTCTTAAGCAATGGCCTAACAAGGGTCATCAATACGGATTTAAAATAATCTTTTGCAAGTGGGCTCTACGAGACCTCTCAAAAACTTTGGCTAATGTATTTTTGGTATCTCAAATTTTATTTTCTACCAAACTCGGGAGAAAAAACAGGAATGTTTTTGGCTAGAAAAACGTTTGGGATTGAGGTATGATAGTAGGCCAAGGTAATCAGCCTGGGTGGCAGGATTCCCAATCTGGAAACAGCCTGCCGTGCTGCCTTCCTTTGGTTTGGGTCGGGTTTGCTTTGTGGGTTATTTTTTTTCATGAAGTGAGTCTCTGAGAACTGCTTCAGGATTTGTAGTGTTACAAGCTCCATCGGAGGCGGATTGATAGACTGGGGATAAGGGAGAGCGTCTAAATTGCAAAATACATTCATTTATTCGGCCGGCTGCGGTTTACAGATGACAGCCGCATCCATATTCACACCTGTACCTCTGCGCTACCTACCTCAAAGTGAGAAAGTATGTACAAAAAGCATTGTATTGAAGGTTTTACTGGATTATATGTGTTTTGCTGCCCACGCTGTTTCGGGCAGAGTTTGTGCCAGCACCAGACTGCTCAGCGCTTTGCTGGCTGCCTGCATCGTGTAGAAGCAAGTTAGAGCATCTCAGCGTGGAGCCCGTGTCCGCCTTCACCAAAAAAAAAGGGATGAATTAAGGAGCCTATGAAGCTAGGGGAGACTGTTCCTTTGGTTAAAGTTAACAGAAATTGTATCCATTTGTTTAAACCACAATCCCTTGTGTGGAGTCTTTTTATCTGCTGTTAAAAAATGGGGTTTTGTTGATCTCGGCGGCCATGCCAACGTTACCTGTGTACTTACCACGTGTCAAATGGGTATTTATCTGAGAGACCAGAGTGAATCTATGGGCTAAGTATGAGACTTAACTGAGAGTTGTCTTGTTTATGCTGGCTAAGGCCTAGATGAAATGGGATTTTAAATACATGTGTCATATTTTATTGGTGCTAGACAGATACCTAGCTGGTGTGAATGGCATTATTTCATGTACCAGCTAAAGGCCTGGCCCAGGAAAGAAGCAAGAAAAATAATTAAAAACAAACAAACGACGGTGTTTCTAATCCATGTTTCATTTTTCATTTAGCCACTTAAATTGTATTCAGTGTTTGAGGGCAACCAGAGGTGGTTGTAGCTCCTGTGCATTTCCCTTGATGTGTTACTGAGAATCAATATATGGACTGGAATAAAAGCATGGAAGTTACTGTTATTGACACTGAGCATCACAGTGGCACCATGTGTCAGCGTGTGATACTGTGGAACTGTTAAAATACACATATTAAATACCGTATCTTGGAAAGACTCTGCAGATGATACCACGCTCTATAACGTGCAGTAGAAAAAAAACCACTGGGCACGTGCAATGGCCCGTCTTCACTTTCAGCATCACTTTTTGAAGTGTAAACAAAGAAAGGTCCATGCAAAAGCCTAAACGCCTGCAAAGGTTCAGCCCTGCTGTCCTGCACGTCTTACAGTGTGCCTCATCCACAGCCCAAGTTCCGCTACTAATCTGATTTCCACGGTAGCCTACAATACACCATTTTTTTTCTGCACATCCAGTATACAATAACATTTTACGTGGAAGGACCTTGGTTCTGTTGTTTCTATACAGTCGGGCCCCTGTATATAGTGGGGTGTGGCTAGATGCAGAAATACTTTTATTTATCTGAATGTGTATAATAGATACGTGTATAGGTTTAACACAGACAAATTGTTATATATTATACGTATATGTAATATATACACTCGTTAGTTTGTACATACAATATAGAGGGTATTTGGAATAGAGATATATAAAAGATAGAAGAACCCAGTAATTGCCTTTAAGATGAGAGCACAAAGCATTACCTTGGATTTTACAAGGCCAGCGAGCAACAAAAGAGCAGTAATTTATGAGCTCAGCGTAAAAGAATAGCATAATTGCATTAAAAATTAATGCTAATGAACACTAAAATGGGGAAGGTGGTTATGATGAAAGTTTGTATTCATCTTCCCTGGTTTGAATGATGGCTAGTGGCTTGATTAATGGCTTAATTTCTATCAATTAGCGGGGAAAAATCTCCTACGAGACAAGGGTAAATTGAGCATTGAATTACATATCTTGCTTTTGTGTGCTGAGAAAAAAAAGCGGCGTATCTCTGATATTAGCCACAGTGACAAATGCGGTGTGCCCTGCACCGGCTGCGCCGGCTCTCCCGACGGGCTGCTGGCGTGCGGTTCTGGGGTGCTGGGGGGCGGCCGGCAGACGGCCAGCCAGCTCGCCGGCCCCGAGCCTGCGCCCCGTCGTCCCCGTCCACGGTTTCTTTTGCTCTCTCTATTAAGGGAAGAAAAATATCCAGCAATTTTAAGCGTATTAGGGCTGTTTCCTACCACTTTATTAGCTGAGTTTGACTTTTTCCTTGAATATTTTCAAAAATACCCTAAAATGCCTCAAAATGTGAGCGAATGTAGGAAATAGCACACGTGCGAAAAGCACAACAGTGAAGGCAACCTGCATGCAGGTCAAATGCATGGCTAGAGCAGAAGTCCAAATGTTCTTAAATTGCTTAAATTAAATGTTCTTAAATTCAGAACTCAATTGCTAAAGTTTCCCATCGTGCCTTCTGCTTGATTTTATACCCAATGCTTCCATTCTTTTTAAAGAAAAAGCTATTGGTGTCCAGACTTCTTTTAAAATACTGTGAAAGCTAAGTTATAATTATAATGTATTAAAATAGCAAATTGTGAGTACTCTAGTACTCTCTCTAGTAAGTACTAGAGTATTTACAACATGCTATTTTAATACATTGTAATTGTAGTACCAGAGTACTTACCATTAAGTTTGAAGAATACAAATTAACAATAAAAACTTTCTCTGGCCACAGTTGCTCATTTTAGAGTGTGCTTTATTGTTTCCGTGACTTTGGCTGGAAAAAGTTCTTTCTCTGGAAATCTCAACAGCTAGGAAATAGTGTGGCCAAGTGTTGAAACAGCGCTTTGACACAGCTAGGAGGATCTGGAAACGTTAGCAGCAACAAGCAGTTTTTATCATGACTTAAAGTTGTTAGAGGGCAGAGGTAGTTTTGAAACTAATCCCAAATTCCCCTTCGGCTGCACATCGGTGGTCGCCCCGGCAGGGATGCTCGGCTCGCAGCATCTTCGGGGCTCATCAGCCACAATTTTCCGAATGCCTCAGACAAAGGCGGGGATGCGGCCGGCGTTGTGCGTGGCGGTGCCTCCCTCTAACGGCTGGCCCTGCGGAGGCTGGGCTGCTCGCCGGGCTGCGAGACTCCCCGGGTCGGAAAGCAGGGGTGAGGTGGCCTTCATCCCTGGGGGGCTCCCACCGCCTCCGCGGGTTTCACCTGACTCAAGCCAGGCAGGAGGAGAAGGGACCTGGGGTGAGGGGGGAACATTGCGTTCACACAAAAGCTTGGGGGAGGAGTTCATTTCTTGCCTGATATGCTCCAGTTTTCCGTAAAATGATTGTACCGAGCTGGCTGGTGCAGGAGGTCTTGCTTTTGAGGTCACCAGTCCCGAGATGGCTGTTGAGGGCACCAGCGAGGTCCTCCACGCAGCTCTGCCGGTGACCCCGGGCATCCCTGGACGTCAGCACTCGGACACTGGGAAAGGTGTTAGGACTTGCGGTCAGCCTCTGCAAACACCTGCAGGCTCAGGTGTGTGCACCTCTGTCAGGGGACGACCCCCGTTAGCCGTTGCGCATTGTCTCCTGCACAGAGAAAAGACTGGAGGGGAGAAAAAAAACCCTAAAAAACAGAGCTCCAAGTTTCATAAAGTCTAGAGGTGACAAAAATGAAGTGAATCCCACCCATCCTGCTGGATTTTCCCTCCTCCTCCTAGTGCTTTCATTTTGTTTAATATAAGCATTTCAGTGCAACGCACTGTAGAAGACAGTATGTCTCAAAGCCATGTAGTTTTCTGTCTCTCCGCTGCAAATTGTTTAGATGAAAACTTCATTTTTCTTTCAACATGTCAATTTGCGCAGCTTAAGTAAAAATAGGAAGCAGTTAAAAAGCAGCGGGCGTGTGAAAAACCACAGTTCTGTTGAAAAAACATACAGTTCTATAACGCAGTTGTTACTGTATCCATACAGTTGTATATATACAGTTGTATAAAAATTATAGAGGGTCACCTAAGCTAACCCTAAATAAAATGGGATGAAGGGGCAAATATTTTCCTCTTTAGTTGGTTTGTTTAGTCTGGTATCTATTTGTGTTTTCTTCTTTTAATCCTCAACTCATAAATAAAAGAGGAGAAAAAATAGCAACTTTCTTCTGTAAGTATTTCAAAGCATAAATAGGTCAGTGAAATTAACCGGCTGTATCCCTTTAAATATAATTAGTAAACTATGGAGAAACTTACACTCTGAGGAATATTTTAGGTTTATTATGTCATTGCTTTGATTCTTAAGTTAGACCCGCTTGAAAGCAAACTCTCTAGGTAAAGGCATGGATTCATGTTCATGGTCGGGATTATAGATTAGCAATGAATCCAGTATGCATTACAAATTTACACCTAAAGATTATACAAGAAATATTTAAAATACGTTTTTATTTAATGGGTCATTCACAAGATATTATTAGTCGTTTAATGCTTCTATTTCAGTGTTTGTTAAATTCTTAGCGGGCTTCATGACCAGTTTTGTCTTTAGAAATAAGCAAAGAAATGGGAATATTTTACGCAGAGCTTGCAGGCAAGTTACTTTTTCTTTTATCTGATTCTCTGGTGTTTCTAATTATTGTACGTGTGAAATTTTTGGATTGCGTCTAAAGGATTAATACACGTTTTATTTCTAAAGTGACGTTTCAAATTATTGGTAATACAGACTAATTCAATATGAAAATAGCAGCTATAAAAGACGGGTGTGTATGTATATATATTTATATATACATGGAAAGATGTAAATGAGATGGGAAGTGTAAAATATTGAATCGTCTCTGAAGGACAGCGTTCCCAGTTAAATCCTCCGTGCCTGGGGTAACTGGGGCAAAAAATCCTCAGATTACGGTAAAATTACGTTAACTAAATGTTCCCCTAATAGAAGCAGTTTTACGGTAAGGGGCATAAATAGCGATGTTTTTAAACCCGGGCGGTGTGCAGGGGGAGGTTGTGGGGCCGGCCGGGCCCCCCGGGGGGGGGGGGCCCCCCCAGCCACGCTGCTGCACGGTACCGCCATGGCTGAGTGTCAGTGGGGAAGAGCTGGTGACATGAATGGTAATTGTGACTGCTGCTAGAACCGCCTTTTTATAAAAAATGGCCTTGACGAGCCCTAATACAAGATTTAGGGTTTTTTTTTTGCTGTAACACGGTAAAAAGACTTGCTGTGCAATGAGTTAGTATTGATTTTTTTTTTTGTCTGTAGCCTCTTAGCTTTCTGACTCCATTATTTTTGATTTTACTATGAAATACATATCCTTTCTACTGACATCTGACAAACAACATATGGAAGTCGTTTTATCTACCAATAATGTGTTTGTCAAAAAAATCATACGCTAATGGGTTATGCTTCCTCCAGTCCATTTTCCCCAAGTTAATGTCACTGATGTAATTCTAAACATTTAGTGATTTTTGCCCCCTTAATAATTTGTCATTCCCGTAGGTTTGTATAAGATTCATGTAAGATACTAATAACAGGCTGGGAACTGACTGTAGGTTTTGTGAAATAAGAGTTGAGCAACTGATTTTAAATCCACATTCACCTGCCTTTCTCTGATACCTAGTTTTAACACTGTGACTACCAGGTACACTTACCATTCCTTTACTTACCCGCAGACCAGATGTATCCAAGAGCTTGATGAATTATGATTCCCTCTCCCTAGTAGGACATTAGTATATTTGTTTTTATACTTCCTATGGGATCCTTAGGAATCTTTTTTAAAAAAGAAGACGTTAGCAGCAAGGCAGCAGAACTTTTAAACACAAGCTTAATTGTAAGCGAGTGATTTTTTCCTTCTAAATTCAAAAGAATCGGGCTTAGAGATGTACTTACGCACTTTGCTGTAGTGCAGCTGTTGTCCTAAGCCTTGCCAAAGCCGAAGCCTCGGTAAAGCTTCCCGGGGCACGTGGCTGGCCGTGCAAGGAACCAGCGCATCTCTGCCCATGTCCCTCCCGGCTATCACCCTCTCTCCTCTCTTTCCAGCCGAGGAAACCCTGCATCTCTGGGATCCAGACAGCCTTTCTTCCCCTGGGAGGTTTTAGCGTACTGCTCCCTGCGTGTTTCCTGCAGTGGTGCAAACCTCGTGCTCGGCCTCAGTGAAGTTATTAAAACATCAGGTACGAGCTCACTCGCTGCCTGAAGCAGTCAGAGTGCTGGAAGCGGTTATCCAGACTCAGCATCACTGTATTTGACTTTCTGCACATTCAACGTATGCAGAAATAGTTAGCGTGTCCCTGATTTTTCTGTTCGTCATACCCCCAGAGACTAAACAATATTCCCAAATAATTTTTAAGCAACGGGGCGGGTTCTTGTTTGCTGCTTGACAGTTACATCTCTTCCTATCTTTTGTCTGCCTTAGCTGTTCTATAAATGCCGCTCACAGCAAAAACTGCCCACTTACTCTCTGATACAGTGCCTCGACCGTTTCAGGCTGGCCCCAATGTACTATGTAGAATGCAAATGGTTTTCATAAGTAAATAAGATGGAGATAAATTGGTTAAAATTGTAAACGAAAGCATGCAGTTGGCAGAATGAATTCAAGATTTGCTTGTCACTGCAGTTAGACGTAGAAGTAGGAAAGGAAGATTAACTGAGCTGTGAATCTGAAGAAGCACAAAATGAAAGAGACAGTAAAGCAAAGACTTTTGTGTCAGATGTACCGTAATGAACAAGCCACACTACCCAGGACTGAAAAGAAAGCAGTTTTGCGGTACAACCTGTTGATAAAAAATGAGTTGTTAATTTAGTGCTGGCATCTCCATTCCAGAAATATTTCTGAGCTGCTATTAGTTTATTTGCTCATCTGGAGCTCCGCTTACTTGTCATTAATAGACTCAAATGAGTTTTCAGTGGTTAGTCATTGCAGAAGGATATAAGTTACGTTTCTTTTTTTCTTGTGCAAAAGAGAAAGTATTTTGCAGTGTATGTGTATACCTACATGAATTTGGATTTAGAGTTTTGTATACAGAGAAAGAATTTGGTACATCTGAATTTCTGAATAATTCTGCAAGCTCTTTTGGTCTGCAAGCACTTTTCCTGATTTTAAATATCCTTTGGTCTCTTTAGAACAAGAAATTTAACCTTTTATACATACAGATGTATATACTACAAATACATAATTACAATTGCTCTTTTATTTAAATTTGTGTTTTATGTAGTGTTTAAAGTATTCTTGTGTATTCATGAAATTTTCGATCAAACTTCACGGTTATCCTAAGTTGCTTTTTCCTCATCTTTTTGGCAACCTCCTTTTTACTTTGTTGCTCGGGACCATGATTCTGTGACTCGTGAGCTCACCTCCTCAGTACCAGATCCCTCAGCCACACAGAACCGACCTGCAGAGGCATGGGCAGACACAGTTGCACTTTCTTTCGAGCCATCTAGAAAAAGAGTTTATACTGAGAGTGTTAGCAGATAGCTGGCCTCTGAACTCTGGCTGGTGCAGACATACCTGCTCTGACATCAAGCCTACCAGCACAAAACGTTTTAAAAACAAATTTGAATTAGAAGAAGAGTTTGTACTGGATCAGCCTGTGCACGATGTTGCTGCCATATGTTAAGTCTGAGTTTCAGAGACAATGTCCTGTTTTGTTGGACTGTGGCCCAAGTGTGAGCGTTCACCTTACAAGTGATCTGATTTAATCACTTAACCTTTGGCGAAAGGAGTAACGCCAGACTGCACAAGAGGCACGGGGGAGAGAGAAGCCGGACCATCCCTTCGGCAACTTAGATCAACATAGCTGTAATATGAAACTTCACTGTCATCCATCAGTAGTTTCATTTTTAAAAAGAAGTACATCTTGCGTAGTGAATGCTCTTAGTTTCCTACCAGTCTAATCTATCCAGAAGATTGTCTGGCTGAGCAGTGAAAGAACTGGCAAAACCTACCTGACAGCACCCCAGTTACGTGTTTAGTATAGCTCGTACCAAGGTTGGCAGGAGCTGCTCTTCATCGTAATGTCACTGGGAGCTGCATTCGCGTCGTCAAAATAAAATCTCAACCTGGGATTCAAAAATATCTTGTGAAATACATGTGCGCTGTGAGACCTCACGGTACAATAAAGAAGCGATTTTGCTCATTTGAGTAGACAGCTGCAATTTTGTCACCTATGAATCGCATAAGCACACGATAGTTAGTGTGTAATATTTTATTACCATATTCTAAGATTTTTTTTGTCAAATTCACCTAACGGTGTAACTCTTAATGCCAAACTAATCACGTAGCTTGTCATGAAGAGAACACAGATGATGGCACATCTCTCTGGACATTCACAGCTGAAGCCAAATTCACCTCCCTACAAGCAGAAGTAGTTTTACTGCTACGTACAGATGGTACTCCACTGAGTTGTCTGCACTGTCCCCAAATCCTTAACTTCTCCAGGAAATCCTCATGCCATAAATCTAGCAGTTATCCTGCGAGGACATCTCTAGCAAATTCTTAAGTTAGCATTTTGAATGATATCATACATTGAACAATAATGGCCAACTCACTGTTGTTATTTTTACTAAAGGAGAGAGTTTTTCTTTGTAACAGAGCACTTTAGGCTGCATTACAAGTTTCTTTTCTGGTATGTACTGTTGTAAAATATATTCAAGGCATTGCTTAGACACGGCATTTATCACAGGCTTACACTAATGTATACTGACATTACACCTTCTCTTTGTAGACCAAGCCACCCTAGTAGAGCAAGTGAAACGAGTAAAAGAAATTGAAGCTATTGAAAGTGACTCCTTTGTTCCACAGACATTCAGATCAAGTAAAGAAGTCAAAAAGGTAAGTTTTCAATATCCTTTCTTGGTGCATAATCCTTTCAAAGTCAGGTGGAAGCTGTGCTACTAATACAGTTTCCATCCATGAAAGAGCATCAGTGTTGACAATCCTGAATCCCAGCAACGACTCTCCTATGTTCTTGGTGTGGAGTTCAAGGGAGAAGACATTTAAATGTGTAAGGATTTCAAAGAAATCAACTGTTTTGACAGTATATGCTACCTATGCTGAGCAACTCTGGTTTTTAAAAATTCTTTTAAAATTGTATAAAACCATGAAGATTTTTTTTTTAGGAAAAGCAGAAGAATTAAAATCCAAAAGTAATCAAACACATTGTAATTAAAGGTAGAGATCAGTATTTTTAATTCTGCATAACTGAGGCCAGACTTTAAGACCACATTTAGTCCCTGAAACAAAACGGCATTGTTTTCAGACAGCTTTCCAAAAACCTAACATGAGACGTCCAGGTTTCAGAATTTTACCTGCATTTTGGCTGCCAAGTCTTCTAGGGAACTCGGATGCTTTTGTCCTTGGAAGTAGGCAAGCAAAGGCTGGTTCAGTTTTTCCATCTAATGGTGAGGTGTTTTGAATTATCACTGTTTGTTTCCCCCAGAAGATGCATTTTCTTGCCTTTCCAGAAGTCTCCAAGAAGTTCACGCAGCTTCTTCAGGAAGTGATCCAAAACCCCAATGCTACGGTTCTGCAAGCTCCCCCATTGCCTTTGGCAATGCCGTTTTTTTGCACTTCATGTGTTCAGTCTGGACGTTAGTCCATGTCCAGTGTGTTCCTGCTATGCACGCTGAGAAGTATTTGCATGAGGATCCTTTTGCGGGCACGTGTTGCAATGGGAAGAAAGCTGAATGCTCGGTTAAGATACTGCCACGTTTGGGAGCTTGAGGATAAAATACTCAGATGTGTTTCTTTCTTTTTAGTCAGCAGAGCCTACTGAACTACAGTACGAACCTGTAACTATCGGAGTGGGAACTGTTGATGCATCTGCTCCTGAAAAAGAAGCACCACCTGCCAATATCCCTACTGCCATCAAATATCAAGATGATAATTCTTTAGCACATCCAAATGTAAGTGTGTCGATATTTACTTTATCTTTAGAACAAGACAGCCCGTTGAATGAGAGCAGGTTCACGTGACCTAACAACCATTTTGCTGTGCTGCTCATCAAATAACCTGTGGTCTGAAGGCCATTAACTAATGGGCCACTCATTGGCTCAGAAAGGATCACGCTCCTTGCATTATCCAACAGAGAATAATTACAAAAGAAGTTGTTCACCAGTGATGTAGTTTTAGAGTTACAAACAAATTTTATAACAAAGTGGCATACTCATTTAATGCAGGGGAATTTAAGATCCTGTTCATATAAAAATTCCTGTTCAATAAAAATTCAGGAAGAATTGCTTTTGGTTTGTGTAGTGGGAAACCTGGTGGAAGACTCAGAACTTGCCCACCTTGCCAAATTGTAAAGCTTTAAATACATGACAAACTTAAGATAATTTTAAATCATTGTGGCTAAACTTATGCAGATTCCTTTGTGAGCACTTGTAATTGGAAATAGGAGTACTTACAGTAGAGTTTTTTTAAGAACTAGCAAATGAAAAATGCCTTGCAGTAAATGAACTAATGCAAGTTCTGTATAATGAACATCACTAACAAAGATCAAGACCTACACAATATGACAAACTTGCTGTTTCAGGAGGAGACTGAAATTGCAATGTCTTGGCTTTCCAATTATTAAAGTCTCTACCTTTACTAATGTATTTATATCACCTTTGTATTTTAACACCCCTATGCAGCTGGGCTTTTTCTTTGGGCACTGAAATAGCTGATATATATTTCAACAGATTATAACAAATAAAGAGAAAGTTAATGAGTTGCGCCTACTTTTCCTCCTCTCCCCCTTGTCTCTCAGCTGTTTATTGAGAAGGCAGAAGCAGAAGAGAAGTGGTTTCAGAGGCTGATTGCTCTTCGGCAAGAAAGGCTGATGGGCAGTCCGGTGGCCTGAGTGAACTGCTGTGACCATCACATACTAGTTCTCCACGAATGCTAAGAAATCCTACCATGAAATTGTTTTATTTTTCTCTTTTGAGGGGATTTTAACAGTTAGTATGAGTTGTACAGAGAATAAATGTTTCATCTGAATGAACAAGAATGTTCTATCCTCCGTTTTTCTTCCGAGCTCATTGCTGGGTGACTTGTATCGCTGAGCTTCCCACTGTAGATGGGAAGGCTATCGGAGCAGTGTAATTTTCTTTTTTTGTACTGAATTCCTCTGGGGTGCAAAAAACTTGACCAAATCAAAAAAATATATATAACCATGTAGCAGTTTAAAGATAAATGAAAAAATAAGACTGTCAAAGTTCAGATTTACCAGCGCTCAGACAGTAGGAGTACAAGCGATACCGCCCGGGGCCATTACATCTTCTGCGGCTGGAGGAGGATTCAGGGCAAATGATATCGCTGTTATCTCTTCTTCCTTCCGTTCTGCACTGCGGTAGCAGCTTCTGAATCCCAAACATCTGTGGACAGTCTCCTTGCTGAGGGGCTCTGCTAAATTGATGCATAATTTAGTAACAACAAATTTGTAAAGTTTTCAGCAGGTTTCAAGAAATATTATTTTCTGAGCAATTTTAAGCACATTAAATTATTCGGTAATCTGGAAAAGACAGCTTTCTATGAACTTTTAATGGGAAATATAAATATTATTGTGTGTAATGGTACAGACCTTTGTCAAACAAGACTAATGGCATACCTATTTCTGTATGAAGCGACTGCTTTCAGTCTATGAAGCTTCCATTTGTCCAGGTTTGACTTTAAAATAATAAAAGATTAGTCCTATTGGAACATATTGAACTTATCCTGAGTATACTTATAAAAAAAAATCTGTCCATCATCCAACTAAATGCCAGAAATCAACCAAATAAAATACAAAAGTATTTCTTCTGAGGTATCTAGCAAAACTGTGAGAAAACTATTAAATAAGTAGAAGACTAAAATAAGCCCCCCACCTCTGGACATACCTCATTGGAAACTACCTGCATCAGCTTTCCCGTGTGAATGAAGAAATTCATTTTGTGTTGCTTTTCCTTGTTCTCAGATCTGTGGTGAAAAAAAAAAGTGGAGGATGATTCTGGAAATGTACTTTGGTTGTCTTATTTTTTTTAGATCGCTGACGTAAAAGGAAAAAGTATTAAATTTGCATTCTAACGCATTTTTACGTTTTCTTTATGAACAGTGTTAGTTTTACTTGGTCCTGCATTAAAATGGTTCTCTGTGTTTCAAGACTACCTTGTCTGCAACAAAAGTGGTAAAAAATTGTTTCCTTTGTTTCATTTCAGCATTTTCAAATGGTAAATGTTTGTCATTGTTCTCTCTTCTAATCTCCTTCTGTGTTTCTTTCATAGCAAATAAAAATTATTTGATGTCCATGTAAGCTACAGGTGTAAGTTCCTCTTTTTCACACATCATGTTGGATAATTTTGGTATTTTTATTGGATGCAAAATGATTCCTTTTATGTAATTCGCAATCCTATAGGATATTAAAAAATTCTACAAACTGGTCTGTTATGGTAATAATAGGGTGTACCTACTATTGCTTATCAATCAATAACTAAATTTGTCCAGCAAGTCCATGCTGGAGGAGAATTGTGAGCAAGATCTGGAAAGAAAATGGAAATAGCATTTAGATAATCTGAATTTAATAGAAATATGTACTGAAATATGCCAACCATAATTTGAAACACGGAGCAAATCATTAGAAGTTGATTTTTATAGTTCCAGTTGCAGACTAGTGATCAGAATAACCAACAGATAATTACTCAGAACTTGGTAGTTTTCATGAAATACATAACTTGTTTATTGCCCCAGTGTCTGTCTGTCTGGGGACAGTTAAGAAGAGGGTTTTTTCTATTTTAGGCCCTATATTCTGTCACCCTGTCTCAATTCCTACTTTGAACATTCATTATGCATACTTGAAGTTGATGAAGTTATTGGTGTTGGGAGATGAAGGATTTGTCAGGATGGAGTTTTTGCCTAGATACCATCTGTTACAAATTAGAAAATGCACTGTCGTTGTTACAAACCTGCAAGTTCATGCAGTACAGATTTCTAAAGGTGCCTAAAGCAAGTCAGTGATGCTCAAGTGTGTGTCCTGGAGGTGAGAGCTCACATGGAGCTGACTAGCGACCTTAGCAATGCCAGATGTTGTGTCTTGCAAGTGAGTTTTAATCTTACTGTGGATCCCTCGTTGGGTACAGCTAAGCTGAATATTCAAAACACTGATCATCAAGATATGAGTGGCCTTTTGCAAGATTCACTTGCAGGGAGGCTCAGTGCTTTCCGAAGCTGAGCCCTATGGAAGGGGCGCTGGATCAGTGCTCTGCCTTGCCGATAACCTGCTGTCGCTGATTCCACAGCTTAAACCTTCAGCAAAAATAGACACTGTCCCACTGCGTTTGCTCCTGTAGAGTAAAATAAAGGTTGTATAAGGCCAGTCGTAGGGTTGTAAGTGTAAATGTTTAGACTGCAGCACTCTTGATTCAAGTTGTGTAAACTATTCTGCTTTTACTTGAATAGCATCCTGTGATAAATTATTCATTTTCCTGTCAAAGGTAGGCAGATATTCAAGTATCAGAAATGAAATATGGAAGAAGGCAGCAACATCAGAAATAAACTTCACTCTGTAACCAGCTGTGCACGACTAAGGAGAATTTTGACAAACTTACTGCTTAAAACTATTGTACAAGACTTGGACACGTTACAAATGGATTGTATCCAAACACATGTGCACTCCACCATTCCACGTGTTACCTAATCAGCCCAATACAAATTTAATTAACTATGTCGTAACATGGACATGAAACCCGTATCAATGTATACAAATTAATTGCCACTAACCTGGAAAAACGCACTGCTGACTCTCAAGCCATGCTTCTCCTGATCCAAAAAAGAGTGACACCTTTCGACAATAATCCTACTTTCTTAGTTTCTTTGCTTCTAAGGTCTTCTGATGTTCTCACATTTAGCATTTAGGACTCTTGCCTACGGAAAGGTTTTTTTTTTGTTGTATTTTCTACTTTGCTTGGTGCTCCTGGTGAAAGGGAATGGACTCCTGATTAAGAAAGGGAAAGAAACAGCTGTTTGTTAGTTATCCAGCTAAAACATAGGACTTTTAGCTGTGTTTTGCAGTCTCTAGAGACGGCAGTGACATGGTTTTGTCATTCAGGACTCGTGATGGGGAGTCTCTGATACAATCGGCTCTAACACAAAGTTCCTCCTAATGCCAAACTACCTTAAATCTGACTCAGACGAATGGTGTGTAGGAGTGAAAAGATAATGCTGTAACTTGAGCCATTCAGACTTCTGGTAGTCAGCAAAGACCTCTACCCCTAGAAATTACATTAGCAAACTCATTTCACTTATTTTTTTTTTGCTGAACAGCCACCATCAATTAAAATCAAACCAGGCTGATTTTGATTTGATAACTTTTAGGTAAAATGTTCGCTGGCCCTTCCTGATTTCTTGAGTCATCCAGCATCTCCAAAACTATTTTTTATTATGATAATTGCTTGAAAAGGAGCTGTGTTTAGTTTTTATATTATTATTATTATTATTATTATTATTATTATTGTTGTTGTTGTTACAACGTTTTAGAAAGATTTTTGCTACTAAAATAGTGGTATCTAAGAAAACACTGCCAGCCAGGAGATCGAATTTTGCTACTTCTGCTTCAGTCGCTCTGATATGAGCAGGACTGGATGATCCCGAAGGCCGTTTTTCCATCAGTAACCCAAAACCAACCTTCTCAATGATTACAGTTTTCCATTTGTCAAGTTACAAGAAGCAAGTTATTTTTAGTGGAGATCCTTGAACTCTAGAAACCTGTTTCAGGAGAGATTAGCTTGAACCTATGACTTAATCCACATATGACACAGGGCTGCGACGACTCTTCAGCTTGCAGCAGTAATAAAAAGCAATGCTAGAAGTATTATTACTCCAGAATTTAAAATATTCACCATTTGTAATTTTGACTTAGCACAGCATTGCCTAATTTCTTTTTTCCTGACCGCCGCCCCCCCCCTCCTTGTCTCCCTCCCTTGCTAAGACCTAGGAAAAAAGAGTAGCAGTGGCTGGGCCAGATTATGTGACGCTGGGGAGCAAGGCTTAGACACTGAGTCACTCTGGAATTGCCACTCCGGGGTGAGATGTGACACGATATGTCTGCTCTTTCAGGAAGGGTGCAGGAGTTGAAGCTCAGCCCAGAGAGGGGAGGAGGGAGCTCAGTGCTAACACCAGCGCTGAGCTGTGCTTCGCTTCCAGCTGGGCTCCCCCCATCAAGGTGTGCGCCTCGTAAGCTGGAAATGGTTAGGCCACGATTTAAACCCAGGTGAAAATGAAAATCGCTACTTGGCTATCGTTTTGCTTCTTCAGAAATATAGACTGGGGATGCATGGTTGCAGGGATAGTAATGATATGAGAAGCCTTTCGGCCCTTGGGCATCATTTTTGAACACACTATTTTGAAAAGGCTGTAGTTTAAAAGGTGTCGTCTCTGCTGAGCTGCCACGGTAAAAATCTCATTCCCACTAGGTGTCTCTGCCGTCCCAGAGCAGTTGTCACACTGAACATCAGTGGCTGTCTAGAAAGGCCATAGAAATGAGATGCACGTAGTCTGAATTTGCCTTTTTACTTCCTAAACAGATCCTGAGTTAGGGTAACAAGACAGAGCAGTTTGTCTCATAGTTTTCCATTGCCCTACAATCTACATCTTTCAAATAAAAAATACCACTCGAAAAGGTAAGCTCCAAATATTTACTGTCTATGTGGTGCAGCCCCTGGGAGAGTTTATAGGAGGAAAAGTGGACTCTTCCTCTCCCCCTGTCAGCAAAATCCACTGCTGAAGGCCGTGCTGCCCCTCGCTCACCAGCACAGCCGGTTTCTGGAGCTGGCCCGCCGCGGATGACAGGAGGGACAGGCATCTTCCTCTGGACGCTGCGGGTCTCCACATCTCTGGAGGCGGCGGCTGGATTTCCATGTTACGGTTCTGAAAGGAAGACATAAACGTATCTCATTAATTATTATTAATGGAAACTAAATACAGCTAACATTTGTAAAAATGTCAAATTGCATTTTTTGATACCTTTTCAGTGAATGTCAGAGTATTTTTTTTATAAATTATTGTCATCTTATTTCAGTGTTCATGCAAGTTACAGAGCTGGGCGACTATGTGAGTTGAATATATATTTAAATAAAATATTAATGTAAATGTTATTACACGTCTACCTCCAGTTCTTGCAGTAGAACGATGCTTTTATCTGACATTTACGAACAATTTATAACTGCCTTTGCAAAAGACTCTGCACTGGGCTGACATTACAGATGGAATGTAATCAGCTTTGTAACACCACTGTCAAAAGGCCACTTCCACTAAAAATACGCTTAAGCCTCTGGAAATTGCACTGCATCTTTAAGCCTACCTGTAAAAGAACTTAACTGTAAGAAGTAAGGATACCTCATTTATGCCAATACATTTTAAATTTAAATAGTAACTGCTGATCCTTACAGAACTGGCTGGGGATTGAGCACTGATTGTCTGAGTCCTCTCAAATTACCTTCAACCTTGCTTCTGACATTGCTCGGCAGTACGTGGAAATGCACAGCGCAGATCTGATCAGAGCCCCCTCATGCTCTGTTACCAGTTTTTTCCAAAACAGCTCAGGAAAAGGACCTATTTTTAGTATATTGTGCTGGTTCTCAATAGTTAGGTAAAGAGAGCTGAACATTTTCCTACCCTTTTGGAAATTAGGGGCTGCAACAAATGTAATTAAAAAGTAATTGTGTAACGAGAGCTGGGATTTTTTTTCTTCAGGTGAACAGTGAAAACTCTTCTTGACAATTAAAACTGACAATTAATTCTTGCCTTACCTGTGAAACTAGTCATATACTGTGATCATTTCTGAGCTCTATAAACATGATTTGTGATAACTTGTGCATTTAATATACTTGTTTTCTACAGGACTAACACAAATACGGCTTTAATAATGTCTGCTCAACTAGCAAGATTCATTTTTAGTTTTAGAGACAAACAGCCTAAGGCAGGCAACTTTCAAATTAGTCCAATTACTTGAACAAACACAGTACTCTCCAAACTGTGTTCACAAATTTTAAACAGTGGAGAAATTTGGCTTCACCTGGTGCAAACCACCTGAAGCAGGACAGCTTGTTTTTCGGTTTCGTA
Organism: Pygoscelis adeliae; assembly: GCF_000699105.1. Taxonomy (NCBI): domain Eukaryota; kingdom Metazoa; phylum Chordata; class Aves; order Sphenisciformes; family Spheniscidae; genus Pygoscelis; species Pygoscelis adeliae. The sequence continues at coordinate 1,872,110 of NW_008824056.1, read as the reverse complement.
TGGCAATTGGCTCTTGCAGGCACTGGGTAAATCAAGCAGCTCTTGCTGCCTAGCTGATTTATAGCCCTTGGGGTGTGTTGCTATACATTTTGCATTTTCCTTTGTCTGATTTTACAGCTCGAGGCCATGGCCAAATTCTGAGCTCAATTTTGGCAATCTTCACCACTAACCTCATAAAGATTTTGCCCCAGGAATACATTTGCCGCATTTACTCCCTGTGCCAGCAGTTTATCATCATCTCTGGTTGTAAGAGAAATGCCGCCAACACGCAGCCCGGCAGAACAGGGTCTCTTCTTTTGGTGCACAGGTTTGTAGAGGAGTCAGTCATCTCCCGCACGTATTGCTGTTAGCCAGATGCACTGCTGAAGGAAGCATCAAAGCAAGTGCCAAGTGGCTTTGCCCGTCATCAGAAAACAACTCGTGGATGCCATGGTGCTGAGACCAGAGTATGATTTTTTTTCTCTCCCTCCCAGTGCCAGAGAAGAGAAGTTGCCAGGATTTAAGAAAAAAATATGTCATCTCACGGAAGACTGTTCAACTTCAGCATCTTCAACAGGTATTTTTTGGTCGTTTGGCCATTGGGAACGGCGAAATGAGATAGCTGTAAATTATTGAAGTATCTCAGGAACAAAACTCCCTCTGCTCCCTAATACTTTAACGTGTGCTGCCAAAGTTTTTATAAATCAATAGTTACTGTACATGATGGCAACAGAGTCCATTTAAACAATATTATTTTTGGACCAAATCCTGGAATCAATGATAAATGCTCCCACTGGGGCCAGGTCTTGACTGGTTTTTTGTTATGTTGGGGTTTTTTTAAGAATGAGAATATGTATATTTATATGCCTCAGTTTTCACTCTGCTAAACAAAAACAAGAACAGAAGATAGAGGGAAAGGTCACAAAATTAGGGCTGATGAAAAGAAATGCTCTTTCACTTGATGGAAAATTAAACTCAGGAATTCATTGCTACAAGGTGTAATTAAAGCCAAAAACTTAGAAACTCTCAAATGGATTATTGCTTGTATAGATGATTTGAAAAGTAACATCCGAATACTCTTAGAAAGAAACAAAAGCTTATCCTGCAGGTCTTGGAAATGAGTTTGTATCACAGTGATGTGACGGGCCAAGGGCAGGCTGTGTCGCACACAGCTCTTGTGCACTTTCTAGTAGTTTCTTACGAAACATCTAGCCCGGGTAACTCGTAAATAAGACACTGGACACCATGCAGACTTACCGGGTAATCCAATCCGGCAATTCCGACATTGCTTATATTGGTATTTTGTAAACAGCTATTAAATAAGTAAATGATATAAAATATTGACTTATAAGAGGGAGCCAATCTCACATTTCTGTGAATCTAACAGAATATACTTCACCAATTCTTTCAGCTGCCTCAAAGAAACACTAAAAAAATCTCATTCTTTTACTTTGCTGAAGCCTTACAGATATGGAAGACTTCAAATATACTTGACACAACATGAGGATCTCTCTTGCAGTCTAAGTGGTATTTGTTGCTCTGACAACAGCACGCAAGCATTATTTATTAGTTCATACATTATTGATAATCCTCTAATTTGTGTGTGATGGGAGGAAGTTGGTCTGCGAGTAAGTTATAAATGGAAGGTTATCAACAACTTGTAGAAGTCGGTGACTATTCTATATATAGCGAGTCCCAGCACACGCTCTGCTGATGCCACAAAACATGTTTCTTACCCACCGGTGGTGCAAGTACAGGGTTAGGAATCTCCTGCAGCCATGAGTTTCTACTGCAGTCTATGTATAACAGTCAACTTTTCTTATCAACTTCAAAGACAGAACTGTAGATTTTAAGGATATTTCCTGATTATATACAGAGCCCAAAGAGAGTCTCAGAATGTACACAGAAATGTTTTCTATCACAAATTTTTGGGGGGGAAAATGGAAAATTTTGGAATAACAGTAAAAGACAAAAATCTCTTCCTATGAAAAGCAGGAATTAATCTTCCCCAGTTTGCATCTTACATAAAATATGGTTCAACTTATCTACTTAATGCTAACAATATACTTCTGAAGAGGTATTCTGTATTTCATCAGAGACAAGAACAGAAAAACCTCTGGTTAACACCAAGAGACAGCTTTACTTCTGTCTTGCTCCATTTACTTCATTAGGGTAATTACCCCACTTTCAAAGCAGCTGACGTTTCATCAGTGTCAAACCCGGCATCTTCGAGCATCAGTGAAGAGACTGAGAGATGTCTCAAAATTCAGATTAGTTTTCCAATAGAAAAGTCTCCTGCTAATGAACTAAGGAGTATTTTTTTTTCTTGGTGTCTTCTTTGTGTATGCAAACCGGATATTTCTTTTTAATGTTACTTTTTAGTTTTGATATGTGTTTAGTTTTAAAACAAGGGAACCTTGTAATGTACTTACAATAATTACATATTTTAAAATCTCGCTAGCAATATTGTCCTTCGGTGTACAATCTTAAGATGGGTTCTGGCTCTCATTCTCACAAACCAGTTGCTGGCTGGCTCTTTGCATATTTAAACATGTATG
>NW_008824056.1:1865049-1869524 GCF_000699105.1 Pygoscelis adeliae | reverse complement strand
TACTGGTTAAAAATAATCCTTGTAGAGAAACCATACCTGATGACTACCCAGATATACAGTCAGAAATATTCCTGTATTTCTCAGCAATTGCACCATGTTTTCCACATATTTTGGTATATTTTACATAGCTCTGCTATTCTAAATAAGTTGATCACAATCAGGATCTTTTTTTCAGCCTTGCTATAATTGATTTGTACTCTGGATGGAACAGAAAACATAAGCCAAAGTGAAATAGCTGTGGAAAAGAGCCACTCAGCGTGAAGAGTTAAGATGAACAGACGTGTTAGTAGAAAATGTTTGGGGCAGGAACCTAAACACGTATCTTTGGAATCGAGAGAGAACAGAGAATTATAAATACCAACAAAACGCCAATATGGCAAAATGACCTTTTGTTCTAGATGAATATGTTCAACAAAGCTCTGAAGTCTGAATCAGATTTAAATAGTCATATCACCAAAATGAATAATAATTAAGAAGGTAAATTAATTCCTAAGGGAAATCACTGTAGATCTCATTAGTTCAGGAACAAGATACCTTAAAACTTTTAATTAAAGATAATATTTACTGCAAATGAATAAGAGTTGGCAGGTTTCAGCAGAAACCATAATGTCATTTATGCAAAGTTTTCTTGTATTAAGGCAGACATCATTAATCTCACTGGAGATGCCCTCCAGACTGACAGTGCTGTAGCACCGAGGTGATTTCTTACAGAAGTCTTTTTATCTACACAAAAGAAATCTAACTCAGGCAGACACACACCACAAGAAGGCCCGAGCAATTAGAGATATCACTCTGTGCAAATAGAGTACTGACTTTATTGTGTTAGTTAGCCTCTCATAATGAGCTCACTTCTAACGGGGCCCATCTTCCCACTAGCAGCCAAAAATTTAACAATAACTAGAACTCATATTGCTTAGTTATCTGCACAGTAATCCAGCTTTGGATCCGCTCTGACTTGGAAACAAGTTTCATCTTTTGGAGTCGGAGTCCGCATAAAATTAAATAGCAAAACTATAGATGATCTGATGTACTCTGAACAGCTGTTGGAAGGATCCACATTTCTGTTTCATCATTGCACAGAAGAGGTAATGGGTTTCTTTTTATAAGGCTGAATTCATACAAAGGCTCCACTGCAGTAACTGAACTTGTAGTCTGTTTTGTATCTGTGTTCAGAAATTGTAAATAAATACTGTAAAAAAAATCTAGTTAGGTTTTGGTAGAAGACTGCAAACAACTTCACCACACTGAAACAAACATTTTGAGAAGATAAAGCTGCAGGAGGGTAAGAATTTGCAGGATTTTGTATTCAACATGCTAATTATGTTAAAGAAAACTCACCTTGCTGGCTTGTAGCAAGTAATAAGTGAACGTTCTAGCGTACCATGTCATGGATATTAATCATAGAATCATAGAATCATTAGGGTTGGAAAAGACCTCCAAGATCATCGAGTCCAACCGTCAACCCAACACCACCATGCCTACTAAACCATGTCCCTAAGTGCCTCATCTACCTGTCTTTTAAATACTTCCAGGGATGGTGACTCAACCACTTCCCTGGGCAGCCTGTTCCAATGTTTAACTACTCTTTCAGTAAAGAAATTTTTCCTCACATCCAATCTAAACCTCCCCTGGCGCAACTTGAGGCCATTTCCTCTCATCCTTTCGCCAGTTACTTGGGAGAAGAGACCGACACCCACCTCGCTACAGCCTCCTTTCAGGTAGTTGTAGAGAGCAATGAGGTCCCCCCTCAGCCTCCTCTTCTCCAGGCTAAACAACCCCAGCTCCCTCAGCCGCTCCTCATAAGACTTGTGCTCCAGACCCCTCACCAGCCTCGTTGCCCTTCTCTGGACACGCTCTAACATCTCAAGGTCCTTCTTGTAGTGAGGGGCCCAAACTGAACACAGTATTCGAGGTGTGGCCTCACCAGTGCCGAGTACAGGGGCACAATCACTTCCCCACTCCTGCTGGCCACACTATTTCTGATACAGGCCAGGATGCCATTGGCCTTCTTAGCCGCCTGGGCACACTGCCGGCTCATGTTCAGCCGGCTGTCTACCAACACCCCCAGGTCCTTTTCCGCCAGGCAGCTTTCCAGCCACTCTTCCCCAAGCCTGTAGCGCTGCATGGGGTTGTTGTGGCCCCAGTGCAGGACCCGGCACTTGGCCTTGTTGAATCTCATCCAGTTGGCCTCGGCCCATCCATCCAGCCTGTCCAGGTCCCTCTGCAGAGCCTTCCTACCCTCGAGCAGATCAACACTCCCACCCAACTTGGTGTCATCTGCAAACTTACTGAGGGTGCACTCGATCCCCTCATCCAGATCATTGATAAAGATATTGAACAAGACCGGCCCCAAAACTGAGCCCTGGGGAACACCGCTCGTGACCGGCCGCCAACTGGATTGAACTCCATTAACCACAACTCTCTGGGCCCGGCCGTCCAGCCCGTTTTTACCCAGCGTAGAGTACACCTGTCTAAGCCGTGAGCCACCAGCTTCTCCAGGAGAATGCTGTGGGAGACGGTGTCAAAGGCCTTACTGCAGTCCAGGTAGACCACATCCACAGCCTTTCCCTCGTCCACTAGGCGGGTCACCTGGTCATAGAATGAACTGCTATAATAGCAAAAAACAAATTGATCCAGAGCATCTGTCTATTAATCAAAATATAATGACAAGTAATTAATAAATGAGCATTGCATATGACCTAATCACTATGGTAAAGCTACTGCATATTACATTTCTAGTATGAATACACTCTAGCTTCAGAGGAGTTTTAAAGAGCTTTAAAATCTGTGGATTGAAAGACTAACTAGAGTGCAAAGGATGCTATTACTACAATGTTTGTAATATTTTTGTGTGCAGTTTGAAACAAAGTTTGAATTCTGCCTCTGAGCAATAAAAAAGTTCTTTGATAACATCACCACTGGCACAAGATTTCGTTATAAAAAGCCCCACAGCGGCAGAGTTCACTTCCATGACTACTGCCTGATTTGTTTTATTTGCTAATCTTTCATCAGAAATGTACAAACAGTTCACAGACTTCACCTGGATAATCAATGGGCAACCCTTTTTCTGTCATGCTTCCCTGCCCACCAGTCAGTCAGTATAAACGTTTTCACTGTAACAACTGCTCAGACTTGGAGTGCATCTTAAGGCTGCAATATCACCACTTGCTAGGATCTAAAGGGAAGTCTACATCAGTAGACAGCAAAATCAATGCTCACCCGATTACAGTATTTTTCAAAAATATTGCAGGCTCAGTTCATTCATCTTTTATGTCGGCTTTCCACTTTGGGCCAAATACCAGCAGAGCTGCTTCTGCAGCATGATGGATCTTAGTGGAAGGAAGGGTCTACTTTCATGACTGCCATATAAATACTCTGATGCTCTCTAATCCCACCTGGTTATTCGGGGCACATTTTCTCTCTTTCCCCTAAAAACTGGGATATTGAAAGAGATGTGAGGAGAGGAAGGCAGAGCCTTCACTTGCCTCTCAACAGGAGATGCGAGAGAAGAAACAACCCCCAGGCCCGCAGCTCTGAGAAACTTTGCCATCTAGACCAGGAAAATTTTTCCAAACACATAAACGTTTCTCCCCACGACTCTCCCATTTTATGAAGAATGAAGGTGAGATTCCTATACCTCTAGTTCCTTCAAACTGCCCTCCTTCAGAAGTAAGTTTATGTATCACCACAGTTCTTATACACACCCCTACGTGTTCACAACCACTCCGCTCTTCAGTAAACCTAGATAACACTCCCCATGTATTTGCTCCATTCTTTTACTGAAACCTTCCTCTGATGACCATGCCCAGCAACAGGGTTTGCTGAGGGGTTTCTCCTGTACAGCCGGCCACGGGACTGCTTCTTCCTGCCAAGAAGACAAACAGCTTTTTCTCTTTCTGTTTAACCCGTAATCCTAACCAGCCTCACTCCCAAAGCCAGTAGAGTTAAGCAATACAAAACGAACTGCTGGCCAGAAGGCAACCACCATAGAGCCTCAGAAATCGGATATGCCTTGTGAGTGCTTAGCTGGTGTGGAGTGAAAGGTAATCCTGATCCACGAACGGCTGCGATGGCCACCTGCAGCCAGAGCAGCAACTGCGGTCAAATATCCTTACTCCATCCCGGCCTCAGTTTTTCCTCATTGCTATATTTTGCGGCAACAGCTATTTATGGCCGCTTTTAGTGCAGGCCGTTGATGCTTTCCACTGGGGTGCCACTGCTTGCCCAAAGACTCCCGCTCAGGCAAACGCCTGGTTTCCAGCCGCTGGGAAAGGGGATGCAGCCCGCCTGGCACAACACGGTCGCTTTATTTTACTGCCACCTACCGGAAAAAATACAATTATTTTTAAAATTGCTATGTACAGGGCAGCGGCCTGAACCGTGCCGACAGCACCGACCCGCAAACGCCTGACAGAGGCAGGGGTGAAGGCCGGGCCTGCGCCTCGCCGGGGCCCGCAACCCCTCCCAAGCCCGGC
>NW_008824056.1:1860166-1864517 GCF_000699105.1 Pygoscelis adeliae | reverse complement strand
TCCTGAAGAAGCGCTTCGAGGTTCTTGTCGCCCTGGAGGACGCGTGCCCGTGCGGGATTAACCGCCGGTGTGGGTCGCAGCCGTGCTCCTCTAGTTACGTGAAACAAACGAACGTGCGGAGTGCCCTTTAAAACTGTGTAGGGGTTAAGTTGTTGCCAGTGATTTTAAGTACCAGAGTCTTTTACTCCCCTCTTCAGCGATGCTTGTAATTTCTGCTGTCTCATAGCGCGGTGAAGAGCTTAATCGTAACTGCGTAGTGACATCGACTGTGAAGAAATCTTCACCTCCATTGGTTTGAGTTTCTTGATTTTGTTTTTTCTTCAGTGTTTTATAAAGCGGACAGGTGCTGGATGTTCTGGCTTCTCTGGATTTATTTGGGGTTTTTTGCTATAGACTGTTTCTGAGCTCCTGTTGTCGATGCATACACTAAAGATACCAGTAGGTGTTCTTGCATTAAAGCTGCAAACGCGTGTGTGAGATCAGTAAAGGCAAACCGTCTGTCTCCTTGTACTCATTTCCTGAGTGAATGCTGATGTTTTAGCTCAGCAAATGTGGGGGTTTTTTTGTTTCTATAGTATAGGCACAATGGTATAGGAAAGAGTAGGAAAGCGCTGGGAGTAGAGCATGTCTATGTATGAAACTCTGAAGTCAGTTTATTTCCCGTGGGAATCTTCGTTTGCCATTGGAACCTAAATCTAAGTAGTGTGTCGTGCAAATGCTCCCCTAGAGTGCTGGGATAGCCAAAACTGCTGAAGTGTCTAGTCTGGCCCCAATTTATGTCTTTTGTCAGAAACTAATCTGTACCAGGTAAGAATGGGATCAGAGAACTCGGAGGAGCCTGAATGATTTAGTTTTTCTGAAGATGTGGTACTTACTGTGTGGAGCTTAATTACAAGCAAAGATAAGGGGTAATGCCAGTGGGTGGATGAGGAAGCATAACACATCAGGCTTTGTGATGTGGGTTTGTTGACTGTATCCCTTAGTTACAGGATATTCTAGCTGAGGTTGAGTTTGTACCTCTTAAAGGAGAATCTCTACTGCTTAGCTGCAAAAGCACGTTCCTAGCAGTGGGATAGTTTCTAAAGCTGTGCAAGATGGATTAATACGCTTGGTTTCTAGGAATATGCGTGCTATTATAATAACTCATCAGTTATATGCAGGATACACTGTGAAAAAAACTTCACTACGCAAATCCTCTGCATGAAATTAATAATGGAAATTAAGTCTTGTTTGTAGTAATTTGTAGCATGCTTTTGAAATATCAGTTGCTCTTCTCTTATTTATTCATTTTATTTATGCATTTTTATTGTAGCCACTGATGCAGTTTAAAATTGGTGAAAAAAAGATTACAGAAGATAGAGGAAAGGAGTGTGTGTGAAAGAGATGAGAGAGATTGATATTGAGATTCATTTTCTTGGCACTGTCCCTGTAAATCTGTTTTGCATATAGTTAAGAAAATGAGCTTATTACTTCAGATAAGATTAGCTTCCAAAATAGTGTAATAATAGGCTTCTGTTGCCTCACAAGGAGAGATTTTGACTGCTGAACTGGAAATAGTGCCTGGGTTAAAAGAAATGTCTCCATCTGTGAGCAGCTGTCCTGGGGAAGCACCAGTCTGTCAGTCAAAGTGCTGCCCTGGCCCAGCTGAGTTTCATCCCTAATAGCTTGGACAGGTGCAGAAGTTGTGTCTCCTCTGCCAAGTGCAGTTGGCATCTGTTTTTAATTTACCAATACACAGCTTCTGTTTTATTGTTCCAGGTGTTATCTCCAGTGTGATTTTGTAACTTCAGGCTTACATAATTTCCGAATTAAAAAAAAAAGTGCATCTAATATGAAGTACAGTTTTCAAAAATAATAAACTGAATTTATTGATCTAGGATGCTGATTTTCAATTGACCAGAAACATACACTGAAGTAAGGAGTAACATTGTACTTCTACTGTAATACCGTAAAGGATTTCAGCTGGAACATAGAGCCTTAAACTTTGGAGCTTAAGCCTGAATCATACAAGAACTTACCAAGCGAGATGCATCGTAGTAAAAATCCTTACTTGCGTATGTGGACAACAAATGTACAAACCATTTGTTTCCATTCAGAACTTAATTTTGAAAATAACTTATGGTGCTTAACATGTGAAGGGCACAAATTCTGTGTGCAAAACCCTTATAGAACCCGCTTTCTTTTTCCCCATCACTTTTATGGTATAATAGTGCAAAGTGTGCAGAAATCATGTCTGTCTCATCAAAAGTATATCCCCCCCCCCAAAAAAAAAAGGTCAGATTTAATTACCACTGATCACAATCTGACATAAAACTCAGGTGCTCTCCACCTGTTGCCATCCTATCAAATCTGTGATTTGAACAAGGAACTTAAGATCTTGCATCCTCTACTGGAGAGACTTTGACTTGTTTAATATATATATTTTGTGAGGGTGATGTACTCCTTTTGTAGTTATAGTTTGAGTTTCAGTCATCAGAACCATCAAGGTGGTAGGTTTAATTCCTTGGAAGCCTTGCCTCTGTTGACTTTCCATGGGTTTTGCCCTACTCCAGAGCATACTGAAATTGTAGTATTTCTTTTGAGGCTTGACAACACTAGATCATTTTTATGAATGGCTCCCTAAAATGTCCCTAGGGAATTGGGAGACTTCACTTTTGTTCTTAAATCTATCACTCCACAGTATATATCTTACTTCCCTGTCTCTGATAGTAAGAAGCTGTATTTCTAAATTGTTTCATAGACCTTTCACTTTTTTAAAAAGCAACAACAAAACCCCACAGTTTTAGATGCAGGTCTGAGTGTATCAAATAGAGGTAGTGGAGGGTGAATGGCCAAGAGAAGTTGCCAGACAAATTGCAATAAGGCAAGAAGGACAATTTCACAAGGTATGAAGCATTATTTTATGTCAGGTGAGATGTATTACAGCATGTTAAGCACACTAAATTAAACCAATCTTTCTCATCTACGTTAAATCTATGGAATCTTATTTTGCTTATGATGTGTTGTAGATAACATGAGTGTCCTACTTCTTTTGAACTGTAAGGGACTGGGAAGAAATTTTGTTATGCATAAGTTACTGATGGAATACAGTTCATATTTGTTTGTGTTTTGATAACCAAACCTATCTGAAGTTTGTGGTGTCAAAATAGATTTGATGGAAGTACGCGTATACCGTGGTAGTGCTTGTGTGCTTCCTTCATCTTGGCTTGTGCAGTGACTTTTTCCATCTGTTCTTCATCCTGTGAAGAGTGAGGGGGACACGTGCTGTGTGCGAGCTGCTTATCACATTAGGACTGAAGTTAAAGCTAGCCGTCACGTGAGTGGGGTAGATTAGGGTCTGCTTAATGACAATGGCAAAACTACTTCTAAACTGTAAAGGTTGCTGGAGTGAGTTAAGTATGTGTGTAGCTTAAAGGGATATTGTTGTGTTAAAAAATCTTGTTTGAAAATTAATCCAGTGTTGTTTGTAACCTTATTTCTTTTTCACTTAAAAAGAAAAAAATAAATGCAACTTCAACACAAGAAGAGACAGTACAAAGTGAAGAGATCAAAGTGGCCATGTGGTGTGGAAACTAGTTTTCATGGGACTGGAGATAAGGGGTGGGGAAAATAGAAAAACTGTTCAGGAGACTTTCAAGAGATGATTGGGTATTGAAGTAGTCAGAGGAACAACCTGAAGCTATTCTTTGTGGAGGCATGAGATGTGATGGGAAAGGTTGCAGTGTCCTGGAGAGAATGAGGGTGTGAGGTGTCTGGGGAGTGCCAGGAAATTGATAGGGAGGAAGATGAGGTGCTACTCAGTCTAAGTAAACATACCAGGGAAATTACTGTTAACGTTAATAAAGTGCCTTTCAGCGGAATAGCAAAAGGGAAAATTAGACTGGTGATGAAGAGACGAAATGAAATATGCTTTTTGTATGAAGTCATAATTTGTAGCCTTGGACCACAGACAACGGTACTGATCATATGACTTTTGTCAGAAGCACAATAAATTTTGCTCCTCTTTTGGCCTCAGTCTGAAATCTTTAATTCTTGGCCAAATCAGAGAATGCAAAGAATTAAGTAATAATGGAGAGCAACTTCAGCAATGTTCTACCTGCAAGCCATGCTTTGGAATTACTGGTGGGGTTCTGTAGGTTTTTGGAAACAGAGGTTGAGTGTTTAGCAAGAGGAGAGAGGAGGGGAAAAACTATCAGGAAAGCAAAAAGCCAGTAAGAAACTTTCTTCCAAAGCAGAGAAAAGGAAGGCAAAGATGCAGTAGTGGGTGACTAAAGGAGATGGAGCTGGCTTGAATTTAGAGGATGGTATACATTTTTGAGCATGTGGGTCAAGGAAGATGAAAAGTAGAATG
>NW_008824056.1:1847182-1860084 GCF_000699105.1 Pygoscelis adeliae | reverse complement strand
TGGGAAGGGTAGAGTGAAAAAGGGGGGGGGGGGGGGAAATAATTCTTTTAATATCAGGGGTTGGAGGTAGAAGTAGTGATAAATAAAATATAGGCCAGTTTTATAGTTTCTGGCAGATAGTAAATGTGGAGTGGAGTGAAAGATGGCTGCAAAGGATGGAATATTTTTGGAGAAAAAGCAATACAGACACCCAAGAGCACAGGAGAGCAATGAAGGCAGCTGAGAAGATAAAAGAACTAAAACACCCAACCAACCTGCAAGATGGGAAGAAAAGTGAAAGAAGTGAGAGTTTGTGAGGAACAGGCAATTGTCTAGTTGGGTCCTATTAAAATAAAGAACCATATGGAATGATTTTAAAAATTGAGTTTTAAAAATTTCAGAGCCATTTTACATAGCTTGGAATAAAACCCAATGACTTTCTGTGCGGAATATCTCTTTTTCAGCGATCCTTTTGCTGCACACCATGAATATATGCGGCAGATGATGAGAAGCTTTTCTGATCCTTTTGGACGAGATCCATTTCTCAGTATAACAGATGGTGGGGAGAGAACAGTAGATCGAAGAGCACGCCAGGACTCTCAGGTTGCTTTAGGAGGAAATCGCAGAGTAAGTATTTTCTTAATCTCTAAGGATTGCTACATGGAATTTACATTTACTGGTAATATAGTTGCCTTCACATGTCCATTTCTGTTAAATTTGGTCCAGTAGAAACAGAGGCCTGGCTCAGCTATTGCAACCTTGGTCAGATTGTTTCGTCGCTGAGTAAAATGTGAATAATATCTCTCTTGGTTCCTTAATGGCCTATTGTTTAAGCATTTATTACTTAACACTGACAAACTTGTTTCTGTTAGGACTAATAACAAATTTATATTTAATGAAACAAACTAAACACATTTATCAAATGGTTGGTTTAATAAATGTTATGTATTAAATGTTTCTATTGCAGAAAGGCATTAAAAATGTCCAAAGACAGAGCCTTCTTTGAACGCTTAGTTCCTTTTTTATGCTAACTTGACTTGAAAAGGTACCTTGATACGTTAATGCCTTCACTCTGCACTTTAGTATCTTGTGTCTGGTTATTTATGTTGAAGTTTGATTTAAGCCAAACCTGTGTTTCAGCCACCTAAATAGTATCTACACAGATATTTTAAACCCTGCTTCAACTTTGCAACTGTGAATAAAGGCTTCACATTCTGTATTTGGTCTGATTCTTAATGTTTCCTCTAGATATAAGACTGTAAGAATTAAAGATCAGGGAAATTGATACAAAACCTAGTATTTCTGTAAATTACCGCCTGAAATTGAGAAGTTGGCAATGATCTATGTTTTACATAAAGTATCTTTTCAACTCTCTGGGCAGGCAGGACAATTATATCTTATGCTTCTGTAGCTAAACCTTATCTAACTGTTGTATTTAGAAAGGATATACGTTTGAAGTTGGTTCCTTTCCCTCCAACAGGCTAAATATTTTTGCAGCTGAACGATCTCTTACTTTAATGAATCACATTTGATTTAAAAAAAAACAGTTGGAAGACAAAACAGATTACAAGGGCTGGTGGAACTCAGCCAGATCTGGTGGTGGTTGTTCAGACCTAGTTAGAGCTTAATAAACATAGCTGAAACACGGACTGTCACCTACAAGTCAAAAGGGTAACTGTCAGATTCTTTCCTCTGTGCTCATACATTGCCAGTTACTTTCAAATATAGATGTTGCTGGATCTAATTAGGGCATGATCTTTCCTCTACTGAAGCAGATTCTTAGGCCTTGGTTCAGTAGATGCCTAAAACCAGATCAGACTTCTTTTTCCTTTAGAAAAAGAATGTCAAACCTTACCCTAATATCTTGAGGGTTTGTATACCTTGTTCTTGGCAGTGAGGGATAAATGTGAGGCATAGAAAACCTTTATCTGGGGTTACAGAAAAGAGTTCAAGGTGCAAGAAGGCTGCATTATTTTTGTAAGCACAAAAGAATTCCACACCTGCTAAAATCTTTACAGTATTCTTTAATGTTCCTCATGTTTCACCTAAGAGTTGTCAGATGTCACAGAAGACTCAGTACTGATTATTTGAGCCTTGTAGTAGTCTCAAACTGCTTTTACTGGTTTCCCTCCAGAAATGATTCAAACACTTAAAATAATTAGATTTTTATGTAGGAAAAGATGGATATCTTTACTACCATGTGAAATACACTTTGTTAAAATTACCCATACTGATTACGGATATTGTAATTCTATCTTTAAGTAAACTAGAGCATGCCTAAAAGTGCTTTACAAGGGCCAGAATTTGTTGCAACAACTCAATGTGCGTCAATATAGCATTCAAATTTGAAAATGCTTTTCCTTTCTCAAGCAGGTTTGCAGTGTCAGTTTTTAGCCTTCTGGAGGGAGGGAAGGAGGAGGAAAGGATATGATCAGGAAGAATGGGGTAAAACATCTTAAGAGATACTGTCATTCGGTTTTGTTTGGATATCTGATTATCCTATGTATTAGGCAACTATTTAACAGCTTTTAGTATGTATTATAAAACAAAGAGTCTATAAACTTTTTATGACTAACAACTTTATTATTTCTGAGGATATCCTTTTGCACTTGAGAGAGATATATATAAAAATATATTCTTTTCTGTCACTACATATTAGACAGAACTGCAATCTGACAGAGTTCATAAAGGTATTCAAGAATCAGATAATTCCTTCCTTTGGTACTTAAAGTTATCGTGAAGTGTTTGGTACTTCTGTCTAACCAGTCTTTCTTTAGGTAGGCTTTTATATAACTTTCCAACCTTGTTTTCCTGGAAACATCAATTTGTTTTCCAGCATCTCATTGCCCTGTCATATAGGGATATTCAAGATCAGTTGGTCAGACAGGAACTGTATTTGCTGGTGTTTATAGCTACGTCTATTTATACAACTGCAGAAGAATATAATTTGCTCATGGGGATTTGTCTTCGGGTGGTTCTGTATATGATGATAGATTTACTTAGAACTTCTTTGCAATGACCTTTGAAACTGCTGACAAGTTAGACTTCATTTTGTTTATCACAAGGAATGTATGGATATTTTAAAGAAGCATCTCTTTATTTACATTAATCCCTTGTAATACATAAAGAGTGCTTGTGAACAGGTCAACTGTATCACTTAATTTTTTAAGCTCTAAAATTGTATGCCAACCTTCTGAAATTTAATTACATAAATTTACATTAAGGGGACTATTGATTTGTTGATTTTAATCAACTTTCAGTGGAGGGGTTGTATTGCATGACTAGAATGAAGTGTTTTCAGAGAAGTGGGTGATGCCTGAAGCACTGTGCCATGTTTTAAATAATTTTAGTACAAAGGTTGCTATGGTATACAAATGTTTAAGTGCTTCTAGTACATACATATGAATATGACTTATTAAATGTGGTGACAGCTATCACTTTCCAATATCATTAGTATAAATATATTACTTCTATATAGCCAGAGACTACTTTATATTATATTGTCGTACCACACTATAAATTACCAACGTCCTCTTGAGTGACTCTTTTTATTTGATCAGAAATGTTTAATATCACCTACAGTACATGAAAATGCACTAGATACTTCTGCTGTGTCTGATAACAGGTACAATAACTAAAAGACACTGGTCCTTTTTCTTCCAGGCAACAAGCTGCTCCCTCATGCCCTTTGCAGGCTTTGGTAGAGTGGTTAGTATCCCAGGAGCAATAATCCTTGTAGCTCTTGCTAATATATGCATACTGTCTGCATACCTAAAGCATGGACAAAGGCTAGTTTCAGTGTGCTTGCAAACTGCTTTTGTTGGTGTTTAGATATATGGAACAATATAATTCAAGAAAGATTTTTATTATTACTTCTCCTCATTAAATGAAAATGCAAGGGTAGACTAAATACGCTGATACCAAGATTGGAAAGGTTACTACTTAGCAGCTGGCTTTTCTACTCGGCGATGTATCTGTTGGTGCTTGATCTCTGATGGATATTAATGAAATAATCCCTGGACAGAGACTGCAAACTTTGAGTGCTGCCTGTAGACAGATGCTAGTGGCTTGGAGTGTGTTTGTGGGTGTGATACCGCTAAGACCTGTAGCACTGGTCACAGCTAAGCCAGGCCAGCTTCTGGAGGCAGAATTTCTACTGGAACTGCGCTTGGAATGTTTTTCAGTTGTAGTTTGTCGGGGGGCTGGAATATCTTGTAAAAGATCTGTAAAAAGTACCCGAGGAAAAGCAAGATTATTGTTAGGACCCTCACAGAGGTTTTCCCTTCCTTTGGAAGGCTTTAAAAAGTCTTCAGATTGAAAACGGGTAGCTTAGAGAGTGGCTCTCACTTGCAGAACAGGTAAAAGTAAACATGGGTCTTTGAATTTTCAGATCTAAATTATTCCTTGTTTAATTATCTTTTGCAGAAACACAAATTGGCAACTTGCTGTATACAAAAAGTGTATTGGCTATCCAGTGTTCTTTTTCTATTAACTGCACGGGCTATGCTTTTACTCTCCTCACCCCAATCTATGGCATGTAATTCCATACATACAGCTGATAACTATGTAATGTCATTGGTTCAATGTCCAGATTTCTAACTGTAAAAGGCAGTTTTCTGGAGTTACTGACAGTTGCAATGATTTGATGCCGTAAATTGTCTATAATTATTGCCCAGAGGTTTTGATAGCCCTTAAGGATTCAGAATTCTTGCTACTCAAGTAACAAATTGAAGATTTTCTATACTTGAATTCTACTTAGTTTTATGCTTAAACTGCAGATTTTATTTTTAAGCTTTTAAATACATAGCTATTTAAATTAATTTATTTAAATTTAATTCTATATGTTTCGAGTAGTTGGAGGCAAACTCCTCTCTGCTGCCCTGGAGAGGAGCCCAGAGGAGGATGCTCATTTGGGACAGCATTGCTGTCTTCCCAGGTGGTCAGTTAGGAGAGTTCACCCTTTCCATACTTTCTGTCTCCCTGTCTCTCTCTTTTTTGTTTTGTTTTCTTCCAAAGGTAGCTTTTATCAGTATGGTCAGTATATGCCATCAGCTACAGATACTGATAATAAAATTCTGTGCATGTAAACCTGTCTTAGTATCTATCCTTTGCGCAACACTGATCTTCTGCTTTCATGTAAAAATGAATGAATGCTTTGTTGAATAGATCTATAGCATCAAGTAATTAAGCTGCCATTAAAATACGAAGTTATGGTTCTCTGATTTTTTTCTACACTGCCCTTTTATGACAGATGTACACTACTTCTGCAGAGGAACAGCTGTGTCTGCTGGGATTCACTTTCATTGTGATTCCATATGCATTAAGGGACTTGCATAAGAGAGATAATTTGATCTTCCAATAGATTATAAGGCATGGAGGGTCATATAGTACTTCTTACAAGCAGAAGCTAGTTAGTTTAGAAGGTACGTGAAAGTAGTTCTTGTAAATTGGCCACAATATGAGCTTATTTTGACATTTGAGTGTCAAATCTTTCACTTCTGTCTTTCCAGTATCTCCAACTTGAACAATCAAGCTCCCCATGCTAGCTTTCAATTTTTCATTTGAAAAGATGCTTTTTGGCTTGTCTATGTCTATGAACTGCAGTCTGTGAAAACCTTTTTGATGGTCTGATTCGCATTAAAAAGTGCATGTAAAAAAACCAGCTTCAGAACTTGAAGAGTCAGAAGACTTTGTTTTAATTTTAATGTCTTTTAGCAGGATGCAGATTTTGGGGAACCTTTTTTTGCAATGGACAGGATGATGTCAAATATGAGAAACAGTATGCTGGAAATGCAAAGAAAATTTGTAAGTTTTCTTAAAATTTGTTCTAAAACATTGTATTGGAGAATGACAGTTGCTTAAAATATTACTTAGAAAGTCCTGCCAAGAAAAAGGTTACTAGTCTCAAGCAGATAGTAAGAATTTTTTTCCCCCAGACTATATCGTGGTTATAATTCTCTATGCTGTCACTGATTATTTGCTAACAACAGTACTTTATAATGTGCACTTGATTCTCTAGGGGTTAGAACTGCTGTAAGCTGTCT
This sequence comes from Pygoscelis adeliae, assembly GCF_000699105.1. Taxonomy (NCBI): domain Eukaryota; kingdom Metazoa; phylum Chordata; class Aves; order Sphenisciformes; family Spheniscidae; genus Pygoscelis; species Pygoscelis adeliae. The sequence continues at coordinate 1,854,061 of NW_008824056.1, read as the reverse complement.
GGTGTCTGGCTGTTGCCAGAGCTGACACCTTAAGTGAAGAAGCAGTTTAAAGTGTTACTGTACACTTAAAACCAAAACAACCGCAAGCGCCTAAATGCCACCCTGCATATAGACTTTCTTCTGATTTTATTTTCAGTACTGCTTCTTTCTTCTTTCTTCACAGTCTTGGAAGATAACACTGGTATCTATTAAGTGCTGCTGAGTATATTTACTGTGTTTTACTGGCCTTGTAAAATGGCTTGTAACCATTGTTGCTCAAGTCCTATTTCACCTCAACTCTTTACACACCTTATTATATACTGTATGTGGCAAGACTGATGGTATAGGTTATATCTTCATTACTAAACTAAACTACATCAGGGCAAACGTTTGAGCAGTTGCTTATTGCTGCCCATGCTTTTTATTTGTTGTCGTGTTTCCTGGCACAGGGAGACCTGTGGCCAGACAAGGCTACAACAAGAGGGTAGGCATATCAAATGCCCGGGTCTCTTCCCAACAGGCTGTATCTATGGTGCCAGGACTGAGAGTTAATTTTTCAGAGGGGTATTCTTTTTCATAATAAGATAGTCTCAGAATGTAAGAAGTACCTATTATCCACAAGTTTCAACTTTTCTTAATAAGAAGTCTACATTGCTTGTAGGATGACCTATCCATCCATCCAGATGCACACACATTCAGCTCCTCCTCTGTGATGACATACTCCAAAATAGGGGATGAACCACCAAAAGTTTTCCAAGCTTCAGCTCAGACACGCACAGCTCCAGGAGGTGTAAGTAGTCCTGAGATGCAGCAAAAAGGTGGTATGTATTTATCGGAATTTAAGTTCATCTATACCAAACCAGAGTTCCCTTCAGGTTCTTTTTACTGGAGACAGTTACTCTTATAATTTAGAAAAATATATGTCTGTTTAAATATTGCTGTATCTTAAAGGCTTCTTAAGCTAAAGTGCTGTTTTCTTCCTTGTAACCTGTATGCTGCTAAGTATACCTCTAAATAAATCGTATGCCTGTCGAAGACTGGAAAAATTGAGTGCCAGAACAGCTGATTCTTCAAGGCTGTCTCCAATGTCTTTCTCTTTGCTATAATTAATCCTCTTCTTGTACATTTAAAATTCTGTCTAAAATACAAGATAGCAGGAGGCAGTCTATTTATGCAAAGCATGGCTTCAAATCATCCCTTTTACTCAAGCACTTCTAAATGCTTACGTAACGCTTCAGATGAAGATGCCCTTTCATTGACTTCCTTGCAGCTGTTGCGTCTAATTCTGCTAAGAAATTTGAATTTGAACCCTGAAGCAAGGTTCATGAAAGACTATATGCGAGCAGTAAAGGCCGTTGAGCATGATTGGCTGTGGGATATGTTCAAGCTCAAACAGACACTCAGTTATCAAAAAGGTTCTAATAATATACCTATGAACACAGTGATAAGTGGTTGCCTGGGTTTCAAGCCAGTCAACATGACAACCTAGTAATTAGTTGTCCCTTCATGCTGAGAATATTGGCATTGGCTGTTACTTGTTCTGTTGTCAAGGAGAATGTTGAAGACTTGTCTGTATGTAGTATATTTAGACTAGGCTTCCCCCCCCCCCCCCCCCCAACAATGAATATCCAGTATTTATGTTACCTAAGAAGCTTTAGGTGTTCTTGTTTAATCTTCCTGTCTGTTGGCAGAAAGAAAATGGACTTCACCTGTGCTTTGTTGGTGTATTTTCAGCCAACACAGTAAATGAGACAATTGGAAAAGCCTGTAAAAACTAACTTTTTCAAAAATAAGATAAAAAAACTTTGGGAAAGAAAATTTGATTTAAAAAAAATATTTTAACTTTTTTTTGGTTGGAAGGACACTTATTTCCCTTTTTTGTACAGGTTAAGGAGACAAGAAAAGCACTTAAGGATTCTGAAAGTGGACTGGAAAAAATGGCTATTGGTCATCATATTCATGACCGTGCCCATGTTATTAAAAAGTCAAAGAACAGCAAGACTGGTGATGAAGAAATGAACCAAGAATTCATCAACCTGGATGAGGGTATGTCTTTTTATGCAGTTCTCTAATGGGCTTTACACTGTTTCATATGCCAGTTTTGAAGTTCCAGCTTGAGACCTCTTAAAAGGGACTGTTTTTCAGAAAGTGTTAAGTCTGCAAATCAAGTTTCCTTAGTTGATATAAATTTGGACAACCTAAGTTAAAGTAACCAGTTAGACTTGAAAATGTTGTGTTCTAATGCAGTTGGTACTGTTTGCTTGTACAATAGCTGCTCATATTTGAAAGTACTTTTAACAATATTTTGTGGTTTCAAACAAAGTTTTAACAGAATTTTGCTATTTGCTCTGTGTTTGTTTGTGGCTAATAGAAAATACATATTTAAGAGATGTGTGGTTAAAATGTGCATATACTTCTACAACACAGTAACTTTCAGGTTTTTTATTTTTATCTTCCAAACATAAGCCTACTGGCAGTAAGCTTTTAGTTGTTTTTTACAGAACCCCTAGAAATAGTTTGCAGGCCATGTGGAGAGTCGTGGACCACAAGGTTAAACACTGTTCAAAAAACCTAATTTTCGTTACATGTCTTTTCCTATCTTGCTTGCATTTATTAAAAATAAAAGTAAACTTTAACTGTTTTTCAGCTGAGGCCCAGACCTTTGATGAAGAGTGGCAGAAAGAGATTATGAAGTTCAAGCCATCTAGAACTAGATGCAATTTAGAAGCTCCAAAATACAGAAGTATTCATCACATACCCAAGGAAGATGGATTAAGAAGGTACAAATCGTTTCCTACCAGAATAAGGAAATACTAGCAGCAGAATGAAAAACCAATTCTAAAGCAATCTGTTAATGAACAAGCAATGCTTACTGGCAGTCTGAGAAGAAATAGCATGTTTTATTCCTCCTTTTCTCATGATGCCACGATAAACAGTGTAAGGCAGTATTTTGTTAACTAAATTTTGAAGAAATTCAGTATTTTTGACTTTGAAAATTACTTAATGTATTGATAGGCTAAAATGGTGTTTTCTAGAGAAGTATGCCAGTGCTCTTAGCTCAACTATGTACAACTGTTGTAGCTGCTCCCACAGTCATTAAACTGGGTTAGTTGCATTAAGGTATAATCCTTATTGAGGGCTAGGTTGATCTGTTCTCTTGGGTAAAAGGAAGGACACCTTCCATATAGTTGGAGACAGACACACCCCTCTCTTCAGGGTTAGATTTCAAATGAGACCTCTTCTAATCCTAAAATCAGGAAGTCTGTGTAGGAATAAGGACTTTATCTGTAAATGCAGGAGCTCCCCTGCGTAGACAGCTATCTACCAAGCTTTGGGTTCTGTGCCCCTCCCCGCCATCGTTTCAGTGGAAGTTGCATGTTTGGTAGTGAATGCTACAGAAGAGAAATGCTCCTTTTCTGTAAACTACACAGAGCGCTTTCCCTCTGGCACCTCTTCAGTTCTAGAGGTTTATTACAGAGGCTGCTTTACCTTCAATTTCAGTTTTCAAACTAAGCTGTTTCTTTCTTCTCATCTGGTGTGCAAGATGAGGAAACAGTCCAACTCTATGGTGGTAACAATGGAAGTAGTTTTGGAGAGAGAGTCAAATCTGTTTTACAACTAAAATAACTATACCTCTACATAAGAAATTAACAAAATGTATATTCCCCCACCCCCATATCGTATGGTGTTGTGATTTTTGTTGTTTGTTTCAGAGAGAAACCACTTGCGGTTGCGGGTTCCAGGGAGCCCAGAGTTTCTGTGGAGAATCTCAATGTGAAAGGAACACATGTCCCCATCAAAAGCAGCAAAAAATAAATTGCTTCCATTCTCCATTTGAATGGAGTTTCTTCAGAGAAGATAATGGTGCTGCATTGCTTATGTTCATATAAGTATACATATATATGACCAATCTCTGTTTTTTGTTTTAGTAAGTATTAGCGTGCCTTGCTACTCTGATCTTCTGACAACTGAATGTTCTTTAAAACTTTAGATCCTTGGTTAAATCATCTAGTTTCAGTAAATTAAAAAACCAACAACTTTCCACTTAAAAGCACTTTAATGGATTATCACTAATTCTGTTTAAAAAAAAAAAAGCTTTGATTTGCAAGATTTTTGTGCTACAGTTGCACCAGTCTCAGACTTTTTATTAAGCCTGGTAATTAAACTACTTTTTCCCACACTCTGTAACTTGCACAGAAAGTAAATTCTCTTTTTATTTTGTGTGGGTAAAGTAATTACTAATTTTCTAGGTGATATAGCAATTTGAATACACCATAGCCTATATCTATCTATCTTTAAAATCACATTTTAAATTGTTATAGAATCCCCAGATTCACCTTGATTTAACGTGAAGAAAAGTGCGAGGAATACTGAAATGACAAATACTTCAAGTAAATTTTAGTTTATCAGTGTTCTTACGTTCATAAGCTGTGCTTGCATCTCATTTTCTGTGGCTAGACTGTCAATTTTGTATTTCTGATCCTTGGTATGTTTCCTTTGGAGGTGGCCCATTATTTTTCATTCTTGAAAATTCTCTGTAGTAGCTTTTAATTATTCTGTAATAATACCACTGTGTCCTAAGAAACTCAGCTGTAACTATTAGTTATTAATCAGAAAAATATATGGGAGAAATTGGTTGAGTAGGCAGTGGTGTAATCATTCATTATCCAGTTAAACTATTTCCTCTGTTCTAAAAAGCGCCCTACATACAGGAAGCCATTTCCCCCCTCAGCTGAGATGAGATGTGTTTGTATTCTTTTTTTGGTCCTGTTTTAGTGGATGTAGAATGATCCTAAATCTAACACTTGATCTCCCTCGACGTTGTTGTTATTGTTTGGTTGAGTCTGATGTTCTAGAGGAAAGCCAGCTAACAACAGGAAAGGTCTCTTTATTGGAAATGTTAAGTTCCTATGCCGTTTTGTTACGCAGAATTGATCCCTGTGTTGTAGCGTACGTAATTTCTGTAGACTGTAATGTTACAGCATTAGCACTATAGCATATATTTCAAGGCTAAAACATTATAGTGTAGCCTTAAAAAAAGGCACTATTTCTATGATAAAATAGGTTTAGTAAGCTAAGATTAATACTTGTTTGGCTAAAAAGGAAATGGCCTTCAAATCATCTTTCTGCAGATTCCCCAGATAATTTAATTCTATGTTTATTAATGTGCAAAAATAATCAAAAGTACTTTTGTTGAACTCTGACAAGGGAAAGAATTGTTTCTTTGCTTGTTTAATGCAATGGCCTCTTCCTATTATTAGAGCAAATACTAGCGGCAATAAGTTTATGCTATTGAACCATTCTACGAGCAGTCAAGGTAAGTGGGTGGTAAGGGGGTAGCAACCTCTGACGGAAGGACAGGCTGAAACAGTGTGATGCCACAGTCATGCTGGATGTCTGTCTGCCAGAACCCTGAATCTAAAGGACGCTTTTGCTCTCCTTAAAGTAAGAGTACAACTCTAGGGCCTGGTCTTCCATACACTGAAGACAACATTGATCTTGCAATTAATGTCACTGAGAATGTAAGGCCATGGAGGCATTTTCCAGGTATGTCACTTAACTTTCCCAGTAATAAACAGCAGAAAAGTTTTTCATGTTGTAACTTCAGAAGAAATCTTTGATTTGAGATGCTGCTATTTAACAGAAAATAGTATTCATCTGACAGCTTATATTTTTGTCTGTTTTACTGAGATTAAAAAAAAAACATGATACATATATGTAGTCAACAAAACAAGTACATACTTTGGTTTTAAAATTATAGTGGAAAGAGGCTGATATTCATTACAGATTACTTTGTTATCCAAAACAATGTTCTAAAATGTAATACAAAAGAAATTGTTCTACGTGGAAACATCTGAAACTCTAATTCTTTAATAAAGTTATTTATTATTGACAGTTATTGTTTGCTTACTCTACGCCACAAAACGACTTGTGCATTGTTTATTTTGGGCTGCTTTGAAACATTCTTACATGTGACACCAACAGCAACGCAATGAGGGAAAGTATGCCCTGCAGTTTCCAAAAGGAAAACATGCATTTACCACAAAAAAAAGTTTGCTAGAAGGAAACAGATGGGGGTGGGACCCGAGCATGGCGATGGCCAGGCTGTTTCTCTGCTTCAGAACGGCTCTTGGAGTCTTCTCTGGTATGAAAGATTAACTGTTCCTGGTGTAATCCTAATAGCGGGGGATTTTATATATATATATTTGAGAATATAGGTACACGCTACAGCTTCCTGGAGCTAGGACCTGCACCTTAGTATGGTGTCTATTCTAACAGCTATCATACACATGCTCTTGATACCAAATGTGAGAGTTTCTTCTCTCGTCGTGGTGCTCAGTTACTAGAGGGAAGTCGTGCAGAGTAACTGCATCAAATTCGCCTGGCGTAAGCTGGGATATTCTGTTTGCATATCTGTAACGCTGACTCAGCTGGAACTCTCTTGCTGTTGCAACGCCAAAGCGTTATGAATTGGCACCTGTGCTCCACGCACCATCCTCCCCGCGTATCATGAGATTCCATTTTACGTTTCCATGCAGTGCTGCCACACAAGGAGCCCGGCTCTTTAGCCGTTTCTAATTAGTAAACCTCAGCTGGATCCGCCCGCGAGTGGTAACCCTGGGCTTGATACCAGACTTCCTCCCAGTCGCTTTTTTTTGTAAAATCCGCTCATCTTACTCTGCAGTTACAGTACTGCTCCCATGAGTCAATGCCTTCAAACGTTGTCACCAGTCAGCTGCAGGGGCATAAATCCTAATCGCTCTGCCAAGGTCGCTCGTTACAGTACTAGGTCCCAAAAAACCCTTAGGCGCTAGTCCAGTAGGGTCCCTCCTCCTCGCCCCCTTGTCTCTACCGTGACCCGGTATCAGTTGGTCTTTCTTCGAGGGTCCCACCGTCAGA
>NW_008824056.1:1843943-1846665 GCF_000699105.1 Pygoscelis adeliae | reverse complement strand
AAATGAACGAGAGGAAAAACCGGGAAGGCCGGGAACGTACGGCGGGATTGAAACGTGGGCCTTAGGGTGGAGGGCTTGCCTGGTTTCTTCGAGTGTGGTGCAGAGCTTTGGGGCGACCCTGTGGGAGGCTTTAAGTGACCAACTTGGCATAGGTTGCCTGGAAGCCATAGAAAAGCTTCTGGCTGGAAGTTTTTTTGTCGGCACAGTGAGCTGCGTTTGATCTGCTCCTAGCTAAAACAGCGATCTTCTCTTGCCTTTCAGTTTCTCCTGAACTCCTGCAGGCACTGTTCTTCAGGAGTCCTTCCCAATGAGAGGATCCGCAACATTGGGATCTCGGCCCACATCGACTCGGGGAAGACGACATTAACGGAGCGAATCCTCTTCTATACAGGCAGGATAGCACAAATGCACGAGGTCAGTTTTCAGAGGACTCCAGAGCAGAGCTGCTCTCCGTGGGCTGAGCGTGCTAGGTGCCATTGCGACATTGCTGAGACTTGTTCGTCCGCGTGGTGTAGTGCGTGGGGTGAGGGAGCTACGCCTGGTGGGCCCAGTGAACCTCTTCAGGCCAGGCTGAAGAAGGAGTCGAAAAAATCTCCTGGTTTCTCTGACACCCCTTTAAAAATAAGTGAAGGGCAAGGGGATAGAAAGTAATCCCTCCTTTACAGCAGCCTTCTCCCTCTTTCAGAACATTTCAAATCTTATTTCAAAAGCTGCTTCTCCCTTACCATCTCTGTGGTAAATATACAGTAGAAAATACATGTTTCTTTTGATGTAGTCAAAGATGACTGGGACAAACGGAGAACATAGGGATGTTATTTGTAGCTTCAGATATGTTATCTTGTTAAATTCACAGTGAAGCATAATTTCCCACAGATTTCTGATAACCTTTTTCAGGAATGATCATCAGGAAGGCAAAAATACATTAAAGTCGCAGATGAAGCTGCAAAAAAAATCAAACTTGTTTGCAGTTCAAGAATTACAAGCAATTGTGCCACATCTGCTTCTCTTCACTGCATGAAAGATGATGCTCAGTATATAAAGCATCACTCCTGCACATGCAAAATTCTTAGTAAACTCCCTTGGACTAAATTTTTTCTTTTTCTTCTTTTTTTTTTTTCTTTTTTCCTAAGGTGAAAGGTAAGGATGGAGTTGGAGCTGTCATGGATTCAATGGAGCTAGAGCGACAGCGTGGAATCACAATTCAGTCTGCAGCAACGTACACCATGTGGAAAGACACCAACATCAACATCATAGACACACCAGGTGACGACAGTTCTGAACACGTTAAGGTTGCTGTTCCTTCATGTGTACGAAGAGCACGGTACCATCTTTGTGTTCATTAGTCACTCAAGTTGAGCTAATGTGACTGTATAGCTGGAGACTGATTCTGTTGGCTGTTGCTCTTTTCTGCACGTATGAGAAAACAATTTCTCTTTAACTTTTATCCTCTATGAATAACAGGGGGTTTGTGTTATTCAGGACATGTGGACTTCACAATTGAAGTGGAGAGATCTTTAAGAGTCCTTGATGGAGCTATTCTGGTTCTCTGTGCTGTTGGAGGAGTTCAGTGCCAGACAATAACTGTGAACAGGCAAATGAAACGTTACAGTGTGCCATTTTTAACATTCATCAATAAACTGGACAGACTGGGCTCTAGTCCAACCAGAGCAGTACAACAATTGAGGTATTTATCCTTTAAAATTATTTGTAAAATAATTCTGAGCTATTCACATAGCAGGTTAATACTAAGAATATTGAAAAGGGTTCTCTTGTGGGGTCTGTGGTTGCAGTTTGGAGGATAATGCCTGACGTGAGGTTAAATCTTAATCTGACCTATAACAAGTCTCCATTTTCTCAAGAAAAACAAATGTTAGTGTCAGCCCAGGCTTGCAGTGACCGAGAGTTGGGTTTTTGATGTTTATTTTGTTGATGGAACTGTATTTGGAGCTACTTTGAAAACAGCCTTTTATTTTTTCCTAGATCCTGGTAGTAAACGTGCTGTAGCTTACAGCAGGGAGGTGACATAGGGTTGGACAGTTTCTAGTTCAGATGCCAGAACTCCTGCTTGCTCCTTACCTGCAGTCTTTCTGTGCCTAATTTGATCTGTGAGATACATGCGTTACTATGCATTAAGGGAGAAGCAACTCCCATAATCAAGTAATTAATCTGAAACCAGTTTGCACTGCCACCTTTTCCATGAAAGTTGCTCGCTCTGTCTGTTGGGATATAGAGGGTGGCAGTCACTCAAGTTAAAATGCAACTAGGCGTTTTTCATCAGTGTTGGTAGACTTTTGGCACTGTCCAAAGAACAAAAGATAGTGTTTTTGTAGGAGTGGGATGTTGTTCAAAGACCATCCGGAGCACGAGAAACGACTTTTTTCTTGAACTAATTTATATTTGCTTACTTTTTCAGATCTAAGTTAAAACACAATGCAGCTTTTGTTCAGATTCCAATTGGGCTGGAGGGAAACTTTAAAGGAATTATAGATCTTATTGAAGAAAAAGCTATATATTTTGATGGTGCACTTGGGTAAGTTTTGAAACTTGCACATTTCTTAGCTGTAGCTAGTCCTTGTATGAGGAACTACCTATAGTTTCTCTTCAGAGATGAAAAAGGCTGCTATTTGGAAAGTTAGGGATGTGGCTTGTGCTAGTGCTGAGGTATCACCCTTCAGCTCTCCACGTTAGAGCCAAATGATTCTGCAGGGTCAGGTTTAGTGAT
>NW_008824056.1:1834917-1843896 GCF_000699105.1 Pygoscelis adeliae | reverse complement strand
CAGGAATTGTTTGCTAACTGCAGCAGTGCGAAGGGGTGGTAGCCACACTTGCCACCCTGAGAAACAGGAGACTTGCTTCATAACGGGAACTGAGTGTATGTTTGGTGCGAGCTTACTGGGATGAAGATAAGATGTGGGTGAGGTTGTTGAACAGGTTATCCTGCATCCTTGCAAACTCCTACCATGGGTGGGAAGAAACCTTCTCCTGCTAAAGCATCAAAGATAACATGTTGATATTCTCATGTGATTTTTTTTTTCAATGTCCATGTCAACAGTGAATTTTTCTTCGTCAGGCTGGTCATCACAATGATTAGTGATTGAAAGGTTGATTCATGTGGTATTCCTTTAGAGTGGTTATGTTGTTTATGTATGTGTAGCCAGACTCTTCGGTATGATGAAATTCCAGCTGAGTGTAGAGCTGAGGCTGCAGAGAGACGTCAGGAGTTGATCGAATGTGTTGCTAACTCGGATGATCAACTTGGGGAGCTGTTTTTGGAAGAAAAGATTCCTACAGCTGCTGAGTTAAAGGTAACTTTATTGTGGTGGTTCTTCCTGTAGCACTGTTATCTCGCTCTTTTGTGTCCCTGTCCCCCCCCATCCCCAATAAAAATTTCTTGAAGTCTTGAAGAAATTTTGTTTGCTTGAGTTCTCTGGTATGAGTGTCACCTCCCAAAGGTGGACTCCCACTTCACTCCCTGTTTAGGGCCCATTCCAGATTTGTTTTTTGATTTACATTGGAAAGTCTGAGCTTGCGTGTGCCCTTTAGGGACCAGCAAATGGCTCAAAGGTACATGTAGTCATTTTTGTCATTCTGTTGCCTTGCCGTGTTACAGCTTGATGGCTATGACTTGCTTCATGTCCCACAGCAAGTCAGTTGTTGAGCTGCTGTGAGTCGTCTTTGTGCCTAGGCAGTCCTGCCTTGTTTTGTATTTGCACTGATAACATCTGAAGTGAAAAGAGCAGTGCGCTACAAGGGAACTGGGATGACTTTACTTGGAGACTCCAGATGAAAGAATCCAGGTCAAAATACAGTCCTTAAAAAAAAAAAAAAAAAAAAAAAAAAAAAATTTAAAAATTGCATTTCTTGAAAGAGGGGAAAAAATTGATACATGATTTATTTTATGAAATACTTCAGATATCAAATGGCAAACATGCCAACATAAAAGGGTGCTCACAGAAGTAATCAGATGGCCATAGACTGAAAATTATTTTTCTTGTGACAGTTTGGTATCACTGTTTCTTCAAGCGCATGTCCACATAATAAAAGGTAGTAGTAGGGAGGCCTAGGAAGATCAGCTGCAGTTGTACAGTCTTTATGCAAGTCCTGCCACTGTTCACTCCATGATGAGGTCCGCTTGTGCGGTTCTGTGGAGGCTGGACAGCAGACTAACGTGTATTCCTGCTTTTAGACTGTTTTATGTCAGACTTGGCAATCTACACGTACCATAGCGGATTGTTACGTGGGATGGCAGTCCCTCCTTTAAGGTTTGTAGTTGACTAATGATGCCTCTTGAGTTACTGAGGTATTAGCTTTAGTCAGGACAGGTGCAAAAGCTCTGCTATCCTGGTGTGAGCATAAGAGAGCCTGTGCCGCACATGGACCTGCTTCTGCTGTGCCATGAGCGTAAAGGTAATCTGAGGACACTTACCCTTAGAGAAGAAGTGCTAAGCTGGTTTGCATTTACTGCACAGCCCCATGGGGTAGGTGTGTAATTCAAGACAATGACGTGTAGCTGTTGACACACAGCAGTCTGCTGGGCTTTGTGTCTTGACAGACAGTAGTGTAAGGGAACCACACTGAGGGATTTACGGTTTGCAGGCCTGATCTCAACATGGTTGGTTTTTACCCTTAATGCATGCTTGGTGCAAGGATTTGTGTGATGCATCTTGCTGTTTGCCACCAACTCTTGCTAGTGTTGGAAGTTTACTTGAGCAGTAATCTTCTAGTGCCCGCTGTTAATAGCTATTAATTAGTCAAACATTGAAACTGCTACAGGAAACCAGTTGCTTAATGTGTTTAAATAAAAAAGTGAGGTCTGAGAAGCCCGTTGCAGTGGGAGAAGCCTTGTGGGCAGATTGCTTTTTTTAAGAGAGCTGCTGTTAGAGCAAAAACTGTGTGTCTTTGCGTGGTGGTGATGCACGGAGTCTCCCTGGCGCCTGCCTGACGTGGCATTTGCTACTACCTCACTTTGCTTTTCTTTGCCTGCAGCTGGGTGCTTCAGTTGGTAGCCGAAGAAGACAAGCGGAATTGAGCCATAAATGTTACAAGCAGGAGCTGTTTCTCTGAGTGGAGCCTGCTAGGCCAGCTGAGTTCGAGTCAGACGTGGTCACTGAGGTTGCTACTTTAAACATAGCTTTGATATTTAAGTCCTCTTCTAGTATCTGGCCCGTTAGCAATGCCTGGGTGCCTCTGTGCAGTAGTCCTTTCCCTGTTAGGTTTTGTAGTGCTTGCTTTCCTGGAAGTTGCCCACTCTGTCTGTTGGGATATAGAGGACTGGCAGTCCCTCAAAGCTGATGCATGTTTCAAGTCCCCTTAAGGTTTATTTATTTGAATCTTCCTGACTCCTAAATTTTGATTGCTTTTAACATTGCTACAGACCTTGGGTTTGGAGGTGTGTTTTTTTTTAAATTGTTTTGGCTGTATGGATGATTTACTGGTGATTAATGTCTCTAGGAAGAGTATGTGGGAATCTGTATATTCCAACTTGGCTTGAGACAAAAGCACAAGGGTTTTTTTGAAAGTACCAAGCAAATGTATCTCTTATTGATAAGCAGGGATTTAGTTATTCCAGTAATTAAATATTATTTTATGAAGCCTGAGCTATTGCTGTTACAAAGCAGCCCTTCTCGCTTTGATAAAGACAGAAATGTAGTAGCAATTTTAGAGACTTGTAAGGATCAGTCCTTCACCTGGCAGAGGGAATGGTACCGATGTGGATACACTGTGTTGCCGTAGGAGGTGAGAGATTTTTAGCAGGAAGCTATTTTTGATAGCTCCTGCTGGGAGGGAAATCTGTTACCAAGATAAATTTGTCTATTCAGCATGCCTCTGCTTCCCACTTCTGAAAGCCAATTAATTACAGCTCTAATGGCTATGGTATTGCAGATGCAGGTTAATTTGTATTAATATGTCCCTGAAGATGGATTTTCTTTCAGTGGCCAGCAGCCAAGATTCCACTGAAAATGTCTTTTTGTGGAAACGATGCTAAGTATCACTCCTGGATGCCACAGTCGTAGCATATGATGTTTGCTGAAGATCAGCTGCTTAAACATCACCTAATTTGCTGCTATCCATAATGTTGTACTCAAGGAACCGATGTGCACCAGACACTCAGTGGGGCACTCAGTGACGATAATCTTTATGTGAAAATAAAATTACTTTTTTCCCCAAGATAATTGTTAATGAGGATAAATTGCAGTCATGTTGCTTCATATGAGAACATGTGGCCGAATAAAAACACCGGGCATCAGCACAGCCATATTTCCAGCGCTCTGGTATGTAAGAACAGACATGGGCTAGATGAGCAGAATTGCTGATGTAGGATTTTTTTCCTTCTATTATTTTCGTGAAGTCATTACATCAAGAAATTTAAGGAACTGCTGTTCTGTCTGTTAATTATGGAGATAGCTTAACCGTCTGTACTCTAAATAACTCCCAGATTAGATGATGTGGTTAACTGTCTTGCCTATCAAGGAGAAAAGAAGACAGGAGCTGCTTTCGGTTGGAGTGAGGGCCTCAATAAGCGTAGGGAGATGGCATCCTCTAGTGGCAGGGAGAGGTGAGACCGAGGTGGCAATCTTGGCTTCAGTAATTGATTGGGGGGTGGGGAGGGGGACAAATAGCTTCTGTCCACCTTTATGGAAGACGGCTGTGATCACTGTTGTGGAAGCTGTTGGTGCTCAGTTATGCTTTGCAACGTCGTGTGATGCTTGGGTGAAAGGCACTGAATAAGCATGAGATTACCATGCAGTTAGTTTATCTTGCTCAGTTTGCTAGGATGTCCTGGAAGGATTCCTAAGACAGTGCAACTTCAGCAGGTCTGTAGATGAATGTGAATAGGTTCTTCTATTGTGCTTTTAAAACATTCTTCATCAAAAAATGATGATTCATTGAGCATGGCACTTACCGAAATATCCCTTCTCTACCTAACTTCTTCTTTCAGAAGAGTTTTCCATAGTTTAAAGATATTGAAGCATCTCATCTTACTTTCACAAATTTATGTGTATTGTTTCCCAACATAACTCAAGAGGGGAATGAGACATCTAAAACAGAAATGAAGAATCCTGACATTATCAGCAGAGAATCAAGAAACAACTTCTGAGTATTTTGGGGTTATCATTATATTTATCTTGGGCATTTTCATTTTTAAGTTGAATTTAAGATGAGGGAAAAAAAATCTCACACTTCTCTAGAATTCCGGTGAGCAAGTTTTATGGAAAGCTCTTGCGTAAGGGGTTGTACAGGAGACTCTGTGGGAGCGGCTCCTTTTCTCCAGTAGAGATGACCAGCAGAGAGAGAGAGAGAGAGAATCGAGACTGCTGCTTGGTTGGTACTGTCAGACTCCTGAAGTTGTTGCAGGAGGAGGGTAATGCACTGATATTTTTCAGCTTGCTATCAGAAGAGCAACACTGAAGAAGTCCTTTACCCCAGTACTTGTGGGAAGTGCTTTAAAGAACAAAGGAGTACAGCCATTGCTGGATGCCGTCCTGGAATACCTCCCCAATCCTTCAGAGGTTGAGAACTATGCTATTCTTAACCAGGGGTAAGTATATTCATGACTATATGAAGTGGTCTTGGAATCAGGTTTCAGAGCAGCGTAATATGTAGCGGGAAACATTATAACAAAATACACGATCGTTTACCATTTGTATTAAATAATGCCATCATAATTTTGCAAAAACTTCCAAAACTAAGAAAGTTCATCTCTCATTTGAGGGTTAGTGTTTATACTGGTATGTTTAACACACATTAAATGTTAAATTTGAAAAATTATTATCTGATGAGATAGTTCTTTAGAAATTAATGGCAACCCTTAAAGCCATGCCTACAGAGGAGGGATGAGGAGAGAGCACATCTGAAATGTGTCAACAATGCTTTATTCTTTGGATATGTTTGCCAAAGTAGATGTGCCTTCACAATTAAGAAGCGTGAAACGCAACATGAGAGCTAGTAAATAGCCTTTAACATTCCAGTCATGGCTTAGGGGTGGCCATCAGGTCTTTTTAATGTGTTTGAGTTGTTCAGACAATATAATGATAGCTAAATAGAAATTATGCTAATAAATATAGTTTATGACTTTTTCTCCCAGCGGTTACCTGATGCTTTGAGTTCTCACTGCTGCTGTGCCTCTCGCTGCCTCTAAGACCGGCCTACTAGGATAGACTAAAACTTCTCACGTGGCTCACGGGCACTGTCAGAAGAGTTACGGCAGTGTCTCTTTCTTCACTCTAAAACTGGACTTGCTCATGAGTTGTGTCTGAGTGTATGATTAATTGCTTTCATGGCAAAGTAGTCGGATGATAGGAAGGACTAGTGATAACTGGTCATAGTTTCGTCTTTTTTGGGACCTGCTGCAGTTTCTCAGAGATATTTCTGAGCATGTGCGAGCTACGCATGTGAGCATCTTTAAGTCTCTGGAAGGCCCTTGGGACTTTCTAAGGTTGGGCTCATGTTTAGAGGAGGCTGCCATGTTTGCTTCATAACCTAAACTCCCTCTCCATCCCTGTTTTTAAGGGATTCTGAGGACAAAACCAAGTTCCTATTGAACTCTGCTCGAGATGATTCCCAACCTTTTATAGGCCTTGCTTTTAAACTGGAGGTAAGCTGTTAATGTTTTCCTTTCTAATGCAGCAAAACCAGTAGAGGAGCAGGGCATTTCCTGCAAGAGTTCTTGGTGTATGCAAGTCCTACTTGCCCTGAGCTGTTGGTGGCTTGTCATTGATGCCTGGGAAATGCCTTTTGTTTTGGGGGAAAAGCACACATTTAAAGCTTTGTGTTTTCAGTGTATCTGTTTGTGCAAGTGATTGCTTTTTTACTTGGTCACTGTATTTATGGTAAAGCTAAACTGCAAATTTCTAGAGAACAGATGCCCAGAACATTACCTAGCTGAGTTTATTCAATTGCTTGCAAGTTTCCCATGCTACCAGCATCTGACCTCTGCAGAGGGACTTCAAAAGCTCTACTCACATTGTGTTAACCCTGAAGGAGGAAAGAAGGTATCCAGATTCATTATTTGTAATTTGACCATAAAACAGAGCGAGTCCAAACAGATGGTACTACCAAAACTTTTGTGGAACAAATTTTAAAACCAGTTTGTTTAAATTCAATTCAAATTCAACTTCTTTTAAAAAGACTGGTTTCAACCATGAAATCCACAAATGTACCAAACATTGCCGAATTTGGAAGTTTTAAAATGGGCTATGTGCCTCAAATTCTTCATGATTTTCTTAGTTAAAACCTGGAGGGTTTATTTGCTTATATCAAATACTTTCCGAGAAAAATCCTGGTTTTGTTTGAAGTTGGAAACAATGGAACGTGAGAGAGTTGGAGAGGAGAAAGTACACAGTTTTAACCAAACAAGTTGTTTGCTACCTAGAGAGTAGCAGTTCAGATTTTCATACGGAAAGTGGCTAGCCAAATTGCTAGTTAACGTATGCCTCTGTTGCGAAGGTTTAGGACTGGTAAAATGGGGAAGTAAAGAAAATTGCCAGGAGATGCCAAGTTCCATTCCAGAGCCAAGAGAAAGCTGAGACTATATTAAAAAGAGTTTCATTTACATGTTTAGTGTTTAAATTCAAAACAGAAATATTTAGTCAGTCAGTGCAGATCATGCTTTTGAGTAGTAGCAGTCTTGACTCCCAGAAGGTTTATATCTGATTTTTAATGAATTTTGATTCCAGGCTGGCCGTTTTGGGCAGTTAACTTATATTCGAGTTTATCAGGGAATGCTGAAGAAATCTGATTATATCTATAACACCAGGACTGGGAAGAGAGTGCGTGTACAAAGACTTGTCCGTATGCATTCAGACAACATGGAGGTGAGTGTGAGAGGTACAATCCACACGGATTGCCTTTTGAACCACTCTTACTAAACAAGCTTGTTGGTTTTCAACTATCTCTGTACGATGTGGTATGTCAAATTTCTGATTTTGTTGTTAATTCATACTTGCCTGTGGCACTTAATAGAGCTCTACAAGAAACTGGAATGATCTCTAGTGTATTATTTCCACTGAAGTGGAAGAATCTTTGCCCAAGAAGCATTATAAAATGGCTTTGAGGTGATAGCTAAAGAAAGCCAGCTGTGGTATTAGCCCCATATTCCGTACTTCCAGGAGAGGGGAAATAGGATTGGCAAAATATACAAAAAAATTTTCTTCCATGTGATTATTGACTACATTTCTTAAACTAAAAATTGATTCTCAAACTGCTGCAAATACTACCCTTTCCTGTTTAAGTTTCCTGAACTGGGTCAGGACTGCTTGAAACATAGTTATGTTGCTTGCTTCACATCTTTAAACTAGAATAAGTTAGCATCCAAGCTGAGGTCTCTGTTTTGTGCTTTGAATAAAGAGAGAGAAGATTTACAGAGCATTTTATCAAAGCTGGAATTTTCAAAGGAGCTTAACTTTAAGCTTTTAAACACAGTATTTATATATCTTCTTAAAACCAGGTGTAGTTTGTAATATATCTTTCGGTGTTACCTAAATAGTAAACTTTTCTTTCTTAAGGATGTGAATGAAGTTTATGCAGGAGACATATGTGCATTGTTTGGAATTGATTGTGCTAGTGGGGATACGTTCACTGATAAAACTAGTACTGACATTTCCATGGTGAGTACACCTTTTCATCTGTATGCCTCACGCATTGGAATTTACCAGGATTTTGTGTGAAAGTTTGTAATCATTTGTTCAGTTTAAATATTTTTTTGATGTATATGCAACTGCAAATATTTTTTGTGATTATTTGTCATACCTCAAGGAGCCTGAATATATGGAAGTATGGTATGTGTAAGAGAGACACACACCTGTTTACTACGCTTGACATCAAATATATTACTTCAGCGTTAGCAAACTGTTCTGGGCTGTTAGAAGTGGATGCTGTTACCCCAAAATATTAACCTATGTATTTGTGTATATATATATATTTAAATACATGAGTTTTATTTATATACACATTTACAAAATCCAATAGGAAGCAGAGTCTTCTAACTAGTGTGAAATCCACACAGAGATCAACTTGCACCTAGGCAACAGTGTTGGAAATAATGTGGTTGGCAGTACAGTATGCATTACGTTACAGCCTTGTAGTAATCCTCAGGAGAGTTACATAATTTTGTTATGCTATGATATTAGACACAAGCTAGATAGGTAAAACAGTCATCCCTGTTTGTAACCCTGAGTTCTTGTGACCAAACTTTTCTGGAGAAATCACATCACCAGGTGTAGTGGAACTCGACTGTATGATCTCTTCCTTTATGGCTGTTGCAGGAATCAATTCACATCCCTGATCCCGTCATTTCAGTAGCTATGAAGCCTTCCGACAAGGTAGGAGCCTATGAATCAACTTTTTTCTGACTGAGTTAGCTTTCCTCTCCTGCTTTTATAATTTTATGCAGGTTAGCAGTTAAATATGGAACCACAGACTAAAATGAGCAGTATTTTAAAATGTTGTATCCAAAGTATTTAAGAAGATATCGTTCAGATAACTCGGCATGTGACTGCGTTAGATGGTATCACTTAGCCATAAAGAAAATGCATGTCTTTGACCTGGGTAAAAGTGGACTTGACGTAACGGGAGGGATAAATATAGTTAAAAATGTATGGCTGTGTTTTGGAAAATAACCTCATGAGAGTAGAAGTGCTAAGCAGTTGATAGGAAAATTTGAGGCCTTTTTGTTGTGTGACTTCTGGATGTTGAGTTAATGTTTTCTTGTGTGTGTAATTGTTTTTCAGAATGACTTCGATAAATTTTCAAAAGGT
>NW_008824056.1:1828092-1834881 GCF_000699105.1 Pygoscelis adeliae | reverse complement strand
CCCACTTTTAGAATCCATTTTGATGATGAGAGCAAAGAGACCATTGTTTCTGGAATGGGGGAACTGCACTTGGAAATCTATGCCCAGGTAATTTGGAAAGCGGATTCCATGGAGTCTGCTTTTGACTGTTTTCCCAACCAAGAATTCTCCTTCCTTTGTGGCTGAGACCAAAATCTATCTGCAGATGGGCTAAGTGATGCCACCCTTTACGCCCAATTTTGTAATTGGGTGCCTAAGTGCACGTCAAGTTTACAAGATGTTTGGAGGTGTACAACTCCGCTTGCTTTAGTGTAAATCAGGGTTATCATGTGACAACTATTTTGAGATCTTCCTAGCAGAAAGCACCATGTCATTAATGTGAACAATGTGAGCTGCTTAGGGAAGAGCTTAACTTCTTAGTCAAATTTTGAAGATTCTTTCTCTCCAGTGCTTCTGTTTTGAAGGCTTGTAATCTATTTAAATGAAACTTCTGCCTGGAATAATTTTACTTTTTGGTTCAAATCCATAAAAAATGCTGTACTAAGCACTATGCTTTGCTTTAGCAGCCTTTGCTTATAATGAATTTTACCGTTAGCCATTTCCTACAGGAGAGAGAGAGGTTCTGTTTCTGTGTTTTTAAATGTATCATTCCATAATAAGAGATGATGCAGGCAGGAGGGAATAGTTAGTTACAGTGATTTATTTGTTTCTTTCAAGTTGATGTCTACGCTTTATTTTAGTTTAACACAACACAATAGATGCATCTGAAATGTTGACAGAATGAAGAAAAAGTGGCTTTTGTCTTGAAAAACTTAAACTTGAGTAAAATAATTAATGCTGTTCCCTTTTCCTGTATCTAAAGCTATAGGCCCTAAACAAGGTTGACTGCAGAATGATAGTGAATAATTTGTAACATTTACAAAAACCCAACACTCCCTCTCCCCCCACCAAGACCCCAAAAATCAGTCCAACCCCAAACCAAAAAACTAGTTAACCCTGATTAAGTTTCTCATTTCAGAAAAATCTGTAAATAAAATAATTTCCAATGTATTGTTCCAATGGTACAACTCTGCCTTTCATTTTGGGTTTTTTTCCCTGCAGCGAATGGAAAGGGAATATGGTTGCCCTTGCACCATGGGAAAGCCAAAAGTTGCCTTCAGGGAGAACATCTCCGCACCTGTGCCGTAAGTATTCATTCTGGCAACAGAGGTTTTTTAAATTTATGCAGAATTTGATTATGTAGCAGACAAAGTGCTTTTTGGATTATCAGATCAAAGCACAATGTACAGGCAAAGTTTAATTGAGGAAGGACTTTTTTCTTCGTACCTTGATTGCATATCCACCCTCATCAACTTATCTGCCCTCCCTTCAAATGCTTATTGTAGCATTTGAGCTTGTTCCATTGCAGTATCAGGTGGTCCGTTATTCCAATGCATGTTTTGGCTGACAGCTGTCCTGTGTTACTTGAACACCATGCTGTGGGTGCCAGAGAACTGTCATTTGCCAGGGAATGATCTCCTGTGGGTAGAAAATAAAACTGTAGAAAGTGAGAAGGTATTTTCTTTGAACAATACTGAATGGGAACTGACTGCTGTAATACAGCCATACTTGGGCTGATTATAAGTAGGTTGATCAAGCACCAGTAACAGTGCAGGGTAAGCACTGTAACACGCAGTCCTGCTGAGCTGTCCAGATATCTGAAGTTCTCCTGCAAGGTTTTTTCAGGTTGGATTGTGCTCCATGCTGCTGCAACTACGTTTTTCTTTCATCTAGGCAAGTTTTGCAGCTCAAGCATGTCTATGTTGGATTACCCCCCTTACTGTCAGTGCTATTGATATTTTGGGACACCTGCCCTTCACCAAACAGAGTACAATGAAGAACCTGTGCTTTTGTCCTGCAATTAGCTAGCTACTACTTCTCATTAATTTTTCTTCATAGAAAACTTAGGAACTAAAACCACTATAGATGCTCCAACTTAACTGAGGGTGCAGTGGGGTAGGAAGCAGTGGAGCTAGAAGTGGGAGTGAGATCTCTGATTGTTATCAGTGGATGATTTATTACAGGAGGTTGCACAATTGAGAGCTTCTCTTTCAAATTTTCTGCATTTTTCTTACGAAAACACTTGCTCAGATTGCAAAATTATGACAGAGAATAGCACACAATGTAAATACTGTTCTGGGAACCGAAGTTACTGCTGCTTTCTTGTGTGAGCTACTGGGGTAGACGATGCCTCTGTGTACTGGTCCACCGGGGCTGTCCTCTAGCGTAGAAGCACTCTGCAGCTCCAGCTGGAATGCGGTTAAGCAGTCCAGGATGCTGGCAGCTGCTTCTTCCCTTTATCCCTGGCCAGTTTGGCAATAGTATCTCCCAAGAGGAGAGAGCTGTGAATGACCAGTATATTGAACCTCTGCCATTCCAAAGGCGGCACAGAAATAGCTGAAAATTACTGTCTGCTGACCCAAGTTGGAGACCTGTTGTCTCCTGCCTGCATAGGGGCAGAAGCCGGTAACACTGAGACAGATGGGTGATCATTGCCCTAACCTCACCCTGTTTGCTAACTGACCTGCAGGCATCAGATCTGTGAACGCCCCACCATCTGCATGTCTGAGCTGGCAGTTACACAGTTGGCAGTCTTAAAACAAAAAAAGGCTTTTTAGAAATGACTTTACCTGGGACACCATTTCATGAAGTAGAATCATGTAGTCAAATTCAAGACAGTCATCACTTCTTTTCTGGAAAGACAAGATGAAAAGGGCTGAATTTGGGGCTTCCCCCCACCTTAAAAGAAGTGAATCAGTTCTCTTTGGTTATCATAAAAATTCTCTGATATATTTCAGATGAAACTGGCAGCTTGTGCTAACAAATAAAGCAGATGGAGCTTAGTCACTGTAACAAAACAAAAAGATACTGTTTTGTATTTCTGTGAACTCCAAAATTGCATTTCAGAGACTGAATGTGAAACTTAAAACTGTGCTAATTCCTCCCTTACAGAAGCTAGATATATCTCAACTTCAGGAACTCATTTGGGAAGGGAACACCTGATTCTACAAGGTGTCAATTTAACCCAAATAATCCTAAATAAAATTGTCGATAGGATAAGACTTGGAACGCACTCCAGAGGCCTTACAGCAGATAACAAATTATCAGTGATAGTGTGAGCGACAGAATACCCACTGGCCTTTAGAGCATATTCTTTACATATCTATTCTTCAGGGAAAAGAAAAGGAACAAAATTACTAAAGAGAGATAACAGCTAGTTTAGTTTAATAGTCTTCTGTCTGCCTTATTCTTAAGTTCATGTGGTTTGTTAAGAGGGTTTTAAAATCTTGCTTGTGCACAGCCCTGCAGCATCTGTGAACTGCTTTCGGATAGCCATCAGAGGGAGCAAAACGTTAACAAATTGTGCTCCCAGAATGAGTTTCTGCCTTTCATACTCAGAACTTCATTGGCATTCACTGGCTGTTCTGAGTGGCCAGACATTCGGGCTCTGAAGTCTGTTCTGAAGACTCCCGATATATTGGGTTTTCTAAATACGAAGTGCTGCTTCTTTATTCTAGCTTACATACTAAATTTTCTTGAATTTAAAGTTGACCATCCCTTTAGGAGTTATTCTTAACTCACAGTATATTTTCTCCAAATAGAACAGAGAAGAACTGGGAGAATCTATAGAATTCTATTAATTTAAAAACAAAACCAAAAACTTCGCTCTGATAGCAACTTGATTTTAGAAAAGTTATTTTATCAGTTAAGCCTGTTCCAGGTAAGAAGTCTGCAAGGCCTGTTGATAATGGCAGCTAATGACTCAATTAATTTGAATAGCTATAGTGAGATTTGCCAGTTGTATTTATTTCTTAGCTTAGGGCAGATCCAGATCTGCTCAAGATAAACACATCACTTCTAACTGCTTAGAAATAAGTGAAAATAGAAAGTATTTTGTCCTGAAGTATTCTGTTCCCTTTCTGCCTTGTGACACGTATTCCTGAATTCAATTTTCTTATCATAAACTTAACTGATGTTCATTATACTAATGTAAGTCTAAGAGCATGGCTCCAATTGACTGAATTTTCCAGATCAGGTAGAAAGCTATCCCTAAAGTGTTACTGTTAACTGAGTCCTTTAAAAAAAAAAAATTAGAGAGCACTTCTGCAATATGAATGTCTCAACTAAAAATTAATTTTAGGTGTCCTCCCCCCCCCCCAAAAAAAAAATTAGTAAGTTTGGGAAGAACAAAGTAAACAAAGCTAATATTGAGAGTGGAATTAAATCAATATTTTCTTTCTTGATTAGCATTTTGAGGTGAACTAGCAAATGGGTAGAGACTGCCGTACTGCAAACAAAAGCAATGTAGATTGCGTTTTATTGAATTTGAGGTGCAGCCCATTGCTATCTGTCTAGACATGGCTATCGCAGAGATGTCAAGCAGTATTACTGTGACTGATTGCTAGATCATGGTGTAGATCAAGAGATAAAGGACAATATTCCAATGCATGTTATGCAGATGCCAGAATACTGTCAGCTGGGCTTACACTACAGATGAAAGGCAGGAAAGTAATACAAAACTGTAATCAACATGATGACCTCGAAGTGGAAGAGTCAATTTTCCTAACTAAATAAACGTAGAATACAGGTCTTGCCAAGAAGACACAGTTTCTATAAGTAAAATTTATGAAGAGGAGTAGTGATCTAAAATAAACACTCAAGCCATCAGTGAAAGCCTTCATGATTTGCTAGAGGAAAGGGGCGGGTGGAACAAAAAGCAAACACTGGCTTAGAAATGAACCGGACGAAGAAGTTTAGACACAATTGAGGTTTCTTGTTTAAGAACGTAGCTTCAGCTGTAGTCCAGTACATGCACAACTGCTTAACTCCTAAATATTACTTTTATTGCAGGGCATTGATGGTAACTTACCACTTGCTTCACGTGTTTAATTTGGGCAAGCTGGAACTTAGTGTTTTCAGTTGAGTTCTGCCATATCACGTAGCCAGAGGCGACCTGCGCTAGCAGGCGGATGGGCTCCATTTCTGGGGACACACTGCCATGGCTGTCTGGCAAACAAAATGAATAATATACAGTAAGCAAGATTCATGGAGTTGCAGCCATTAACAGAACCTTATCACCTAATAGTAGGGTTTGGTGCTAAAGTCACTCGCTTACGTTCCTTGCTTTGTCAGAGACCTTCCATATAATCTTGAAATAGCAGCTACATCACCACGGTGCCTGTTTTCCTCCTACTTCTTTCTCTTAATACATATACTGTAGTGTCTTCAAGGCAGGGGTTGCTCTAAAGTAAGAGCAGAGCCTAGTACTACAGTCAGGGTGTCTGACGTACTATACCGGGAACAGCCACAAACAGTGAGCAGGATGCTGGTAAAGGGAGAGGAAACAGTAGCAGGTGGCTTTCAAGAACAATCACATGCAAATCACGTATCGGTTCTGGATTTCAGAAGCGATGAATAAATTTAGTAGCGTTGGGATTGACACACCACCCTGAATAAGAGAAAGTGAAGCAGCGTGTGTTCAGAGTAGGGCTAATGGCCTGATCCCCTCGGCCCCGGCTTGTGTGGAAGGGGCTCCCATATGGATCGTGGACCACCACCAGCTGAGCTCAGGTTTGCTTCTGGCCATGGAGGACGTTGTCTCAAAAACTTCCTTCTCGCCCAGACCCCTTCTTTGTACCTGGTATATTTTCTGCCACAAGCTCTTTTTCCAGGCTCTTGATTCGACTGTAGAATATGTTATCTGCTTCATCTGTGTTCTTAAGTTCTCCTTCAATTGTGAATTGCACAGCTGGAGCAATGTTTTTGTTGCCCAGATGATAAAGAACCTCAGCAGTGCAGTTAACAGTACTGTCCTGTTACGGAGTTAATTATGTGTATTAATATTTGATTAAATACATGTATAATGTTGGTAATTTGCACTTCTAAAATGTACTTCTTTTCTTTATATAGTTGCCGTTTTGTCTGAGTCTGGCCCATAGAGATTTGTGATTATTTAAGACAAGGTTAAATTCATAGTATTTCTGTGAATACGCTGCAAGGGCAGTTTTCTTTCTGCAGTGATAGAAAGGGCAATGTCTGTGGTGCAGAATGTCACTTGTGCTATTCAGTTGGGAGTACTGGGTTCAAATAACTTTGATTTGAAATTGAATGACACTGAAATGTTCTTTGTCATCCCTTACGCATTTCCTTGTGTCATAGTGGTTAGGTACTAGACATTTGGGGCTTTTATGGTGTAAGAAATGGAGGTTCCCTTTTAGTAAAATTGAGCCTTTTTTTTTGCCTGATTTGCAGTATAGAAAAATCTGAAACAGGATACCAAATGTTATTAACTGGTGCGTCACCGGCCTCAGCTAGGATCAGCAGCGTGAAGTGTTGGCTTTTTATTACACACCAGTAGTGCCAACTTCTGCCCACAGAATGTATTATTTAAATAAATCTGAACTCACTTTGTCAAGGATGTCTTCTAACACCAGTTCCAGATGGTACTTATGCCCAACATCGTCGATATCCTAAATAAGAAGACATTAAGAACATTTATTTTGTAAGATGTTGGATTACTTTGCGTTGCGGAAAAGATTCGCGTTACTGTGAAACGCTGCAGCAGTGTCGTTCCCCGCAGGAGCCATGCAGAGCTAGGATATTCTTTTATTTCTTCCTGCCGTGTTAAGAGTGCTCCTGCACACAGCATTGGATCGGTGAACGGAGCCGGTCTGCAGCCACGAGATGACACATCACGGCAACGAGACAGAACATGCGAAGACCACCTTGTAGGACGTGCCATTGCCCGTTTGAGGCAGCCCTGCCCTCATC
>NW_008824056.1:1809580-1827526 GCF_000699105.1 Pygoscelis adeliae | reverse complement strand
TTCGGGGACGAGCTGTGACATGCGGGGGCCGACCCACCGCCGAGGCGCTGTGTATCCCCCCCAGCCCTGAGCCCCAGCCCCCCCAGCTGCGTGGGACAGGGGGCAGATGTTTCAGAGAGACCTCAGATCCCTCCGGTTTCACTTAAAAAGTATTTAACTGTTCATACTCGCAAGTTTTCTCCGATTATCCCCTTGTTCAGTGTCTGCACTTAACATCAAAGTACTTTGTGGCTGGAAACTGTAGGTATGTGCAGAAGCAACAAAAAAACTTGTTATTCAGTCAACAAAAAGCACAAGCCTAAAGGTAAGCAGGCTTTATTAGCATTGCTTACCGCACACAGAAGAATCTTGGTTTTGCAGTTGTTTTTTGAGCGATTAAACTCATCATGGTCTCTTGGCTTCCTGCTTGCAAGATGAAGAACCGTGGTGCTCCCTCTTTGGGCATTAAATAGCCTCAGCTGTTGTTTCAGCCGCTGTTATGGCATTTAGCCATTTTGGTTACATGTAACCAAATGGAATAAAGCAAAATGCAGAATGGGAACTTCTTCCTTAGAAAACTGTAGTTAGTGCATGGTTTGTGTAATGTGTAACGTGGTATTCTGGGGGGATTTGTTTGTTCTTAGGTTTGAATATACACACAAGAAACAGACGGGCGGAGCAGGCCAGTATGGCAAAGTTATAGGCATTCTTGAGCCCCTGGATCCGGAGGACTACACAAAATTAGAGTTTGAAGACAGAACCATTGGCACAAACATTCCAAAACAATTCGTGCCCGCTATTGAAAAGGTACAAAGCGTTTTGTGTGTGTGTGTATGATGTAAGAAATACTGATTCTTGTTGTTTTCCTGCTGTACTGTCCACATTTATTGTGACTGTCTTGCCCCAGGCAAGGAGGCTTTTCCTGTTATTTCAGCGGAAGCAGAATCAAGTTTTTGTGGCTTTGCTTAATATCTTACCATTCCTAGGTTTTCCACTTAACTTAGAAGCTGCTGTTTGTTTTCTTTGGTAGTGTGTGCTTGCTTTATTTCCATAGCAGTGCTGCAGTGCAAAATGTAGGCTTTCCTTTCTTGCAGTAAACAAGCCTCCTTCTGTTGAATCTGCTTTTTAATGGCCCTCTTCTGCTTTTGATTGTGGCCATGTGATTCTCATCTCTAACCCCAAAGTATGTTAACTTTTTTTGTGACTTCTCTGAGGCCAGTTACGTAGGAAACTGTAATCAAGCTAGATTTTCTGCATGAATTACCAAATACTCCTTTTAATCTCTTCTGCGGGATTCCTCTGTGCTTATCTCTGTGTAACTGTATAATTTATCACGTAGTACTTTAAGTAGTACCTACCACAATCTTTGAATTCCTATAATAATGGATCAACCTAAAATAGTTCCTTCGTTATTCTGTGATGCAACACTTAAAAGATTTTTGCCAAATCCTGGAAAAAGCATGAAGTCTTAAAAGAATCGTGTTCTTCAGTCGAGTGGTTAGAGTAGTTCTTTCCACACAGAGCATTCTTTCAGTTTTTGATCATACACTCCCTTAACAAAGCAAAATCCTGAGTACATTTCTTGTCCTTTGCTTGTTACATGATCTCTATTTTTAAAAAATACCACTATCGAACCGAGGTGCCAAAGAATGATAGCACAAAGTTTTCAAACGCTTGGGAATGAAAACTTTTCCCTGCTGTTATTTTCTTCCATTATCTTATCAAGCAAGAAGGTCCATTGCATAGATATGGGATTGCTGTTAAAAATTGTGAAATGCTTTTTTTTTTTTGTTATCGTCATTTTGTTTTTTAAGTTTAATGTCTTTTATAGGCTGTTGTTAATGCTACTCTTTTTTAAGCTTCATTTTCATCTAAAACCTGCTAACTTTGAGATGTTATTTGACAGGGATTCCGAGAAGCATGTGAAAAAGGTCCAGTGTCAGGGCACAGGATATCTGGAGTCCGGTTCGTCCTAGATGATGGTGCACATCACATGGTGGACTCTAATGAAATCTCTTTCATCAGAGCAGGAGAAGGAGCCCTAAAGCAAGGTATAAAGCTAGTCGTTTGAACGCGTAGTCCTGCTGGCTTCTCTATTGTTGGAGCTAAATTTAACAACCTCCTTTCTATAGGTTCATTTGTTGCCTGGTGAATCCATACATACATTTAAAGTTTGGCCAGTTGTGTAGAGCAGAATATATGCAAGAGTTTATAGAAGTTTTGAGGGAGGCACAATAATTCTTTAGTTACATGAAGGAAATCCTGTTTTCATAGAATAAAGAAACACCAACATCTTCAACCTTACACAGGTATGAAAAGAAGATTCTGTCAAACTGTGTGCCTCCCAGCTTTACTGTCTTGGGAATAAAAGGCAGGGGAGCTGGAATTCCACATAGTCAATTACTGTTTTCCCCCACTGATGTAAGAAACACTTAGCATTAACCATAAAACACTTCTTCGCTATGCAGAGGGGTATCTTGAATTATACCAGGGGTGTTCTTTGATGTTTGATTATTTAGTAAGTTTTTTCCTCCAGCTATGGAAAACGCCGCTGTGCGTATACTTGAACCCGTTATGGCAGTGGAGGTGATGGCACCCACTGAATTCCAAGGAGCAGTGATAGCTGGAATTAATCGCCGTCACGGAGTGATCACAGGACAAGATGGCACAGAGGATTACTTTACTCTCTATGCTGAGGTTTGTATTGTTCACTGGTTCCTGACCTTTTCTTTTCCTGCCTTGCCTTTCGACTCCATTACTGTTCGACTCATTGACTAATACGCATAAACGTGTAGCCAGGTCTTTCAGTGGATAAGCAAAACACTGATTTTCAACTCGTGGCAGCATATCGTGCAGTATTAGTGAACCTATTATAAATCTGTCTTGCTCCAGAGAAGCCGACTTGCTAACCTAAAATCACACGGTGGCAGAGAAAGAAACAGAACTCGGGTTTCTTGAGATGGGCTGGCTGTGCTACCTCAGAGGGAAACAAACCTGTGCAGCAGTACAGGCGCACAGAGTTCAGGGGGAAGATCTTTGTCAGCTGTCTTCCTTCAGCTGTTACCGGCATTAACTGTAATAATTGCAGCTAAATGCAAATGACTTGTCTTCAATGTTCCTTCTTTTATGTCCCTTCGAAAAACGTCCTTGTTCTCATGTTAGGTCATATAGAAGTGTACATCTAACAGTGGTGGTAGGGTAAATCGTCTCAGCAAAGCCTTAGCTAATGACAAGACTACACACCGCATCACTTCTGCTTCGTAAATTGTGTTTAGAGCTGCAGTCTTGAGATATTTCAAACGTTATGATCTCTTCCTGGGTGACACAGATTACCGAGTTTGGAATATTCCAGTATCTGGTGCATTCAAACTCTGTTTTTTTTGCTGAAAACACACTGTGAATATAAATCAGTTGAAATAAGAGATACTTTACAAAAATAGATAATTAGATCAGTACTGTTTACAAAGAGCACCAGACTTCACTGACTTTTGATATTGTAATTGAGATTAATTGGACGATAACCCAAAGTTGATGGAAAAAATACCTTGTTTTTACAAGAATAGTATGCTTGGATTTTAGGTGCCACTGAATGATATGTTTGGATATGCCACCGAGCTGAGGTCTTGCACAGAGGTAAGTACTCTCGGTACTTTTTGCTAGAACATGTTTATTTCTGTAAATCAAGTGTGCTAATTTGCATCACCATATACATAGCACATGTAGCAGTAAAAGTGATGAAAATCGAAGCAGATGCAGAATAGGAAAATAACCTTACAGTTTTTACTGTTACTTCAACTGCTTTTTAATTAACATAGCTGTCATTAGCTGCGTCATTTCTGGCCAAAAAATTCTTTCATACTTTGAGGAGGGAAGAGATTCAGAGTCGTAAGTAATACAAAATGATAGGTACCAGTAAAGGTATTGAATTCACGGGCTGGAACAGTTGCGACATACTCCTTAAGTTACAAATGTCTGCAAGTAGAAGAGATCTTTGACAGCAGTGCTCACGCTATTAAGATGTCCTTTTTTTAATAATATATATGCCTGTAGTTATACGCTCGTTGGATGCATTTGAATCAGGTGAGTTTGCGTGTTACGTAAAATATGCTATTCCACATCTCGAGACAGGCGAGTGCCGGTATTCTGTGAGCACTTGAACGGGCTGTTGTTAATGCCGTGATCATTTTCAGTTTTTAAGCAGAATGTCACGCTGATGAGATGGGAACCGCAGGCAATCTTGTATCAAAGAAACAGTGTTCAGATACTGTTTGTACGTCTTTGCATCTCCTATCTGCGCGCCTCAGTACACAGTGTTGGTGTACTTTGTCGCATGTTATTTCACAGATTGGGGTGTGGCCTACTGCTAAATAGGTTTACATGTTTAGCATCCTCACTTTGACTATTCTTTTCCAACTCTACAGGGAAAGGGTGAATATACAATGGAATACTGTAAATATCAACCATGTTCGCCCAGCACTCAAGAAGAAATAATTAACAAATACCTCGAAGCAACAGGACGACTTCCTGCAAAAAAGGGCAAAGCCAAGAGCTGACTTTTTTCCTCTTGAGTACATTGAACGGTTTTTCACATCCTTCTCCAAAAGCTCAGCAATCAAGGCTGGCTGGATAAGTGCAGGCTGCAGTGGGACTCGGGCTTGTAATTTCATCATAATATCCTTCCTTTGTGGTATTCTCAGAAGCCACCAGGAGATCACAACGGAATTGTTCACATGTAAATTGCTACTCATTAACAAAATATATAAATGTTACAGCACTGATGATAACTTGTCTTGAAATTTGTCTTAATCCATTTGTATTAAAATAATTTTATTTTTTTACTTGCTACATCATTATTTTGTAATTAGGCTAGTTGCTGTTTGTTTTTGAAAGTTTAAAAATCTTAGTTTAGGAGACTAAACTAACTGTTAAGTGCTGGACAGGCACGAGGGTGAATCGTCATCCAGTGCTGAGCAGTTTTCACATACGTGCCCCAAGCATGGATCCTGTAGCTCCTGCACTTAAGAGCGTACAGTCCAGGGAACGAAGGTCAGTTTTCCCTCCTCATCCTTCAGAAACAGTGCTAGGAGCCTCCAAAGTCCTAAGGAATTGGGCAAAGTCACCTGTCAGTGCAACTTGCTTATCACCACATCTGCTTATCACGGATGGTGCAAGGCATTTGAAAAGAGTTGATAATAATATGCGTAGAAGTTAAGTCTTTCCAAAGCTGTGAACAAAGTGGATTTATTTTAGGGGCTCGCTGTCTTGGCTCTTTGTTAGAAAACCAGACAAAAGATTCCTTTCCCCAGAACCTCACAATCAAAAGGGCGTGTTGCTGATGATGCGCAGCTTGGGAATCGGTTGAACAGATCTTGCTCACTCATAGAAGGGAGATAAAACAAGGACGTTATAATTAGGTGAGAAAGAGAAGATGATACCATCAATATATTTTTTTGATTACTACCAGAAGATCCACGCTGAATTTTCTTTGCGTGCTCTCTCTTCCTGACCTACTCGGCTTAACAGCATTTTTGCAGACTTCAGTAAACAGAGAATGAAGTTCCAGTTCAAAACCAGCTACATTCCTGGCACAGGATTGTGGTTGATGTTTACCAGACGCAGACAGAACTGCAGTGGCTGGGCTTCTTTTCCCTCAGCCTTCACAGAAAGACAGTGAAAATTACTTATTTTAACCTTGAAAAAAGTACAGTGTCAGAGATTTGTCAGGGGCATGTAAATGCTGACTAAACACATGCATAATGCCGTATATGAATATGATGTTGCTTTGGGCCGAATCCTTCTTGATTCCCTTGCATTCAGAGCCTTATTTTTGTGAAAATACTCAGCTGGAACTTGTTTCAAGAAAAGCCCTGCAGGTTCTCTGACATTTGGAGATTTTCTCAAACAAGCAAATACAGCACGTTTACCAAAATTCAAAGACGGCTTACAAAAGCAGTATGAATGCAAGAAATAAATGGGGTGGTTATTATTTTATTTATATTTATGGCTTTTATATTATGCTTATTAGAGGCCAGTCATGATGTGAATTCCTGGCTAATAGGTTCTGCCAGATGTGTGCTGGTTCTCCACAAATCTAACATGTCCAATGAGAACATGGCCCCGGGTAGCACAGTGCAGGGACAGCTGAGGCACAGCAGGGTCTGCTGAGCTTAAATGCGAGGGAGAAAATCTGCGGGTAGGGGGAAGGCTAATGGATAGCGGGGGACAGTGGAAGGAGGACAGAAGCACTAGCAAGAGCCTAATTTTGGGGCGCCCTGGATTTTGTTCCTTTGTGCATGATGGGTTTTTTTTTTTCTTTGATCAAATTTTAGATAGCACTTGTTGTATATCTTAGTTGAACTCTTCCTAGCAGCAAAGATGAAAGAGAACTACTCCTCTTGTCTGCACAACATCTTACAGATATGCTCTGCACGTGTTTTTTTTTAGCGTGAAGAATTCACTGTGAACCCGTCTAAGCCTTGGCTTGGATAACGTCTACGTTGATGTAACCAAGAATTTTGCTTGAGTAAAAACTGTATGATTTTAGGTTCTGATCCACTGACTGAAATCTTGGCCCTAAAGAAGTTGGTGGAAATTTTGCCTTTGAATTCCAACAGGTTTGCTACTTGTCCAGAAGCTATTGCGCAGTTTCTTAACTAACCTAAGTTTGCGTTGCTTATTTGGTGTCAAAGTTACACCGATCTGGTAAGTTGGAAGTGCCTGATCCTCTGTTCTAGGTCTGGAGAGCAGTGACAAAAACAAGGGTAAGGAAACTAAACTTGTGGTTAAATGCATTGCTAAAGTAGACCCCCAAAGTGCAAAACCCATGCTATTTTCTTATTTAAATTCTAAAAAAGATATTTTCATCACCAATTTCTTTAAGAAATGTTGCCGTTATAAGCTCTGATTTCACGCTGTTGATGATGAGAAATGTGTTACCAGCACAAAAGAAAACACCAAGAGTATGGGAAATGCTGCTTCACTGAATTTATTGTAGTGCCTATGATGTGCTGATATAGAAAGCTTCAGTCAGTAAAAGTATATCAGACAAATACACTTGTGTAAAATGCCTGAATTTGGGGGGTTAACAGATCACCCAGCCTAAATATCTCCCAGTTAAAGCTTTCGTGTTGAATACCTTAATCATCGTTACCAATTACAGATCAACGATAGCGCAGTGTACCACAAGTTACAAAGAACGTAACCATCCCGGAAGGCAGAGACCATTGCCTGTTTTCCTAAGTAAGGTGTACTTATTGATAGGGAGTTGAGTTAACCCGGCAGAAATCTTGCTAATGGAGAAGAACAATGACGAACCCAAAACAGGTTGGCACAATCCCAGTGAACAAAGGCAGGACAGCGGGTCTGCTGTAAACCGAAATGGAGAATTTGGTGTGAGAGGACAAAAACATGTTCTTGCAGTAGGACTTTGTCGTATTTCGGATGGGTACAAGACACAGCAGGCAGTAATATAAAAGCTGTTTGACGGGGTATTCTGGCAGCAGGCTGTTCCCCCGCCAAACCCAAATGTGGAAATCCATCTGTACAGAGCCTCACTGTCTTTGCAGTTCTGTCTGTTTTCACTGAAGGCAGAATAGCGAGAACTGTGTCGTACTGCAAATAGACTAAGACAACATTCTCAATTTCCGTTTGACAAACACTGCCTTGCAGTGTTCTGGACTGGTGAGAGATGTGGAGAGACAACAAAACGTGTTTTCCTTATATCAATATTTTCTGAGTTGCCTTCACAAATATGAGAGAAGACACTTCCTTTTTATGTCAGCTCACACCACAGGGAGCGGTGGTGCGTCAGCAGGACTAGGGCCGTGCAGATGCTGGCTACTGGCTTCTGTAGGGCCTTGCGGGAGACGTTTCGCTGCCTGCGCTTGTCCACGTCTTTAAAGGCCAAACACTGGGAGAAGATGGGGAGTTGGGGTCGAACAGCAGCAGCATGAAAGAAAACCCCACCTTGACCCTGCGTAATGGTATTTGTTTTATTGGAGATCTAAGTTAGAAATCAGCATGTATCTATCCCAAAAAATGAAAAAAAATTAGTAGACAAATATTTCTTAGTGACAGATTAATATTTTTCTCAAGATTTTTATCCAAATACATTAACTTTGTTCACAAACTATGTTACTCTAAGCAACAGTAAGTTAGTGACATAAAATCAGCTTGTGTATATTTATCTGTGTATGTATGTCATAGCAAAGTTTTTAGGTAGAACTCTAGAACATGAGTCTTGCAGTTTAAGAAATCACAGGAATTAATTTTGGAACAAAACAGACTAGTGAAAGCATTCAAATTCACTGTTCGACTTGTATAGAAAAATTATCACAACTCCAGATCTATTAACACAAGGATTTTCTCATTTAATACATATTCATAAAGCTGACAATCTCTTTTAAAATTTTGCTCCCCTTTCATGTAAAATCCCAGCAGCTGATCCAGATTCCATTCCAGACCCGTATTCGAGCCCCTGATTCTCTGAAGCACAGAAGTATTTCACTTTCAGAGGGTGACCAGGAAGCCAGGTGAGGCGCATGTGACATGAAATAATTTCCTGGAGAACAGATTTAAAAATACACATCTTTTATGATCTTTATGCTGTTCCTCTGTTGATGAAAGGAGGTATTATACACGTATGCTTTCTTACCTGTGTTGGAATTTCATGGAGTAGGACAGTGTAGTCAAACTCAATAAAATCATCTTTCCTTATCTGGGCGTGTATGAAAAAAAAAAAAGATCAAGAACGCAAGTTACATTGTGGAAGTTCAGAGGCTAGTCTGATTGACTGCATGTAGCTTGCTTAGGGAGCGAGATGAATAGGGCTCGAGATGGCTGTGGTCGCTGGCTGGAGTGAAGACGGGTTTTGTATGTAGAGAGACAGGGAACTAGGAGCACTTCCTGCATAAAAGCTTTGGAGGCACTAACTGCAACGTGGCTCTGCAGTCTGACTGTTCTCTGACATGAAACTAGGCTTGACTCAGATGCTAATTAATTGAGTTTAACCCGCAAATAAATTTGAGAATCTTACCTATTGATGTCTCCTTCAGAGAAATCTCATTCTAAGTAACTAGGGAGTAAAAACCGAACACTGTCGATCACAGGTGACTGAGGGACACAAAGCTTTGGGAACTCCTATTCTATATGCTGCAGATGTAAGGTATGTTCCTCAGAGAGCGTATGTCAGGTACTAGATTGATGCTACCTTCGAGCTTGGCTAGGAGGGCAAAGAGTACTAGGAGCGACTTAGTATGGGGCTGATGAACTGCAGGACCGTACGTTCAAATCTCCTGATTAAACCTGCAGAAGCCAACAGATCCACTCGTGCAAATAAGGAAAACCAAATGTTGTCCAAATGAGTAAAATTTTTCCACCAAAACCTGGACAAGGTTGTCCAGACGTGGAGATACTTGTATGGAGAAGCCACTGGGATTTTGGGAGAATCACACCCATTACAGAAAGCATAAGCTGTTGATGGTTGTTTTATTCTCTGCTGCTTAGTAGACTCTATTAGCTTCTGTAACGCAGACTTGTAATTTCCACTTCGCTTACCCACTGCTTCACAGACTTGACTTGTGCCGTGAAGTAACCCAAGTTCTCCGTTGACTTTTCCCACATTATGTAACTGCTGCCAGCGACAGCCAAAGCCCACACTGGCTCCAGGGCAGCTTCAATATTTCCATAGCTGTCTGCAAGGGAGCAAGAGAGTAATACAAAAATGATTAATTCTGGCTGTTCAGCAGAAAAATGATAAACCACAGAACACTTTTGCCTGGTGTAGCACTATTCCTGGGAAGTGACTCTTCCCCCAGATGCGTTACAATCTTGAACAGGGAGGAGAATGATGCTAAACCTGCAGTCACAGTACAAGCATGAAAGCGTGACGGAACTGAAATTGCCAAGAGGCACTATTCACAGGGTCCCCACAAGGAGGTGAGAAACCCAATATCCACGATAATGGAGGTCCTTACCTAGCCAGGAGGAGAAGAGGGACCGGGGCGCTCTATTTCCAGGATGGAAAAATTCTGTTAGTCATCCCTTGTGAATTTCCACCCGCAGCTGGGGAAGGTGTGTGGGTTAAGGCAGTTGTTATTACTTGAGGACATTTTGCATTTACTTGAATATAAAACTGCATAGACTTGTTTTTAAATCCAAAACACCTTCACAACGTTGTGTTGACTACCGCTGTTGCTAAAATGCAGCAGGTTTTTTTTTTCCCCAAGAATTGCTAGCAAGGTGGAATTGTTTTGATAGTTACCTCTATGGTTTTAGGGTGCTACTGTAAATGTATGTGTCTACTTTTTGAAATGCATGTACATTTGCTTGTGTTCTTAAAAGTGCCCAGGCTCTTTGAGATAAAATGAAATACAATTGGTTATTTGGAGGAATATACCTGGAATATTGTTTCCGATTATTGGTTTAGTTTGGTGCCTAATTTTTTGGTAAAGTCTGTTGTCCTCTTCTTGAATTTGCTTCTGGTCTTTGGTATATGTGCACTTGATATTGACAGCAGGCAGAGACTTTGTCTTCGGATACAACACTGTAGCAAGGCAGCTCCCGACATTTTCCTGTAAAAGTAGAATTTAAAACTGTAATCTTTAATCGAGATTTTTTTTTACCAGCAACAGATTCTTAAAAAAGCTCTTGGTATTAACATGTGAAGTGTACATGTGGAGTACGTACATGTCTTTATGAGACGCTTTGTATGAAGCTGTACAGGGGTCAAGAAAGTCTTTAGATGGATATAAATTTTTTTCCAGAGAAGTAAATAGGTTAAAACCACAAGGCTAAAGTGATTTAACAGAAGTTTTTAATTAAAAAGTGTAGCAGAAATGCACTAAGTCATCTTGGAAATACATTTGAGAGTTCTCAAGAAATAACATTAACAGGGTATTTCATTGCATGATACTTCAGCCTTAAAACAAAAATAATCTAACGCTTCATATTAAATTCTGAAAATAATCTGAATTTCATAAAATGTGTGTGTAATGAAAAAGCAGATGCTTACAGTAAAATTGCTCATGACAACTGTCTGACAGAATGAATGGGGGGGGATATAATTCTAAAGAACACAACTGTCAACTCTTTATTCTCATTTTGGTGTGCGGACACAGCAGGAGCTACAACTGGATAACAAGGACCATACTGTCACACTGAGTTTGGACCGTGGCAAAGTTTCACTCAGGCGCTTGGTTGCCTGATGTGACTTAAATGAGACAATCTCTTCAGGCACTGAGCAAAGCAGGTAACTACGGTGCTCTGACCACTTGGACCCCGACAGAGGCAGAGGACTGATTAGATGAGATACTTGGGTGATGCTAAGAGCAAACCATGCCCCATGCTGGACAGGCAGGTAGAAGCATAAAGGTAAGTCCTTCCATTGTGAAAGATCCATTTACAAAAGCGATTAAATGTACCCTCTTTTGGGGGCGTTGAAGTTCATTTAACGCACACTGTCAGAAGAAATACGGTGGACTGTAAACTCACCCCGCTTTTGTAGTCTTCGGTAGTGAACTGCAGGTAATACTTGTGACCAGACTCCGGGATGTTCTGGAAGAGAGAAGGATTCAGCCATCAGTGTAACTATAGCCTTACATACTGTAACTTGCTGAGGTGTTGCCATGAGCGCTGAGGAGGGAAAACGAGGTTGCCATGAGAGCTGAGGAGGGAAAACGAGGGTGCCATGGCTACCTCATGGCCTTGTACCATCAGGAAATTGGTCAGATGAGATGCGCTGAGATGATCCTAGCAGCAAACACCAAGGGTCTTAACAACAACAATAAATAACCTTTATATTAAGGGATGTTTTAAAGCCTTTCCTCACAGAGAGATGCATGAAGAAAAATGCAGCTCAAAGTCCTTCACAGGACAGATTGATACTGGGTAACTTTAAAAATAGTAAAATTACAAATCAGTGTTCAGCTTCCGAGGAGGTATTTTTTGCACAGGCTATCGGAGTGCCCTTGAATAAATAAATGAATCAAATCTTGCTGACTGATTCACAGCTGAACAGGAATTACACGGGCTAATTTAATCTTAGGGATGCTAATCTTTCTAGGTTTTTTTCTATTGTGACTGGAAAGAGACTAATTTCGCTACGCAGCGTGTCAGAGCAGGATTCTGATCTGTCTCCTCTCTTTTGACCTGAAAACACCAGTCATTAAGTTGCCCAATCAACTACCTGAGATTCCGCTTGTTAAGGAAAAATAAAAGAATACTCCTTGCTGGTGGGAAGCAGCCAGTAGCACCTCTTGTAGCACAAAACATCAGAAAAGCCTTAGAAATGTACACCTTTGAAATATGTGATTTTCAACGATTTGGGGCTTTTTCGGTTTCTTTTGTTTTTTTTTTTCCTGTTGCTGACAGAAATGGTTCAGTCCACAAATTTTATTTTTGGTGTGGGATGTCGGGCCCCCAAGCATGCTGAAACAGAAACTAGCTTTTAATGTTAGCCATGAAAGATATTAATTACCCTAAAACAGGATCAATATCTCATTTAATAGTGTAAGAGCAGAGCCTATTTGCATTATCTGCTCTTTACTTCATTAGTCAGTCTCATATTTTCCTACCAACTTGTATATTCACTTTTGAAATTTCTATATTTATTTTTGAGTGGGGAGTCTGAGCAACGAATAGGATGGAAAACTTTATATTTATTCAACTAATTCCTTGTAAAATTACATTATGTGTCGTTTTAACTGTTTGGTACATTTCCGGGCCTTTCCTTTGATTAAATCAGCCAGAAATAAATGAAAAAAAAAAAAATCTTTTTGTATGCTATACTGTGATTTATTAGACGAGCTTTCTGATATACAAGCGAGGTCACTTCTGTGTCTCAAAGTTTGTTCCTTATGCCTATATCACCTGGTTTAATAAGAGGCATTCTCTTTCTGTAGAAAATGCATTTTACTGGAGAATGCAAGCTGCCTTTTAAAGTGTACATTTAAATCAAATTGCTGTATTCCAGCAACAGCACTGATTTTTTAGTCTTATTTGTTTTTAAAATACAATACTCTTCAAATAAACAGGAGGGGAATTCTGGCTGTTTGCACAATTTTGAAGTTCAGAACCCAAAGCAAGCGTGCACATGTTCTATTTATCTAAACTTGGGCCTCTGTTGCTCTCATCATACTTTCTTCCAGGAAGCCATTAATAGCATAGTGTTAGCAAAGTTTCATTCCCAGGGCAAGGCCTTCAGCCCAGCACCTGCCTTTAGTACATACATGGAGTTATACACTGCAGATAAGAGGGCAAATTGGTTTAGTCACTTGCTCTACTTTTATGAAAACCCCTCTTGAAGCTTTACGATGAGGCAAGTCTGGAGCTGGACCCAGCTGACACCGTGAAGGGAATGGAGGGAATGGAGAAGAGGATGAGTTCAGACTTATAATCTCTTCTCTGCCTCCTCGTTCTCCCTTTCTCTCCTGCCCCTGTTTTGTGTATTGGCTAAAATCTTGTCCTCAAAATGACAGAGATTGTGACATGAACAGACACTCTTAGCCTAGCAAAATGGTAAAAAATAGCTTTCCTGAAATGCAGGTTTACAAAAGAATCAATAATTCGTGTTGCATGACAATCACTGCAGTTAAGTCTAAGTTTCTAATTATTGTAAAGCTACCCAAGAGGTATTATCTCTATTGTTTCTAACATTCTTCATTTGATCAAGTATGGGTATTTTTTAAGCACAGTGACCTAGGCTTATTCCTTTTCTTGTCATCAGTACCACAGATGAGAGAACCTGAAATAGAGTCAGTTGGACTGCAACACTTCTGAAGCAGGAGAAACTTAGCTCTGATTTAATGGATGATAGTGGATGGGGTTTCCTGCTTTTCTTTTCCTCAAGGGGCACAGTACAGCAGCCTGATGGCACGCTCCCAGTTACAACATCAGGGTCTTAAAGCCTGTAACAGAAGCTCTTTTATAGTTAAGCCGGATCTTTTCTGTCCAGCATATTCGGTCATTTAAAATATGTTCAACTTTTCTTCCAAAATTATTTGTTCTTGCATTGGTGTCACCCGTTCTGTCTGCTAAAGAAAAACATCGGTTTTATAGCTGTGATAACTTTGAGAATAGTAATCAGATTCTGACAAAATATCTCAGCAGTTTCACTGCATTTGCCTGATATCAAGCACTAATGAAGAAAACAAAATCAAGTGGAGCTTTATAAACTAATTATTTAGTCTCTGATTCTTCTCAATAGAAGTATATAGAAAAGCTTCATGACTAATAACTTGGTAAATATGCACTTTAAAAAGAATACATAATTCTTGCTTATGTTGTTTTTGAAGTAGATATTCTCTCTTCATTTGCAACAACTCCACTATAGCAGTACTACTCACCTAGAAAGCTTTCAAGTGGCACTACACAGCTACAATACATATTCGATCTGGGTATGCATACCAGAGAGCTGCTTTGATCTTACCAGGGAGAGGGGGAAGGTACATTTGGCACAAAATAATTTTAACTTTTACAAAAGTATTTCTAGTTTCGAAGAAAAACATCACTTTTATTGCCACTATTATTTTCCACTATCATCCCAAAATGCATCACTGTAAACCATCACATAGTGTGAGTTAAATAAGAGCTCAGGAATATTTGATGTCACACAATGATGGCTGACTGAAAGCAGCCAAAGATAAAAGTGTCCAAAAGAGAAGAAAACAAGTGAGTAATTCATTTTTCCACTGAATATCTGGATTGCGGGATTGTTTTATTTCCAGGCTCAAAATTAATGCAACTGTCATGACAGATTTTTAGTACTGTAAAGGCCAGAATAGCAGTTTAAGAGCAGTTTCATTCCAGGTCCCAAAGGAGGCAGTTTCGCAATTGGTATAGACTGCTCTGACTTCCCACTGGCACAGAAAGGGGTGATCCCCCTCTCTCCCCTTGCTGCAGGTTTCCATCTCTTCTCCTGTGTGTTTCCCCACCAGTATTTCTTCCCTGGGACCAGTTTTCGGTCGCTGACCTGATCACTAAGCGTGGAGAAGCTGGCACTGCTGAGAGAGGAGCAAGTGTCCTTTAGGGTCTTGCCTAGCGGGATTCCCACCTCACAGCCCTGCCACGGTCCCTGCAAGCCAGCCCGGGTGGCCTGTGGCTTCTGGAGGTGCTAGAGATGTCTGATCTGCAAGCAAGCCAGGTGAGCTCTCAGGCTGCCCCAGGCAGCAGGGATGGCTATTTTCTCTACCTCTCTGTATCTAGCTTTCCTTAGACAATTTACCTGCCCTGCCACTGATTTTATCTTTCTCACCCTAATGTGGGGTCCTGACTGTTGGAAATAAGTAGAAGTCTTTTAACTGACTTCTAATATTAGGGCCATAGTCCTGATATTACACTGTTTTGTGTCAAGACGAGCTTGTGAAGAGAAATATCCATCTGTAAAATTGTATTTTGTAGTCCAATTTAAGCAAATGTTGCAGTTTAGCCAAGAGATTACCTAGCTTTACCTTTAGACTTTACCTCCTGGTTCACCTACCTACTGCTCAGTTATGATTTCCAGGACAGCTTGGTATGGGAAACTGCTACATCAGTGTTTTGAAAGTTACTCTCCTGAATTCTAGGATCTTCAGTTGGCACACACTAATGCTTCTCTTCTCAGAAATGTATTTTAAAGTGCAGCTGTCAACAATTCCATGAGATGCATGCTGCTGTTTCCTAGAAGACACTCAAGTTAAAAAAACCCACCCCACATCAGTGAGAAGGGACAACAGAAAGAAAAGTGCAGCCAATGGCAAGGTAGGAATTATTATATGTTTGGCATATCTCTACTATTTGTTGCTGGGAGAGAAAAGCACTGAAGTCTCATTTTACCTGAACTTGAAAAATCCTTAACGTCTAACAGAGTTACCATACTGGTGACTGTCTCCAGTCCTGTTTCTAATTACCACAGTTTCACTAGCTAGTGGACTAATGATGTTAGTTTTAAAATACAATGCTCATGATTAAATTCCATGATAAAATTATCCTATTTTCAATAGATCAAGTAATATACTAACCAATAGGAAACTAGCCTTCTTAAAAAAATTAAAAGAACAAAAACAAAACAACCAGCCAACCCCCCCCCCCAAATCCCAACATTTCTGTCTCTTGCATTCACATAATATAGCACATTCCTTCCAGGAAATTCTTCTCTCTCTTTTTTTTTTTTTTTTTTTTTTTTTTTTTACAGTGGAGGACAGGAAAGAAGGAAGTGACCATGTCTGGTACATTTCTCCTCTTGTTTTCACAGAGTGTGCAAAGAAAAAGGGGAAATAAACTGCAGAAAGGGGTTACAGCAAGCTCCTACAGCATCAATACTGTGAGGAAATAATGAGGCATTTCACTTCTCTATAATGAACCAATTTTTTTTCTTTCCTATATTAAAAGGCAGGTGGCTGATAGTGGGTGGAAAAAATCTCTTCCCCTGCCCACAACCAAAACTACCTCGCAAATACTCAGTTACACTGGAGTTGGAAAAAGGATCTGCACCAACCCCTTCTGCTGTGTCTCTTTACTAAACAAGTGCACTGCTTCCAGCAGCACACGCTGCTCCCAGAGACCATGTTGTTGTTCTTAAGAGGCACAAGCATTTGCATACGTAAATATATACATATATACATAAGCACGCTACCCAGTAAAGTGCCCAGTAAATACAGAAGGAGCACTTGTACGTTTTGAGAGAAGTATCAAATATCAGTAAATTTCTGTCATAGGTGTCTGCAGCAATTTCATAGGAAGAATGAAATGTCACACTAGCACATCCATGCTCAGCACCTATTAAACTATATGTTTAATGACATGTTTGGGAACAATGATGAGAACAGAGAGTTACCTAAAGGATATGGTCTTAGATAAATCTATAGCAGGACATCATGTTTGCATTCCCAGACAGGTAGCACAACTAACACTATCTTTCAGCCTTGCGTTACACAAGGTAATATACAAATTCTGAATTTTTATGCAGTAGTTCGTGTTTTGTCAAATTTAATTGGAAATTATTCTGGTCTGTTAAACATTGTGTGCAACTCAAACAGGCTTCAAATTGTTTTGGAACCACTGCCAAGTGGGATATATGTGAAAGGTTAAGGCTCATGTTCAATGCTGTAAGGACTGCAATA
Organism: Pygoscelis adeliae; assembly: GCF_000699105.1. NCBI lineage: Eukaryota > Metazoa > Chordata > Aves > Sphenisciformes > Spheniscidae > Pygoscelis > Pygoscelis adeliae. The sequence goes on along the minus strand of NW_008824056.1, from coordinate 1,810,451 downwards.
GTACATCCTAAACGTTTTAGGCTGGCTTGGAACTTCTTTCTTGAAAGGAAGATTTTACACTATACCATTCTATTCTCAATTTTAGGAGTGAGGGCCTGATTTGAACATGCCATGCAGATGCTGAAGGAAAAATGTTGTAAGATCTCTTTTTCAGATGCCAGAGCCATGAAAAGGATCCAGCGGAATCCAGTACTGCGTTAGGCACATCAGACTGGGAATCCAAAACAACCAGCCCTTGCTTTAGGGAGCTGCCCAGCACTAGCCTAGAGGGAAAGACTAGGAGAAGAGGGCTGGTTTTAAATCCCATCCACTGCGATAGCTTAGACCCTCCTCAGCTCTCCAGGAAGGCAGTGCTTTCCTTCCAGGATCTACAGCCTTGGACAAATGTTCCCCAGAAGTTTTTGCCCGTTCTCTTACTTTCAGAAACTGAGTACGCTGTAAAAAAAGCCCCAAACCTGTGGCTGGAGGAAGAAAAGGGCTGCATGGCACGGTGCTCACGGGCAGCGGCCCTGCCCGTCGGGGCACAGGGTGCGGGTATACCAGGCATGCCCTGGGCACCGCCTCGAGCATCCCTGATAAGCTCTCCGTGATGTAAAAGCTCTGCCCCTGTAGCTGCTCCTATCTAGGACTCCCACCCCTTTCTGTTACCTGAATCTGGCATGTGTTTTTGAAGATAAAGGCATGTTTTCTGATGGGAACTGCATTGCCTTTAGTTGAGCTCTTGGTCTCCAGAGATAGAAAGCCAAAGTCCTTTCCGTCCCTACTCACACAAAGTAGATGGTCCCTCCAGAAGCAGTTCTGCTGAAAATGTTTCCTTATCAAACTGTTTGCTTTCCATCATGTGCCCGCCACATGCCTCGGTTTTCCTCTT
>NW_008824056.1:1809123-1809556 GCF_000699105.1 Pygoscelis adeliae | reverse complement strand
CTCATCTGCGCTATGCTGCTTTTGATTCCAGGACAGGGCACTCAGAGCAACCTCGACCAACACACAGGGCGCTGGGCTTGGATTTGGGGGATATTTAAATCACGAGTAAATTAATGACCTTCCGAGGTGGAACCTGACTTCCCCCTGAGGGGACCCGGGTGCCCCGAACCCCCTGAGGAAGGGGCGGCGGGGACAGCGGCGCCCTGAGGGAGGCGGGAAAGTGCCCGGTGCCCAGCGCGGGGCCGCGCTAACTTCAGGGCGGCTCAGCGCCGCCCCACCGCCCCACTCTTATTATAATAATTATTATTAATTGCACTTTTCCCAGCGTCACTTTAAGACCGCGCCTGCCCGCCTGGGGAGCCCCCCGCCCGCACCGCGCTCCTCCGGAGCCGCAGCCACAGCCACCCCGACCCCCCCCCGGCTTCACCCCCCC
>NW_008824056.1:1782474-1808691 GCF_000699105.1 Pygoscelis adeliae | reverse complement strand
TTGTCTGAGGGGAGCCGGGGGGACGGAGGCCCCCGGCTCCCCTCAGACAACCCCCGGGCCCCTCAGCCAGGAGAGGTGCCTATGTGAGGTGAGCAACTGCCGCTCCGAGAGGGATGTGCAATTATAATAACACATATCGGAACAAATGCAGGTAATTATGTGGAAAAAACCAGTTATCTCCTTCTCAGCGTTGCGACCACTCAACACTTCCCAAAAGTAAACAGGCTTGCTTAGAGAGAGAGAAACTTTCCCTGAGACACAGCTGAAATATTCCAAAAATTGTGCACAAGAAGCAGAAGGAAGAATTCCTCCCTGAAATAAATCTCACTAAGTGAAGTTTTTGGAACCAGTACGGTCATCTCTCTCATAGCGTGAAGCAGAAAATGAACTGAGACAGCAGCTCGGTGGCCAGTTCCTCCTAAGATGATTTTTAGGACACAAGTGGGCTTGCTGCCTTGCTGCTCCTGGAAGCATCTCTTTCAGAGAGACTGACTGCGGTATAACGTAAAAGACTGCAATACTTCCTGGGTTAAAAATGCCCTTTTTTTTTTTTTTTTAATGACCTACTCTATTGCCATTTGAGCAGATGGGTATTAGTATGCGCAGCTGGGAATCTGTTTTTATGCTTCTGCATGTGTATTGGGGCATGCTTCTGGGCTGGGACGTCAAAGAAGTAAATCAGAACTCTGGTTAAAGACTCACTGTCTCTCATGGAGCATTAAGTTGCCTTTATCACTGTAACGCTTTTTCATAGAACTTGAAATTCAGTATTTTTGAGGCTTTCCTAGGTGAGGGAAAAAATTATTACAATAAAGACATAACATTCTTTATTACACCATTTTCTGTGTGACCCAACTCATTTAATTGCCCTGACTTTGTTGGTGATTATGATTTTCCTTCCTGAAATATTTTCAATAAATAATAGTTGGTATCTTCACATTCTCTGGCATGCTGTTTTCTTTCTTTCCATTGGGGTAGCAGATGCAAATGTAGTTCCTCTTTTTTCCTCTCCTTTCCTTCCCAGAAACCCCATGCCATTTCTGTTTTGTCCCTTCTGCAGCTTTCTTTATTCCTTTTTGTTGCTTGTTAACATATTCTTTGTTACAAATTCTTTGTAACAAATTCTTTGTAACAAATTCTGAAGTACCTCAAGAGAAATGAGCCATGTTTTAGGTGAAAATGTAAGACGAAGACAGTCGTATCGGGTCAGGCCAAGAGCTCACCTAGCCCAGTATCCTTTGACAGCACCGGTACTCCTACCCTAGTCTAAGGATTTTTTTCTGTAATACACTCTGATTGGTTCCAGACAGAAGTACAAATGTGTTCTCTTTCTTTGACATTATTTAGCTTTCTATCTTCATCCCCAGAGTCTGTGTAACCTGTGTGGCAGTTTCCTCCAGGACTTGTATTAGGAAAATAAAAAAAAAAATTGCTCTCTGATACCAATCGTACTAGAAGACAGTAAAGTTTTAGTAAATTCAGACAATTTCAGTAAGTTTAGCATCCAACAGAAAGTGTGCAGCTATGCAGTTTGGGTCTTTTTGCCTTCAGTCTTCATTGATACTGCCAATAACTTATGCAGCAAATTAAGTTTCTTTTATCTGGTTTAGGGGCCAAACTTGTCATCTGCATCTAAGTTATATCCCATATAGAAAGGTTAACTTTTGATTAATATGACATCTCTCCCAGTTTTGCAAGGCACTACTTTACTTAACATCATTTCCGGAGTCACACAGCTACTTATTAGAGGGTAATGGCATTTTTCATTTATTTTTTGGGGGAAGTGTTTATAAAATTTTGCAGAGGGAGCAGGTCAATTTTTTCCTTATTGGAACACTTGCCATGTTTGTCTCCAATATTTTCTGTTTAGCTGGAAGAAACCAAGATCCAGTCTCTTCTCATTTATCCTCGCTGCAATGACATCTCCGATGTTACTTTTAAAATTAAATAAAAAGCGTGGTTCTCCTTAGCTGACACTGGCGGTCCGAGCAGCACCAATTGTTTCCTGATGCTACCAGTTCCCTTCACGCCCCTCATTTCTCACAGCAGCGCTCTGGAGGTAGGACGAGCGGCTGAGGACGTCATGGCAGTGGAGGAAGCACAGGCCGTGGAAGGGCAAGCAGCAAAGTGAAGCAGGGATCGCTGGTGAGAAAAGCTTTGGTGCAGGATGAGTAACAGGGGGTGGGGAGGGAGGAGGCGAGGACTGCGAGGGGCCAGCTTGTCCAACTCAGGACATCAGGGTGCTCATGGGCTGTAGCTGTCCCTGTTCAAGGAAAGAAGTTAAAACCACCCTGCACAGAAGTTTCACACTCAAGGTTTTGATGCCTTAGGTTTTGTGGGAGTTCAGAGGCTTAATGGAGAGGTCAGAGCTTAAAAAGAGGTAAGAGCTTGTAGATCTGGCTCTTTGTCACTCGTGCTGGAAAAGCCTGCAAACCCCTGATGACTGAGCTGTGAGGCTTTGACCCCATCCGTAACTTTCTATGTACTTCCTTTTCCCTCTTATGTTCTCCTCCTTTTCCTGCTTTCTCCGTCAGCATCACTGTCAGTGATAGGGTTGTTTCCTTCCTCCCAAGTGCAACAAAGAGGTTGTGAGTAGCTGAGACCCACGGGTCAGTATGACAAGGACAGAGAACCTGTATCACAAAGCAAGGACAAGAAGGAATTTCCATGGCAATTTCCTAAATTGCTGTAGAGATTATGTTGCTACAATTTGCTGCTGATCAAATGTGACTCTGAATTTACAAAGCATTTTGACTTGCGAAAACAAAAGCTTAAATGCTGAATAGGTCCAGGTCAGGGCTGGGGGGATGTTCCTAAATATGTACAAACACAGCCATTTGCTGCTTCCACAACATTTAGAGAATGTATTTATTTTAAGCCCTGATTTTATGTGGCCCTTAAAAGCTGAAAGTGCATCCTCTAACAGCCAGGCCCCAAGCTAGGCTCTGCTCATTTGCTTCAGACTTTTTAGTGAGAGTAAAAGTGAAGCTCTACAGTATGTAACATCCAAACAAAAGGAACCAAAGTGAGTGATCTAACTTCAAGTGACATATATATTCTAGTTAGCTAGAATGCAGTCCATGTAGGTTTTGTACTTCTATAATATCTTTTACCTCTCATCGCAGTTAACTTGGTCCAGATTCAAAGAGGACGGCCGCGGTGTAAGTTACATGTTAATAAGCCTCTCTCACTCTTCCCTTCTCTGTTCTTCTTTAACAAACTGTACGTTATGGCAAATTTCCCAACGTTAACATTGTGCGGTGGTTTGCATCACGCTTATGTCACATCTGACTTGGACCCTTTAGAAATGGAAATGAGGGTTGTTTCAGGCAGCTGGTCTAAAAAGCGTTCTGGGGTTTTCATTTTCTTACCATCTTTTTTCATACATCAAATGCTTGTTTAGAGGCCAGTTATTCCTAATTTGTTTCATATTTGAAGACTATTTCTATATCCTTTGTAAGCATTTTACAACAGACCTCACTGGTCTGTTATCTATCACTAACAGATAACTGTAATATAATACAACGAATTTGGAAAAACTTCCGTTTATTTTGTTTTGCAACTTTTCCAGTTCCAACTTCAGCATCTTTCTGTAGTTAAAAACAAGCTCTGTTACTTGATTTTAAATGAATTGTTTATGGCTTTTTTTTCCCCTCATCAATAATTATGGCTTGATTTTATTCCCAATAATTAATCACAAGAGCTTATTTTCTGTGAAATTAGTCTCCAAACTTTTGCAGGATAAATCAAGCTTTGAATAGGTGATCTTCTAGTGCTTTGCTGGGCCGACCTTGCCTATGGTCAAGCATAGGCATAGAAGTATGTATGTTGTTTTTAGTGTGGCTCATTTTTTCCAGGAAATTTGCTTTTGAAGGCTTCTGACTATTTTTAAATCTTTCTGGTTATGGATAAGATTTTTTTTTTTAAAAGACAAACATATGTGTTCAGTGTCAGCAGCGACAGATGCCGTTCTTGCACACCCAGGTAACAGAATTCTCCCAACGGATTTTATGTATGTGACTCAACATAGACTGTGTTTCCTGCAGGTGTTAGTGCTCAAAATCTATGATACATTGCATTTTTACAAAAGGACAGGCTACTTTAAAGCCCAAATGAATTCGCCTATATTTTGAGTGCGTGTACAATAGACAAGTTTTCTAAAAACCTGAGGGTAATACATGTCGATTGGCCTATGAGGAAGTTTGCTGTGTAGCTGTAATAGTTCCATAGGGAACTAACAGAAAGATAAACAAGAGGAGAGAAAAGAGTTGAAGCCAATAAATACTCACTGTGACATGAATTGCCGTCAAGGACTTTGACTTGGTCTCCTGTTAAACCTATGGGGTGGTTTTTAACCAGAATTGTTAGAGCCAGGAAATGAAGAAAAGTGGAAGGACTTTAAAGCCATCGCTTAAATGCAAGTTATTTGGGTCACTACAGGGATAACACTTGACATGTGATCATGCATATCGCATATCACATATCACTTGACTGCGATATCTATGTCAGTCAAGAAGGTCTAGTAAGCCCTTCTGGCCAAAAACCTGCAAACTGATTGATGCTATCTGTTTCCATTATTTTGTATATTTTTATATTGCTTTTAAAATGCATGGCAACATCCTATAAAGTCAAGCCATCACGAGTACGCTTTGGAGTACTCTTTTAACCACTCCTGTGCTGTTGGCAAACTGTTCCAGTGAACTATCCATCAGGACTTCTGGTCTTGTTGCTTGGAGGCTTTTCCAGTTCAGAAGCGATGTTTGATGGTGTACATCACCCTTAATCTCCCATTGTACTCTCTTTCCTTAAGGTGTTTGAAGCCACATGGCATTTCATGCAATCTACTGTAACTTCAGTGTATCAAACCGTACCTTTTACAGTGTCAAACATTTAAGTGCAGAAAAAAACTTTGTGAACCCAGTGAAACAGAGACGCACAAAAATTCTCACGCACATGAGCATTTACAGGATCCTCTTTTATTGTACTTCTCCAAATATTAACAGTGGTCACAGTATAAATGTGCTAGCATCAATTCTAGTAACACAAAGCACGTGCAGTTTTGTCCTGGTTTTGGCAGGGATAGAGTTGGTTTCCTTCCTGGTAGCTGGTGCAGTGCTGTGTTTTGGATTTGGGGTGAGAACGGTGTTGATAGCACACCGATGTTTTGCTTGTTGCTGGGTAGTGTTTACACTAGTCAAGGACTTTCCAGCTTCCCACGCTCTACCGACTGAGAAGGCTGGAGGGGCACAAGAAGCTGGGAGGGGGCACAGCCAGGACAACTGACCCCAACTGGCCACAGGGATATTCCATACCATGTGACGTCATGCTCAGTATATAAAGCTGGGGGAAGAAGAAGGAAGGGGGGGACGTTTGGAGTGATGGCGTTTGTCTTCCCAAGTAACTGTTACACGTGTTCCTGGAGATGGCTGAACACCTGCCTGCCGATGGGAAGTAGTGAATGAATTCCTTGTTTTGCTTTGCTTGCGTGCGCAGCTTTTGCTTTCCCTGTTAAACTGTCTTTATCTCAACCCACGGGTTTTCTCGCTTTTGCCCTTCCGATTCTCTCCCCCGTCCCACTGGGGGGGAGTGGGCGAGCGGCTGCGTGGTGCTCAGTTGCCAACTGGGGTTAAACCACAACAAGTTTGGATCCTCTCTTTAATGGTGGTATCGTATGTACCTGGGGAATTCAGCATGAAACTGTGTGTCACTGGTGTGCATCTTCAGCTGTTTCAAGCGACTAATGCAATACACTACACTGATTCTTCTGGGTTTTCTTCAGGGTGTATTTCATAATAGGACCACATTTAAAGCCATCTGCCTTGGGGAATAGTCACAAAGCTAGGATTTACTGCATTTACAGCTCTTTTTAGTTTCTTAACCTTTATCAAGTGTACAAGACTGATGCCACACTTGTTGCAGTGCCAGCATCTCTAGAGTCTGCCTGGCAGAAAAGTAAGCCACTCCATGTGGCAGTATGAAAGGTTTGGAGGGTATTTCTTGGGATGGGCTTTGCTTGGGGGTTGCGGGGCTTGAGAAATGAGAGGGGCTTATAGCAGATGGCTAAATTTAAGAAATAAGTAATGGAATCAGAAATGATAGTTTGCTAGAATATTGGAATATATATGAAATGACCTAAACCCAAGAAAAATTAAAGGCCATATATTATAACCAGGGGGAGTAAATCATTGCAGATTATTATCACTGTTATTCTAACATTAAAAGGAGATGCAGAACATTTTGCTAAGCTATTTGGATAATTTTCTTTTGATTATGGAACAGGTATGGAACAGAGAAATCTTAGTTTATAGACTGGCCCCAGCAAACAAATCCCTTACATGCCCAGTGAGATATAATCATACAGAGCCAAGAATAAACACAAGCAATAAATAATACCTATGAATTAACTGAAATCACAATTCTGCCTTGTAAAACTGTAACGAATGGATCTTGGACACATGTTCAGGCCTGTTTAAAAATAAATAGAAATTAAAGCAGCCATTTAAAGATGAAATGCTGATAGGTATACACACCTATTTGAGCATTTTGTACCACTGATGGCTGTCACAGAGGAACTCGGCTGAAAGGTTGGGCAGAGCTGTGATGTTTGGTTAGAGTCTTTCCTTCCTTTGTATAGCTCTTACAACCTTACTGCCTCTCCAGAAATGTTTGGACAGCGCTCCAGATCTCCAAAAGATGGGGTCTAAAATGAAGCCTCTAAAGCGCTGTTTATACTAAATTCCTCCCAGCAGATCCAGATGGATGCTAAGTCACGACCCCTCACCCCACACACAAACTATTTTAATTTGTTTGAGGCTAACATTTACTCATAGCTGATAGCAATAAAAATCCCCTTGAAATCCTGGCTTTTTTTGACACTGGTTTTATAAAGATTCAATGTATGTCACTGTTAAATAACTATTGCAACAGAACAATAATTTTTGAAGTGTTTAGTTACACAATGTTTAAACAAGGCATTAAATATTTGCACAATAAGGGAATGACGGCTCAGTTAGTGTTTTAAATACGGTGGGGACAAATGAGTGAATTTTTGTGCTAAATTCCACAACATTGTATCACAAACCAACTTTCTTGCAAGGTGACGTGTTTGAAAAGATCTGGCAGAAGTAACAATTGAGAGGAAACACATTTTGCATTTCTTGCTCACTATATCCTCCCATTTGTCCTCTCCTCTGTGACCGCTGTTCTCTCTGCCCTTTGCAGCGACCATTTCCAGGTGTCTGCTCTCCCCAGGCGCCATGGATGCTGAGGTTTAAGGTCCCTGGCTCGTATAGTCAAAAGCCAAAGCAGGCAAAACGCTGGCAGAAGCACAGCCAGGGACAGTCCTACGCTGTCACTCCTGAACAGACCGTTCTGGGCAGACAGACCTAAAAGGTGATCCTAATTTTTTTTTTTTTTCTTCACAATTTCTGACATCTCTCAGACAAAAGATGAAACACATACAAAAAAACATTCCTCACTGAAGGGTTCCTTTGATTAGCTAGGGATGTTATTTAGGCTGGAAAATTGGTAGAATTTATTGTTAATTCTCTGGTAAGAAGTAGTTTTGTTGCAGGGAGACATTTCAGAGATTAATTATGTGTGGCATTTTATCTTCACATACTGAATTTTGTACTTACTTTTTTCTAAGATTTGCTCGAAGTTAAATACTGTAATCTGTATTTATGTTAGTAGATACATTACTCAATTTTCAGCTCACACCTATACAGTGGTGTTATGACAATTTCCAGGTCGCTAATTTTACTCTTCTGTAGGGTTTCCAGTAACACCACCAGATGATACAGTCCTGAAGCAGGTTGACCACCTTGATAGCAATAAAGGCAGATTACTCTTCAGGACGTTCTAAAACCATCTCACAGAACAAATAAAAATCCATGTTATGATTTTTTTTTCATTGCAAGGGTCATATTTGGTTATTGTAGATACTACTTACGAGAATTAAAAAATAAACTGGAACTATATTTTTACTCTGAGCATTAGATGAATATGGAATAAAATCATTACAGCAATTGTCTCCAGTTCTTTAAGTAATTCATATATATATTATCTCCTTTATGTACTAATGAATGGTTTGTTTTCTCAGCATGTCTCTCATTGGTCAATGACAGTTTTCTTATCATTGCTCCATCTCATGATAATCTCATTTTCTCAGTTCTGATTAGGAATAATTCCTTCTTTGTTCTTTTCTGCATGACCGTATGTTCCCAGAACTTCTCAGAAAATGATCTTTTTTCTTGATTAGTCATACTATTTTGACAAATACGTACTTGTTGCCTCACATATACGTATAAGGACTGTTGTGTTTATTTCTCCACGTTGCATAGTTGGGCTTAATCAGCAGGATGATGGTGGAGTCAAAATGAGTCTGTTAGATTTAAGGATTAAAGAAAATATGGAGAAATAACATCGCTTACAAAGCGCAGACTTCAGTGTGGCCAATGTGGTACTTTTCATGAGCATTATAGTCACTGAAACACTGTTTATACTGAAAAAAATCCAAGTGACAACCAAAAGCTATGCTCTCAACGGTGGCTTTGATCCCATAGTAAGACCAACTAAAAGACTTTTATCCGTTTAAAGCTCAAGGAAAAAACAGTTTGTGGAGAACAGTAGAGGAGCACTAAACAGTAATTTTCAGCGACATTAATTCCAGTTGGAGAGACTACAAGGAGAAAGTTCTTCAACTTTCATTGCCGTTAAATTTAAGTGAGCTTGTGTAATCTGGCAAACCTCCACTGCCATAAGCTGAATGCTGCACAGCTGCATCATGCTACAACAGAGAGTGAGCTGACCACTTGTATGGTCACCTCTCACTACGTGCCATTGTAAAAAAGGGTTTTATGCGTTTGGTCAAAAATGCTGAAATAGGCATTGATGTTTAGCATTTTTCCTTTATATTAAGAGTTTCTATGAGAAATAGAGCAAATGCAAATGGGAAATGTTTAATGTCATGTATAGTCTGAGCAGTAGTTCTGGTCTGGGAAAATAAGCCTTTGGTATATTCAAATGTTCGATATATTTTATCAGATTTTTTTAAAAAATCTACACCCCGGTCTCTAATTTTACACATCAGCAGATTGGTAGGTCAAGACCTAAGGATTTTATGGATTTTTACTCATATTTTACTGATGGAGAACGTGATATTAAATCAGTTTCCCTGGAAATGATTGGCATATTAGTATAGATCAGGAGATGTTTATGCCCAGCTTCAGCACAAACCACAGACCTGGTTTTTGGGGATTTTTTTTTTTTTTTGCATATCTAGATGTAGACAAAATGGCATTAAGCAGTCATCGTGTTTCTCCTGCAATTTCTAGAACACATTATTTTTCACCTGGTGACCAGACTTTCTAATACTGTGTTTGTTATCACCAGCAAAATACATCTAACTCATTAGCTGAGCTTCTTCTGACAAGGAGTACAATGTGATCTGGGAAATTATTCTGCTGTTTCACTAAATCAAACTGAAATGTCAGGGATTTGGGTTTGATATCCTCCAAAGTCTTCAAGAAAATGCAATTTATGGCAGAAACCAGATTAATATTTTATATTTTACAGATGCAAATTTGACATTTCCTGTTGGAAGATCTCGGGTTCTCCTGCTGACACTAATACATTCGCAATGAAAGCCTGGGACAGAGCAAGTTCTGATCAGAAGTTGTAAGCAATGCATCAAACAAAACTCTATGCCATTTTCCTCTTATGGGGGAGTTGCTTTTTAATGTCAGAGTGTCTGTACTGAATTGATGTTAGCATGAGATGTGGGGTTTGGGTTACAATGTAAAACTATGTGCAGGATGATTTTGCTAATTTTTTCTTAAAGAAAAAATGCATTCACAATTGTGGAATTTTATTCTTCCCAATATCATTATTAGGTGTTATTATAATGTGCTGAAGTATTTGTATCGACATCTCAGATGAAATGATTTGCTGCCCGTTTAAGAGCCTGATGCTATAAACTTCTATTAGGTAGCACTGGGCTTCAGATCTGTAATATGTTCACGAACAAAACATATTGCCACATGTATATGAAGAAAAAATACATATATATTGACAGAGGTGTAACACACATCATTGAAGTATTGCTGTGAATATTGTGTTTAAGATTTCCTTCCTGAATCCCTGATCGCATCCACCCTTTCCTTTTGAAAGAATTTTTAATTGAGGGTAGTGTTCCATTCTTGGTCTTGTCCAAACAAATCTAGAAGATTCAAGGGAAATTATTGTATAAAAGAAAAAGGGGGAGAACTTTAACTTTTTTTCTGTGTAAGACATGACGATTATTGCAGTTTTCCACGCAGACAGCTCAAACCTATATTGACATTTCATTTTGACTTTTTTTAAATAGTCCTGGCTGACCTTGCTTCCAAAGGTGAATGTGAAAAACAATAGGAGGGGAGCGAACGCTGAGCATATTTAAAGCACAATAATGGGAAATGCTGATGACCTCTCATTGCCACTGAGTCTTTTTCCTTTCCCTGGCAAAACCTATGGCTTGTCCCCACCACCGTGCTACTGGCCCCTGGTTCCGTGAGCCTCTTCAATAGGGTAACTGTTATCAATATTAAAGGCATATATATTCTAGTGGTAATATTTTAAGGGTACAATGAAATCTCATCACAACAGGACTAAGATAAACTTTTTTAATGCACACATAAGTTGCTGCTTATGACAGAGACATGCTAATTTTTAACAGCAGATTTCTCTCAGTAGCATCTTCCAGTTTAATTTTTAATGAATGCTTGGTTAAGTACTATTAATGCTCACTTTGAATAAAAACATTGCTGATTGTGTACTTCTTGGATTTTTCCTCTTCACATTTTTGGGAAACAGGAGATTAGGTCCAAGAAGTCTGCTATATATTGACTTCTATACAATAATAAATCAATTTTAATTTTAATAACTGGACTTTTGTACCAACCTGAGTTAAAGTGTTTTCCAAAGTAACTTGATGTAGCACAGCCATGATTTAAATTGAGAAGCTGAATGCAAGTTCCTTTATTGCTCTCGTTTCTGTATATTCTGCTATGCCATATTCTAGAGGGTTTCTTTAAAAGGTTAAACATGTATTTTTAACTGTTGTAACTTTTGTCATAATGCACAAACTGCAGACAGAGATGGAGAAAAATAAAGTACTTCGGTAGTTTCTGAGCATTTTCAGCAGTCAGTGCTTGGCCCTGTGCTGATTGCAATTGCATGTGCGCACAGATAAAGCACGGGCAAGGCAAAATGTGTTAATGGACAGAGGGGAGAAGGCAGGGGATTTTATAAAGCACTTGTGAGAGCAATGTAGTGTTGCCTAGTAATACATCACCAGAGACAGCAAAAGCAGGGAGGATGGTGCTTTTAACCCATGTTTCCCCATGGGCATAAATGCAATCCCCATTTTGCATGCTGAACATTTGTCAGAGCTGAAGACTACAGATTTAACCTTGTATTACTCGTGCAAAGCTTTCATTCAGCTTTCTAGGTGGAGCGTGGTGTAATTATGTGGTTTTGTAATATTAAATCAGTGAAGTGTGACCTTGTTAAAAAAAAAGTCTCAGTTGTGCAAGTGCCTCATTGTGAACACTGGCACTGCTTGGGGTCTGGTTGTATTGGCAGGGCGAATTCTCAAATCTGCACGTGTTTTACCACAACTGAGGAATTAGGAATAAAAAGGCACAAAGAAACACGCCGCATACAAAGGTAGAAGGAAATGCCTCTAGCTGGTTTTCACAAGTGCTGTTACAAACTAGGTACCCTTACTAACTTCTGGTGTAGACAAATAAAAATATTTTTCTATATGCAACTTTGCAATTTTAAAGAGAACCAAAATGTACTGGAATAGATTAGGTTCTGCTGAGATTATGCAGCTGTTATGATTTAGGTATTTATTTTTAATGAATGATTTTTTTTAGCCTTCTGGATTCTAATAAGCAGCTTTGCGTATTTGTAGTGAATGCAGCATTTTAGAAGAGCAGAGTAAATTTGGTTTAGGCATAAAAACTTGTTTCTTAACAGGACACTTAAGATGGAGCGGGTTTTGATATTAATATTTCACTTATGAAGGCAACCTATTGATCCAAAGAGGAAATACCTGGCAATCCCAGTGAAAGAGTCACAAGCACCTGCTCTTAACTCAAACAGGTTTTTAGCAGGAATTATCCAACTGCTCATAAGTGTGGTAGAAAATATTTCCTTATACAAATAATGAAGTTACCTGAAAATAGAAGACCGGATTATGATGTGACATCACTGAAATTAAACAAAGTTTTAAATGAGCCAGAGAAGGTAACAGAAATCTGTTGTTATATTAAGAAAATATGAGATGGTGGAAGATCAACACCAAAAAACACAGACAGTGGGATGGGAATGGACCTGGGGAAGTCACGTAGCCCATCTCTCACTGATTGACTCTCCTGAGAATAAAGTTTATTGTTATCACAGGAAAAGCCATGGTTTTGTCAGGGAAAAAGTTATAAAAACCTTAACTCATGACATAGCACCTGATCTTGGCCCACAATTTGTGTGACTCTGGTGTGGGCTGCATATGTGTATTTGTGCATGTTTGTAGACATATATATATGTATGTATCGGATACTACAGATATTGTCAAGTCTGTAGATAGCTATATCTGTTTATATTCTTTGTTAGACACTTTATACCTGCCAATACAATTCCTCTCTGTTTTGTTCATGAGGTTTGTGCTGTGAGGATTTAGTGTGACAATGTCCTTTTCTAAAAGCTCACTTTCAATCACAGGGTCATCAGAAAGCTTGAGATGGGAACAAAATTTTAGATATGAAAGCAAAGGTACAATCTAACCTATTAGGATATTTCTAATCCATCTTGAATATTAGCATATAATACTTTCCACTAGTACTGTGAAGTGTTAGGAAAATGATTTTTTTTCCCTTCAGCTATTTTTGTTGTGTTTCCATCTGCCAGCAAAGTAAAGAGGGAGCGTGAGTTTAGGACAGTCTTGTTCAGGACAGTCTTGCTGACACTTTAAGCAATTCAAGTTTCCCCGATCAATCTGTCTAATTAAATAAAACCACAGAATTGAAAAAGATGTTGGATATTTTTCCATTTTTCTGAAGTAGGCTGCGGTAGACTTTTCTCAGACTAAAACAAAGACAACCTGTTTATGAAGCCAGTATGTGTCCCGGGTCTGAAGCAGCTTTGCAGTTGTTGATCAGAAAAGGAATTGCAGACATTAACTCCTCGGTTTTGCCCCTGTTTTTTCTTGCTTATCCCTTAGCTGAGAGGCAATGAGAACAACCAGCAGCCCCTCAGGTGGGAGTGCAGGAGCATCTGACAAGCCCTAGGAATGAGTTGCTGTTTGGGAGCTGGACTTTTGATGAACCATTGTTGGGCTCTATGGCTTATCCTAAGACAACAGCATCAACAGTAAATCCTCACTTCGGGGCCAACATTTCATGCTAACTCAGAGAAACTGCAGGATTGCTGTGGCAGATATTAATAGTAAGCATACAAAATAAATCTCGAAGGAGGAGCGTATCTTAGCTTAACAATGCCTGGTTGCTAAATCTATTTGCTGAGTACCCAGTGCACACATAAATGAGAAAAGCATTGCAACAGCACAAAGATATTCTTACAGATTCAACACATCGTGCTGCGTCAGCAAGACCGTTTACTGCTGGATGCGGTTTCTTTTCTTACAGACCCCCCCTGTCCAGACTGTGACTAAGCCAGTTGCTGCGCACATCAAGATCAGGGTGGTATGGTTGTAGGCTGAAACATGGTTGTAGGCTTCAGCAAAGGGTCTCCCTCGGCCCCCAAGGAGCCAATTATGACGTTTGGAGCCCGTTTATTTTTCTGTTGACTTCCTTGAAGACATGTATTATGAGCAGTGATTCATCCACCAGTTCTTCCCAGTCCCGTGGGACCTGTGAAAGGGTTGTTTAAAGTCGCTGTGTTTCTTTTCCATTTCCTGGAAGCACTCGGTGTTTGGGGCAGGTTGCTGGGCTACACGCTGCTGCTGGACACCTTCCACGGCCATGCCGGGGCCAGGGCTGGCTATTGAAACATTATCTCCTGGGCGTAACATCCATGACATTATCTCCCTGAAAATCCCAGCGTTTCACTTTTGTAGGAAAATTACTTTTCCTATGGGGGACACAGGGTGTGAGGCTGTCTGTGGGAAATATTCCCAGGGAATAAAGGCTGGGAATGTGCTGAGAGCTGCATTGCTCTTTCTGGTGTCAGTATAAGAAACTTATAAAAAACTTCGTTCTTGCTTGTTGAGCAGAAAGTGCACTAAAATGGAAGCCAGGGCTACAAAACACTGGACTAGAAGCTGAAATGGTGTTGGGACAGCTAGGGATGGAGGCAGGAGCGTCCTTTGTGGAGGATCCATATGAAGAATTACACTTGAGTGAAAGCTTACATTGAGGTGTTTTGTTTTGCTCTTATTTACATTCATGAAAAAGCAAAGTCTGGAAAGCGTGGAAGCCTAAACCCGGAGGCTGTGTTTTCTGCTAAGCTGTATACTTAAAGCCTTAAAGTTTTGCAGACTCCTTCTCACAGGGTTATTGTTACGACGAGTGCAGGGTTCCTGCCTTTGCTTTCTTTTTCTGTGGGACAAAGTAATTTTCAGCAGCAAGTAAGTAATGCTCACTTCACCTGTGTCCAGGCTGTACACAAGTGCTGTGTGTCATGCATGTCTTGTCTAAAGCATCGCTGCTGCCCGGAGATCAGTACTCCATCCTACCTCTCACCCTGGGGATTTTTGATGCCACAGCTCTGCCTGGGCTGATGCGTTTCCTAGTAATTACCAAAATACCAATTTGGTAGTGGTAATAACTACCAACATAATTTTATGTTGGGCCAGTTCTTCACAAGGCATACAGCAGATAGGGATCTCGGGGTGCTGGAAATATTTTTCACTTTGTCAGTCAAAATATTTTGGCATGTGTAATATTTTTAATATAATATAACGGACCTGTTTGAGCGTACTAATATACCGAGAAGAATTTGATTTAATTTAATTTAATTAATTTTATTAATTTTATTAATTTTATTTAATTTAATATAACGGACCTGTTTGAGCGTACTAATATACCGAGAAGAATTTGATCAATGCTCAGCAAGAAAAGCAGAGCTGGGCACAGTAACAGGCAGCCTTTAAAGGAAGAGAAAACCTGAAAATGTAGATTTTAGGCAAAAATTTATACAAGGATGAGGAATTCTGATTAGTTTACAGTATGACTGGTACATGCGAACTCACTTTGGAAAATGAGATTTTTGACCCCTAAGTGGTGCAGATTTTGAACACCTGACTATCAAAGCTATGTTTTTGCTCAGTGTGAATAGTTGTGACATTTGTTCACTAAATCATGTAAGTCTAAACACTAAAACATCTAAATCTTGTTCAGACATACAAGTCTAGATCCTCAGTCACACTGAGGTGCCTTTCAGGATCCAGGACTAAATTATTGGAGAAAAATGTAATCTTTGGGAAGTATATACACACTACTGTGGGCTGAGGAATGACCAAAGACAATGCCACTGTTTATGAAATTTAATGACATTAAAAATGTCATTGTAAAATTTTCCTCTTTAAAAAACCCCATATGATTCTGGCTCCTTTGTGAAGTTAGCCCTGTGTCTGCAGCTTGGCTGCAAGAGGTGAAGGAAGCATGGACGCTTTGTGCTTGCTGGTGCCACCCCTCCTCCACAGCACATACCAGAGCAGGGTTTAGATGCGAGAGTGCCTTGTTCCACCCATCTCACCTCCAATGAATCTACTGACTCTCTAATTCCCTGGAATACTCAGATTTTAAGAAGTTATAAAAGCACTAATCGTTTGTTTCTTCTCTTTTTGTAGTGATGTAAACACTCCCATGCAGCACAGAAAAGCCATTCAAAATAACAGAGTCATTACCAGTGCTTGGAAAGACTCCGAGGGACGCATTCCCCAAAGAAATTGAGAGTCAGTTCTTGTTCACCAGCGGGTTATATGTAAATTGGATAGCAGGGCATTTAATTGGAGATCTCGGAGCCTAAGTCTGCCCCAAAGCACTTATTGTTTAGAGCGTAACTATAAGCTGGAAGAAGTGTGATTTTATACAGTTTGCCAAGGGAAGCAAACACTCCAGATCTTGTGCGGGAGCCAGGATGGGATGTTATTACTTGGCATCATTCTCAAAAGCAGGATTTTTATCTGTTCCCTTTCCTGAGTTCAGTTTTCTCTTTCCATTTTACATTCCCTGTAATTTTACAAAGCAGTATGCTTGGCATTTGTTGTCAGATGTTAGATATTTGAAATAAAAGTGTCACAGCAGTTCACTGCTTTGTTGTATTTTATTTTAATGCTTTGTGGTTGCGGATCTCATTGTAGATATGTCACACGAACTGACTGCTCAAGTTTCCAGAAAAAATTTTGCATTTCCTTTCCAGATAAGAGAAAAGAAGAAAACTTCATATTTTTTCCTCTTCAATTTCTTCTAAACTAAGACTTCATCTAATGGTTACCATGCAGACCTTGAGCTAGATCTGTGTGAGCAAAGCATTGGATGTGCAAGGGAACCCTCTGAACAGAGAGCTGGTGTTCACCCAAGCTCTGTGCTGGGTGCAGAGCACATGGGCAGAGCGGGAAAGCAGGGCAGGAACGGAAACTGAAGCTATTACTCATGGAGCATGCAGTCATTTACACATGGAGCACATGAGATGGAAGGAATTCCAGCAGCTCAGGATAGGTGAAGCCAGTACAAGCCCTTTCCAAGCCATCGCTCCTAGGCTGATGGGGAACACTGGGGATGTTCGAGGGACAAAGAGGAGTGCTCCGAAGTTTCCCATACAGGCAACTGCATGGTGTGAGCTCTTCTCTGAGGGTTAGCTTTCTCTTCAGTCTTGGGCTCTGTTTAAAAAAAGCAAACAACTTGTTATAGCTCGGAAGGGTATCTCCTCATCTGAACGGTGTGTAATCAAAACAGAGTCTACAGGAGATGTCCAAAGCCAGTTCAGCGCAGTGTGATTTGCCTTACTCATCCAAGTGCGATCATGGTTTATATGTCCAGTTACAGTAATTTAAATATTAACATTATTGGGAATTCGTTCCTGACGGAAGCAGGGAGAGGTAAGGTTGCAGCCTTCCCATGTCACTGGGATCGGTTTCTTGTTGAGTTCCCCTACTGCTGGTGTTAAGAGGCGGCCATAATTTAGGCCATAATTAACTTGCCTAAATGGAAGAACTGAATATATAAACAAAACAAATTGTAAGTGAAAGGTTATACAAGCATAGCATAATTTCCAGTAAGAACCATCTCAGAACTTTTGCTTCACCCATTTGCTTACGCTCAAATAAGGTTATTTTCAAAGAAGTCTTTGTTCTTTTTCTCCTTTCCAAAAGGAACCACCCAGAGCTCAGGAACAAATGTGCTTTGCTGTGGGTGGGTCTGACTCAGGTTACAAACAGGTGACATACACAGCGTGATTTTTCCTACCTGCACGAGTCAAGGAAGGACACCTTGCTTGGCAGAGGGGTCAGGAATGCGTGCCCCCTCTGCTCAGCCCCAACCCCGGACAGTGCCTGGGCAGTTCCCCAGCTCTGGGTCCTGGGCAGGAGGGAGGGAGCGCATCTTTCCGCCAGCTGGTGTACAGGGCCCTTGGAGCTATGGTGTTTGCTTCTCCAGGCACTCATGCAAATGAACTCATCTCCAATGTAGAACAAGAGTATTTAAAAACTTCAGACAGAAATATATGCAATATACACATTCTACATACCATCTATGGACACACACATAATAATATATGCTATATATACAAAGCATACAGTGTATACAATGAAAGGATGCATGCATGCCACTAAATCATCCTCTCCACCTGTCCATACATTGTAGGAATGGTGAGCCCTGTAGGTCTCATTAGAAACAAAGTGTCTTAACATAAGGTAAAATTTTCCATGCTAACAAAGCTAGAATGACATTTCATTGAAACGCTGGCCTAGGGATAATGTTAACTTTAACACACATTTACTCAGTATTGATTACCTCCGTGTACAGCAATCATGATATGCCTATAGTGCCAGGAAACATTAGTGTAGTATTTCAGTTAGTCACCCATATAACTTGCATTTATTCACTTGCCATTTATGTGGAAGAACACTTGAAGCTACTTGATTTTTTTTTGCTCTGAATAATATTTATGAAGTTGTTTGTACTTCAAAACCACAAGGTGGTGAACTCTGAGATATAAAAATGCAAAGAATTGTAATCTCTAAGGAATGAAAATGTGAAATCAAGTGTTGAGCAAGATGCTTCTAAAGGAAACTATATTTTCTGGATTATATTACGAGTGTTTCTCTTGCTGTGCAGAATAATTTTTCATTCACTCTTTGAAGGAAAGTAAAAAAGAAAACTGTGCATTTCATCCCTCTCACAAGCCCCTTACTTTAACAAATGCTTAGGCAGAATATCTTGTCCTAATTTTATTTTTGATTATCAGTTTGGGAATTTTTTTCCTCCCCTCTCCAGGTAGATAAACTGCTAGTTTCCAATTCTTTGCCAAGGAGGAAAGAATTATGCTTCCCCCCCCCCTTCCCCCTCTTTTTTCTTCTAAATGAGAGGGTTTTGTGATTTTTTTTTTCTCGTGGTATCACTTTCTTGGGATCATGAAACAGAGCAAAGCCTCATACTCTCAGAGATAAAGCTGGATATGTGGAGACGACTCAGAATTATTGGAATGATACTGATTTTGCATTTCTTGGTTTTATTTTGAAGGGTCTCAATCCAGCAAGAATATTTAGCATTACCATGTCAACTATAGGTATAGAATTTTTTTTTTCAAAGAAACTATTAGGTCAAACTACATCACGCTTGTCTTGATTATTTGCTGCTCCTTGTGGACAATCATGCAAGAGCAGTGAATTTTGAGAACTCCTGCAGTGGATAAAACATCTACTTATGCTGTGCCACGTGCTAAAAGTGTTGCAGCTAGAATAAGAATTCATGTAAATGCTGGAGCAATGGAGCAAAGGGGAAGTGACCATAAATCAGGAAACGAAAAGTTGATGGCAGGGTGCCTCCTGGAATAACAATTGCTGGATAAGAGTGTGTGTGAAGTGGGGCAATAGTTACCAGGGTGTTGTCAGGAAAGAGCTTGTACTCTGAAGCAGGTTGTACCTAGATAAAAAGGACCTCAAGTAGAAGGTTGCACAGTGGAAGAGACGTTTCAAACAAACACACTTACAGGTCAAAAGTGGAAAGCAGTTCCTCAGATCCGGGGCCTGGGAGAGATGGTGAGAAGTGAATTGCACAAAGGTGAAAGGATTCGGTTGCAAGGAAAGGAGTGATCAGGTGTATCAGCAAAGGAATTAATCACAAAGTTCGGGAAACAACGGTGCCACTGAATAAAGCTGTTTGCTTGGAAAGTCCTGCTCAACTCTGGGCTGCAGCCTAGAGAGAGAAGGAAAGAAAACCAACCCACCTTACCCATGCCTTGGAACCTCTCCAGGAAAGTTCAATGACTTGAGGGCAGAGGAAATGCCTGATGAGGAACTGCTTGATGTGCATAAAATATTCAGCCTTGGGGGAAGAGAAAAAGGAGTTTGACAGGAGATCTGCTTTTGGAATACAAGTAACTGAGGGAGATAAATACAGAGCTAGGTGGGGACACCATGAGGCTTTATGCTGCAGTTAGAAAGGAGAGGTTCTCGTTGGATACTTAGAATGCACGACAGCCTGCTAGCCAAATTACTGGGTGGTAGTAATATACATCCATTTAAGAACAGAATTATATCTGTGCAGTGAACTATGCACATTATATATTTACAGGGCCATTAACGGCATACTGCAAGGCCTGCAATGGAGTCAGTGGGAAACAGTTTCTTTCTCCCATCCATTTCTGCGTTTCTATATGCTTTCATTTCAAAAGAATGAAAAGTCTAGCCCTGGTGACAAAGACTGCCTTTGCACCGCTTTCACTTGGTCTTCAGCCAGAGGGAGGGAAACAAAGCCCTTGTCAAGGGTGTGAACTTCCTTCATTCCCAGAGCTGCTGGGCCAGCGAGTGGTGGCAGTGTGTCACACCAACCATTGAGCATTTTATTCAAAATCAAAGCTTCCTTCCAAAATTGCTGGGCAATTATAAAATACTTCATGTCCATCCCGCTGAAAGAAACAGTAGAGTTTTAAAAACATCTAAATGTTATGAGAATGCATGTTTCCAATGACGAACTATCCAGTAAATGCTTTGGTTCAGTGTCTCTCAGGCATCTGTAGTTGTTCAGTATTTCAACCAAGTAACCTGGAGATTTTTAAAACTTAGCACTGTTGACATACAATGCTACTGCAGTGAGAGACAGGAATATGTGTATCCTGAGGAAAACATTTGCCAGCACAAAGGGAAACTTGTACATTGAGCGAAGTAGAAGCGTTATCTAGTAATTCAACTATAGTCCCAAAAGCCAAAAGTTCTGAATTCCCTCCTCTCCCAGCTCTGGACACTTTATTATTTGGCCCTAGACTCATAGGAGTATGCTAAGCAGCCCCGATAAACTTCTTTTTCCTTAGAAGTCTTGTTGGACATAATAGCTGTTTCCAAAGTGAAAAACACTTTGAAATTCTGCAGGTTACACTTAGGAAAGCAACAAGATGAGAGAGCTGAATTAAGCTCTGGGGTACACATGCAGTGCCCTCCTGCAGGGTGCTTGAAATTACACACCTCTGCTCACTCCTGTCTCCGCCGGGATGCACAGAGAAAGCGGGAAGCAATCTCTCAGACCAATGCAATAAAGCAACTAGACCCAGCAGCTGGGAAATGGGCTGGCTTCAAAATGACACCTGTGTAGACGAGCCTGTGAAAAACAGTAGAAAAACTATGCAGAAATGGTGATTTTTGATAGATGATAGATCCAGAGGCCTTTCATTGGGAGAAGTTATTACATATGTGTGCTGTGGCCACCACACTTAAGAGTTACACCACTCTGCAATGCTTTGGCCCATGTGTCCTCCCTGGAAACCGGGCACCAGCATCTGCCTGTGTTTCTGCCTGCCCTCAGGCCTCAGGCAGCGAGCCCCACCATCAGTGCCCCTCACTTTGGTCTGCGTTGGTACATTAATGCCCGTGGAAGTGCAGGCACTGAGCACCTACCTCTTTATGAAGGGTCAGTGTCGGCAACAAGAGCAAATGGGTCCCCAGGGTTCGAAAGCGGCCAGCTAGGGCAAAGCAGTCCAAAAAGGAAACGGCACATGAAGGTTTAGAGGTCTCCTGCATCACGTTATTTCAAATGATAGCCTGTTCACAGGCTGAGCAGATTTGGCTATTAGAGACACAGCCTGGTACCCACTTGTCTTAGGGAATAGTGAGGGGCTTTAAGTAATTTTGGAAAATATGAAGAGCCATCTTTCTTGATGAGCAATAAACCTGCAACGCTCAGTGCTGTGGTCTGTTTTCTGACTCAGCTGAACTTCTTCAGCTGAGAGCGGAGGAGGTGTTTGCTTTGGCAGAGTATCCTTTCAAACCTCAGGAGGTTCCTTAGGCCAAGATCTTTGGTCTCAGATAGATTTATGGTGCAAAAATGCTTCCTCAGCCTTTTTTCAGCTGTTACAGAAATTAGACATGTCTTAAGGAGATTGTATGCAATTCCAGCAATATTTGAGTGAGACAGGAAGAGTACAGGGCACGGGGAGCTTTATAATAACACATTCCTTACCACACGAAGTGATTAAAAAAATGTTTGCACGCCTAGGTATGACAGATCTTTCACAATAGGTTGCTAATGCTTATTGGAGGCAAAGCACAAGGTTTTTCTTTCAGAGAATGGATAATAGTCTAATGGTGGGAAGTACATTTAATCATGTTAAATGTGGTTCCTGCTTCTTTGCAATTTTGTCATATTTGTCATATTTGAAGCATCTTCACTGAAGACAGTAATAACTTAGAAGAACTAAACTCTGAAAGCTAATCGTTGTTTCACGTGAGTATTTACTACCCAGAGCGTTCAGTGGACTTGATTGATCTGGGCAATGCAAAAAGGTGAGGCCACAAGCACAAGAATTTTATAGCACCTATAAAGTACTGTATACAGTTTTTGCTCAATTTTATGCTGTTAAACTAAGCATTTGGTATCATATGGCACTTTAAGTACTTTGATTTATGTTAAGACAGAAATTTCATCTGTAATAAACATTCTAAAGTATGAGTTTAAGAGCAATCTACTGTATTTATTTGTGACATAAATACTCACCTGCAATGCATTTGAGAATCACCTTAGACTTAACTCGCACTACATGTTACAGCCATTATGCTTCAGGCACAGCAAGGTCATATCCAAGGTGAAGACAGAAGTGACTGGGAAGAAAGGGGTCGCATGGAAAATATTTTGAAATAGCAAATGGAAGAATATTCTTTTTCTCCTGTTAAGTATTCTAGATACATGAGTGTCATTTCTTACTATATAAGTCAGTCCTATGTTATACTAAACAAGATGTAAGGGTCCTATGTTATACCAAACAAGATAAAGTACAAATCCAGTCTTGTTTAATATGAAATATTTAAGCACACAGCCATGAAAATAACATGAGAAACCCACTGACACCTTTGAAAATAAATATAATAAAGTTGCGCGTGTCTCAGGTTTATGAAAACTCCCTCAAGGTTGAATGAAAGCACAGAAACCCTTTGTTGTACTGGAACCTGCCACGGCTGTGCTCCATGTGAAGAATCCTCTCACCATTACATTTGCTATTTTGGTATTGAATTAATTATGCTCAGTGGAACCTGCTTAAGTGTAACATAAAGTAATAATTTTTAAATTATTTAGGTAGCTTTTTAAATAGCTTAAATAGCTTAATCCTTCCATCTTTGCATATTATTGTATGATAGTAATAGACTGTGGGAGAGTGGCAATAATGTAATTGATATTATTAGGAATGAATGACAAGGCTTCATTGGCAGAGCAGGATGTTAACACTCAGGCATTTATTTCTTAGGAAATCATAGAATAAGTGAATTCAGATGGACCTCTGCTCTCCCAAAAGCAGGCAGAAGAGAGGACAAGAAAAAGCAAGACGTTATGAAATAATGAATTTGAACTTTTCAGGATAACACAGCTCATTTGGGTCATGACATGGGAGCTCAAAGGTAATGTGTGGCTATGCAGGTCATAAAAAAGACAAATCCAGGGTTCTTTAGTGTAAATAATAAAATTAGAGAGAGATTATTAAACAGTATTCAACCTTTGAGGTGGTATGTGTTGAACTAGCCTTGTCTTGCTGTTTTTACAGGAAAAGGAAGGAGGCGCTGTCTTCTTATGTCTGTTACATATCGATGCAACAGTGGCACACTGAATTTCTTACAGTAAGGAAGACTTGGACTATAATGCTACAGAGATTTACATAAACTAAAATGGGACAAGAAGATGGGAAAACAGTGCTTAAAATCCTACTGCTAAGTTTGCAGAGAGTCAGGATGATTTCTTTGCTGAGTATTTATTTTTCCAGGAATCCTTTGTCATCGTACTTGGCAGAGACAGTCTGCCATGATTGTCAGAAGCTCTCAAAAATACTTTTGCAGAGTGCATTTTTTTGGTCTTTAGTGTACAAAACACTGCAACAAAAGTACCCACGATGAAATCCTGATCCACAAATCAGCTTGAAAGATTGCAGGACTTTTTGTGCTAGTCAATTGATTAGTTGAAGTCAATCAAACAAAAGCTTTGGTGAGGATATCCCCAGAGCCTCTGAAAGCTGTTCACTTCCATTCTTCCCATTGGCATACACAGCTGAATCTGGCCATATTATCATCCTAAACCACAAATTGCAGTTTAATATGTTTACTTGCTATGTGGTTTTGCCTATTACTTTGATTATGGGGCTAGAAAGCCTTTTTGAGACTTAAGAGAGAAAATCTGTTTTACTAGGTCTTCCTTTAAATATGCTCACTGATAAAATTGATCAGAAGTTACATGAGACAGTTTCTGTGGGATCCTTTTGTCAAAGTGCTGGCGTTGTGTCACTGCCCATATGAGTTACACATCAGATAGATTTGATTTGAAATTGATATGAGAGTATTGTAGTTTAAAGAACAAAATCCAAGTACTACTGCTCAAGACAATGATAAAGCATTAAAATGGCACTTCTGAGTGTGTGCTGGTTACCTCTCTTTCAGCTTGAACTACCACTTCTCTATATTTACCTGTGCCTTCTGAACCGACATTTAAAAATAGTTACAGGGAAAAGGGCAGTATCTTTCTGATTGTAATATTCTGACACTCTACAGATTTGTTAAGTTTAACTTTGCTGGATACAGCAGCCTGGAATTGGTACCTATCATTTTATGGACTAGGCTGTGCAGTTCATTTCTTGTTGGTGAGGGTTATGTTCCTTGATTCACAATATAATGTCTCAGGAATTCCTGTGGTTAAGATTATGCTCAAAATGGAGCAGGAGCGTCTTGGGGAAGCAGCTGTGAGCCAGAGAGAAGTCAGTTCTGTTGACTCTGGCTCTGTACTTCATGATCAGAGCGGGCTGGGGCTCCCTCCGTCCTCACTGACAAGGGATCCAGCTGTCTCCTGAGGTTTCTCAGCATTTTCTTTCTGAGAATGATGGGGGGTGGGGAGTGGTAGTGTGGGGTCTCTGGCCTTTTGCAGCAGCCATATTTGTGTCCTGGAGGGAAACTAGAGTGTGTGCATGAACAAAAAACATTTTCTGTGGATTGGAGAGACCTAGGAAAGTACTGGGTGGCATGACAATGGTCTCCTGGAATAATTGGGCTAGTTAGCTAGGAAAAAGACTACATTTTTTTTCCCCGTACACAGGCTTTCACTCTGCTCTCCAAAGTTCTCTCTTTTATCTGTGTATATAAACTACCTCCCTTTAATTATGCCCCATATGAAACTCAAGGTGATCTGCGTAGCCATGCGTTACCTTTGAGCTCCCTCAAGCAGCAATGAAACCCTCAAGTTTATTGCACAATGCTTTTGCAACAAAGCTTTGCTGTTCAAGACCATGTTTTTAAGAGCAACTATAGTAAACTGAAAGAGCTGCTCTGATTTCAAGGAACCTAGACTAGTTTAGGGCAGTTAAAAATGTGACCTCATAATTTCATAACATAGTTCTCTTTTGACAGATCTGTTAAAAAAACACATATTGAGTGAAAAGTAAGCATTTTATGCCCAATAGTAGTTCGCAGCAGATGCACTACAAGCATGCGATACCAGCGTGTTTTGAAAACTTATTTTGACTTTCTTGAATGGTTACTGACCAAATTAATGACAGAGTAGCTGGAAAGTGGACCTCTTGGTTCACAGCATGTCAGGTAAAACTCAATGCTTTTCTTTCTATCATCCTGAAAAGGTAAATAAATCCTTTGGCTTAAATAACAAATATTTCTGCCCTCATTAAGAACATATTTTAATCAAAAAGCACCACTGTGATGACGTGCACATAGGATTCAGGTCATCTTTGGTGTAAGAAGATGAAATCTGACAGAAGGCTGGACCTTTTTACAGTGAATAAGTAGCTTTTTCAAGGGTTTGTCTAATATGGGAAGACCTTTTTGGACCAAACAGCTCAAGTAAAATGACTTTACTATCCAAAAGGAGGATAATGGAGCAATTTTACAAGCTTTTGCATTTCCCTGTATGCTTATTGTAGGGCTTAGTGCAGTCTAAGCTTTTTTTTTAGTTTGCTATTGCTTACAAGAGGTTTATTCCTCTTGAATGTCTCAAGCAAAATGCTAAAATAAAAAAATGAAGCCTAACCACGTGAGGAGAAAGGCTGGTGAAGCCCTGGAGGCCGCAGGGACCTGTCAGGGCCAAAGTGCTGGCTGCGGCTACTCCTTGGCAGCTCCAGCTCCAGGCAGGGACCATGTGGACTGGGCAAACCTGCCTGCAGGAAAAACAAATGTACCTCTCAGGTTTTACGTTTTAAATCAACTGGAGGCAAGAGAGGCACCCTTCCACCATGGACCTCGCTCTCCATTTGACCACAATGTGCCTGTCTTTAAAATCCCTTTAAATGGAGGCTATGGGTGCTAAAACCTGAAATAATGTCCTGCCAGCTGTGTGCCTACCACACAGTTTTGTCACTGCTGCAATGCTGGGCATGCTTTACGTAGCTAATGCCCTCACCATACCATAAGGTCAGTTTAGGGGTACGTTTCAGGGGGATTTTAAGGTTTTTTTGCCACTGTTATGTTCCTGTTTTAACTCAGAAGCCTCACTAGTTGTAGTATCTGATGCCCGGGATTTTACA
>NW_008824056.1:1761181-1781861 GCF_000699105.1 Pygoscelis adeliae | reverse complement strand
GTTTCTAAGTACTTGGATACTTATTCTGTGTCTCTGTGATTACCTTCGGAGTAATTACTTTCTTTAACCCCCCCCTTCTTTATGTAGGATATGATGGTGAACACAGCTCAGTTCATGGCGCTCTATGCCTGGTATTCCTGGCCCAATGTGGTTCTTTGCTTCTTTGGAGGTTTTCTGATAGACAGAGTTTTTGGAATACGGTAAGTGTGATGTTAGCGTCACTCATGGTCAATGAATGGTAGACTTAAAGTGCATGTGAAGTATAGGCTTTATAATATAATGTTTTTTCAACTTGTAATAAGCTTTTTCAAATTTTTTTTCACATGATCTAGGAATTTCCACTG
The DNA here is from genome assembly GCF_000699105.1 of Pygoscelis adeliae. Taxonomy (NCBI): domain Eukaryota; kingdom Metazoa; phylum Chordata; class Aves; order Sphenisciformes; family Spheniscidae; genus Pygoscelis; species Pygoscelis adeliae. Next base: position 1,781,517 of record NW_008824056.1, on the reverse strand, counting down.
CTATAAATGAGCTTCCTTTCCTTTATGGCTTAAATAAAGTGGCTTCAACAATGCCAGTCTGTACTACCTTTTTTAAGGAAGCTGTCAAGCTGTAGCATTTATTACGGAGACCTTTTATTGCATATCAACCTCCCCTTGTTTCCTTGCTGTAGGTCTAATGTAGTGTTTTGTAGGAAAAAGATTCTAGCTATGCATTAAGTGATTTTATTTTTCTTACAGGTTGGGCACTATAATATTTAGTGTCTTTGTTTGTGTCGGGCAGGTAAGTGCAAACGAGAGCGTGAAGCATAATATGTGTCTGAAACTTCTCTACTAGGGGTGGGGAAAAAAGCCCAAATGGCTTCTTGCATAGTAGTGTGTGTTTCAGATGGGAGTGGGCAGGTGAAGAGAACTGAAATGGGAGAACGCTGAATTTTATTGGGGTAGTTGGGAACAGATGGGGCAACTGGTAACAGAGGACCTTGAAAGATGAGTGAAATAAAAATGTGAAGGAACCAAATGTTTTCTCCATTTAATGTGAAACTACTGTGTAGGTGTATTTGGATCGGGTATGATGATAAAGGTGAAGCATGACTTGAGCCTCGAGAGGTGTTTTCTGAGTGCAGTTTCAGGGTGGGCCAGGTTGGATATTGTGTAGCCAGCAGGATGATGAATAAGGCAGAGGGAGCAAAGGCAAAAAGCTAGGAGTAGGAAGTGGGTGTGAAGTATTTCTGCAGGTCTGGGAAGGGAAAAGCATTTTTGTTTCTCTTTTGAGATGGTTCTAGTTTGTTCCATACTTCAAATATAAAACTCTAACTTTTCCTTAAATGTTTATTTGGCAGGTAATTTTTGCTTTGGGAGCACTACTCAATACTTTCTGGATGATGGACATGGGCAGATTCATATTTGGGTAAGTTTAGAAGAGTATAGTATGTGCTCTGTGAGGTAAAGACCATCTTTCTGTGTCCTAGAAAACTGCTACCGTGTTTACATTCGGAGACAAAATTGTTGGATTTTGAGGTATCTATGAAGTTGAGGTATGCAAGATCTTCAGTCACATTCTCGGTCTAACTTAAAATTAGAAAGCAAAAAAATAGGACTTTGCAGGTTTTATTGAACTCAGAATTTATTAAACTACCCAAATAAAGAAATCAGTAAGCTGATAAAACTGTTAGTCCTCCTTTTCTCTTAAATCTTACTTTCCTGAGTAAAAGGAATTCTTAGCAACAGCAAATACAACAGGGTTCCTATGGTGGCAAAAAATGAGAGCAAATGTCAGAAGAAATACCTCCAAGTTGTAAATGTGCCACAGCATAAAAATGTTAGAAAATCTGACCAACTGTACTGGGGGGTGGGCAGATGACTCCATTGAATTCTGATTCCAGGTAAGATGCCTGCTTTTGGTTTCATTTGGGTCAGGATCTATACCACTTGGTTCTTTAATGCGGAAGAGAAATGAGAAGCTGTTTCCCATTGATTTAATTTCTGTAAATGATCGAAGGCAATTATAATCACTCCTAGACTACTTAAGATACCTTTTAATTATTCTTAAGACACTGCAGTTCTCCTTTGAATTGTCTTTAAGACTTCTATTGCCTTGTATATATTCATTAGATCTACCTATACGCAGATACATTTCTCTGAACTACTGTCCTCTTGGTATTGCCAGCAACTGATGGACTGCTTCCTTGTTGCTTTGCATGTTGCAATTAACGTGTTTTCTTTTGTGCCTTCCTTCTTTTTTAGAATAGGTGGAGAGTCCTTAGCGGTGGCACAAAACACATACGCAGTCAGTTGGTTTAAAGGCAAGGAGTTAAATCTTGTGTTTGGATTACAACTAAGCATGGCCAGAATTGTAAGTGTAAAACTGTATAGCTTTAATTCATAGACTTTAAGGTGTGTGGCTTGCCTTGGCAATGAGACAGGTGGAAAACAGCATTTCTAATGCTCCCTAGGGTGTTTTAGTTAAAAATGGATGCGAAATTCAAATTTAAAATGTTAAAAATTTGTGGTAAATAGGCAAAGGATACACAAGGAAATGAGTTAAGATTTCTTAGAACGTGTCAAACTACTAAAGAAGCCTGGTGATGTTATTAGTGTAGATTACTGGGTGGGACAGTCACAGTGCTGCATTTCATCAGACTAATTGATTCTTGGCATGTCGTAAAATGTTGGCTTAACTGAGTGTAGCTTGTGGTTTGGGGACTAAGTGCAGGCTCTGATGAATGAGTTGGGATGGCTGCTTTAAGAAACTCCTATCCTTATCTGCTATTGTAAGATATTTTTGTCCCTGTTACTGGTTCTGATAGGAACTGTGACTGCATCTCAGCTGTGCCGTTTTGGTTTGAGATAATCACTTAAACTGCTGCTAGAGGTGGGTTTATGCTAACACACCAGTCTGTGAATGAAGAGAGTGGAGACGTGCCTCTCCAGTTAGGGGTCCTCTTCAGCAGCCTGTGATATCTTACACCACTGCAGGTATTTACCTTGGTAAAAGAGAGTTAGTTAGTCACAGCTGGGCCTGGGTTGATGTTCATGCTGTTGCTGATTAGTGGTTGCCTCATCTCAGCTGAACTGTAAAACTGTCTGTTGTTAGCCTTGGGATTGCAGCCATGGATCCCTTCTCTAGGGGAAGAAGGGGGAAAAAAAAGTGCTTCTTCCTGATGCCTCCCAGGTGGGAATCCTGTTTGCTTTAACATGTGGTATTAAATTCAACTCAGTTTATGAGCCAATGCAGTGTATGATTGTAGGTTTTATGGCACTTCTAATGTCTCCATTTAAACACTGTTAGAGTTGTATAAAATTTCAGTTTGTGACAGTATATTATTGCTGCAATGGTTAACTTATTACAAACACTGACCAAAGGAGCAGGGAATAATTTTCTCATTGTTGCTGGTGGTTTATGTTCCCTGTGTAGCATCTTACCTGTTTGTTTTAAACACTGTTCAATAAGCAGTCTGCCTAATGTTCCTTTTGAATTCATATAATTGTGAAATGTTATTCTTCACGAGTCTGTTCTGCCTAGGGGAGCACAGTGAACATGAATATCATGGGATGGATATACTCTAGAGTTCGAGATCTTCTGGGGTATACTGGTCCCAGTACTCTTGGGTTAACTCTCATGATAGGTCAGTAATATTTTGAATTGATGTCACCTGCTATTTTAGGATTCTGAATTTGAACAGCATGCATACATGTTAATGACTTCTTAGTAACTCAAAAGTAGGACAAATATATTTGAGACTAGGAAGAGCAATTCAAATACTGTTTGTATCAATAATATTCTTATGCAGAGTGTATGATTACTGCATCTGATAAAATGTTATGTGATTTTTGTGGTTGCCAAATTCAAGTTTGTGTCTTATGGAGATGAAACATTTAAGATGCTTTGAGTAAAGGACAAACTTGAAGAATTTTCTGAAAGGTATCATGTCAAAGCTTGTGTGTAGTTGTCTGATGTGTAAAAGTGAAATTTCAACTACCTTTGGATCTGTGTTCCTTTCCTTCAGAGCCATGGGTGTTGGTAACAAGGCCCAGGCTTGGTTTCTGTTATTACAAGGTACAGTTAAGGAGCTTGGCTGTGCTGAGTGGGAGGGGTAGTAATGTTTTAAATAAATGTAGGTACATGTAGCTACTCTAGTTCAAGGCAGATGTGTCTCATGCCGCAGGCTTCACTATTTACACCTTACTCTTGAGTTGTACAGCTATTGAGTCTTATACCTAAGACAAGCTGGTGTTAAACTTAGTTTGTATTAGATATGTAAAGGTATGCTACACTAGTTGTGCTTAAAAGCCAAATTACTGCTTGAGTCAACAATTAAACATGTCGCATTGCCTTCTTGCAGGTGGCGTAACATGTCTCTTTTCACTGACCTGTGCATTAATCCTTGCTTATCTGGACAAGAGAGCAGAGAAGCTCCTTTGTAAAGAGCAAGGGAAAACGGGTGAGTGGTGTGGGCGGTGTGGCTGAACCTGCCTTGGGCTTCGTTCTTTCATTCTGGAACAGACCCTTCCAGTTACTCTGTGCACTGTGCAGGTTTGCATTTTATGTAATCCAGTGGCTGCTGCTTAACATCTTTTTCACAGTTATAGCTGTAATCATAATTTTTAGTTCATTTTTATCAGTAGGAAGTTTTGCAGTTTTAAACATCTGTTTACAGGCAGATGCACCGTCATCTGCTTTATTTATAAAGCATGTGGAGAGCCTTCCAGTTCACACTAATTTGATCGGTGCCATTGCCACTGGTATATTGTTTTGTTGGAATTGGTCTTATTTCCTTTAATAGGTGTGCAAAACATGCAGCTCTTCTCCATCAATGTGTGGTGTTTTGAGTTTTCTGTGTGGGAGAACTTAGACCAATTAAAAATAAACTAAATGTGATATCCAAGTAAGAGCATGTAACATGAGGCTTCAGACATGAATTTTACTAGCTGATTAAACATTTCCTTGAAAAAGTGGTTTGTATTTAATCCTCCTGCGTAAGACTTTCAGAAGCTTTAGAGAACTTGTACATCCAGCTTAATGTAGGAGAGACAATTTGTTCTTGACTTCAGCACTGTTGATTTAGGACTTGTATATTCTTAACCGACTCTTGCTGTGTAAACTTTAAACAAGAGAGTAGATAGTGGCAGTAATATATGCTTTAGTAGTGACTTGTGATCACCTTAATGTTTGTTCAGTGTGGATGAATTTCAGATATGCTTATGCTGACTGAAACAATATTGTCTCTTGCCCCACTCCAGGTGAAGTGATTAAGCTAACTGATGTGAAGGACTTCTCTTTGTCCTTGTGGCTTATATTTGTAATCTGTGTCTGTTACTATGCAGCGATTTTTCCTTTCATTGGACTTGGAAAGTAAGTCTCTCACTTATGTAGCTATTCCCCTTGAATTTGGCTAACATTTAAATTAGCTACTTACAAAGGGAGAGGTTCAGGCTAATATTTAAGAATCTCAGATGGCTACAGAACCACTGGTCTCCCAGCAAGTCTGTGCTGTGGGTTGTCATTTCTTCTGTGGCATTGTTTGCTATACTTGTGGTACAAATTAACACAACTCCTACTTTCCTTATCTGCTGAGCTTTGTGGGAAATACCATTGCTTAACATAGGCTGAGTTGTTAGAACTCAAAAGCATAATGCATGCTCCATTTCCTGATTAAAACTTGATACAGATTTAAAGCACGGTGTGAGTTTCGGTGTGGAAAACTGTGGACAGCTGTCATGTAGAATTCCTTCCATACTCATAAACTATTGACTGAGTGTGAGGTGGGGGCTTAAATGTAGTTACAACTTTGGACTGAAGTTCTCTTACTGTGCTGACTTTGGTATATATTGTTTCAACTTGAAGCATTCATATGTAGGTTTCCCTTTTGAACCACGTGGCTTCAGTCAAATGGGTTTTGAATATACTTGGGATTAGAAACAGATCTCTTGAGCTCAATGCCTGTTTTGTGTTGAGTGAGATGGAAAAGTCTGAGATGACTTGGAGAGGCCTTACAATCAGCAATGTAGATGCCTATTTTTTGCTTGTGCATGTATTCTAAACGTTCTCACTTTGGTCTTTTACAGTATGCTCATTGCTAATGTCTCAGTATTGGATTACATGTTGGTTATGTACTTGGGCTGTTTTCCCCAAAGTGTAATTTGAATAGTCCTTAGGCAAAAATTTGCAGAGCCTGATAATAAGCTCCTAAATGCATTATAAATGAGGATCTGATGGGATGTTTGTCAAACCTATATAGCTGTATTTAAAAGTTTCCTGTAAACTAGGTTGTTGTGTCTTTACTTTGTCTAGCTTAATTTTTCTTTCAAGTCATACAAGTGTGCATTTTTCTAAATCTTTTTTTTTAGGGTTTTCTTTATTGAGAAATTCAAATTCTCATCTGAAGAAGCAAGTGCAATTAACAGGTATATTGTGGTTGATTTAACAAGTGCTACTTGTTAAAGGTGCTACTTGTTAAATGTTGATTTAACAATGTGCTACTGCTGTGTTCTAGGGGGTGTATGTATCTTTGGGCTTTCACCATGTGGGAGGAAGTTTGGGATCATAGAATCATAGAATCATTAAGGTTGGAAGAGACCTCCAAGATCATCGAGTCCAACCATCAACCCAACAACACCATGCCCACTAAACCATGTCCCTAAGTGCCTCATCTACCTGTCTTTTAAATACTTCCAGGGATGGTGACTCAACCACTTCCCTGGGCAGCCTGTTCCAATGTTTAACTACTCTTTCAGTAAAGAAATTTTTCCTCACATCCAATCTAAACCTCCCCTGGCACAACTTGAGGCCATTTCCTCTCGTCCTTTCGCCAGTTACTTGGGAGAAGAGACCAACACCCACCTCGCTACAACCTCCTTTCAGGTAGTTGTAGAGAGTGATGAGGTCTCCCCTCAGCCTCTTTTTCTCCAGGCTAAACAACCCCAGTTCCCTCAGCTGCTCCTCATAAGCCTTGTTCTCCAGACCCCTCACCAGACCTCGGATCTACTGTTGCAAGTGGTGACTTGCATTTAAGTGGACAGATAGATTTCACATGGCCCAAGGAATAATTGGGAGGTGTGGGTATTTTTTTAAATAAAAATGTTTTAGATGCTCACATTGAGGAATCAGACAGAAAAGGCTCTATCTGAAGGGTATTATTTTGGTATTTGGTGATTCCCTTCTGAGTGATAGAAATAGTTTAATAGCGGCACTAAGTTAACTAAATTTTCCTAGTTTGAAGATGAATTTGTGATGTGGCAAAAAAACAAACAAAAAAACCCACCACCACTAAAACACTTGGTGGTATATGATTCCAAGAGCTCAGAGTATGTCACCACTTCCTTGGATGTTGAATGTTTTCGTGTCCTCAGACCTTTTGGGAATTTTGAGTTCTGGAGGGTTTTTTTGTGTGGTTTTTCTTATGGCCTCACAGGTAACGAGGGAATATGGTGTTTTGTCTGGAGGCACTTGTATTGTGTAACACCTAAAGCTGCCCATGGCTAGCTGGTGTTCAGTTCTCTTATTTTTATTCTTTTGTAGTATTGTGTATATCATATCGGCATCCATGTCCCCAGTCTTTGGACTCCTGGTGGATAAACTTGGAAAGAATATCATCTGGGTTTTATGTGCTGTAATAACTACACTTGCTTCTCATATTATGTTGGCTTTTACCTTCTGGAACCCCTGGATAGCAATGGTAACTAATTCTCTGAGACTTATAGCTAAATATGATAAAGTAAGAAATAGAGTTGACGATGAATTACTCTGCATAAGTTGCCACTGTGTTCTGACTGTTTAGGTAGTCCTCAAAACCTATTTTGATATCCCTGACTTTAAGAAGGATATACTATATGAAACTGAGTTTAAAACTAAAGATGGTGAAAAAGCCAAGAATGCATAATGCAGGCAAAACTAACGTGAGCTATCTGCAGTTTAAAGATAACACTTCAGGCTTTGGTGTTTCGTGAAGGGAGACAGTAGTTATGCGTGTGTGTTTTGAGGTGGAGAAGATTGACTGCTGTCTGTAGCAGTAATTCTATAGTTGTTTAGTGTAAAAGGGTGTTCAGCTTCTTAGGAAGTATGGGATCAGACCAGAGGGCTGGATGGAGTAGCAATTCCCTATCCCTTCAGAGAAGGCCTTAATTCATTGCAGTATACACAGTTCAGTGGTGCTCTGTTGCAGAGGTCTGCTCTCATGCTTCATGGACACTCCTTACACTGGCTATTACTAGATTACTGTGCTAGGTGCTTGCTTTTCTCCTAAAACTTGTTCTTTTGGTGTAGTTCTGAAGCTTATTACTATCGTATAATTTAAACCACTTTCAATGATTTTAAACTGTCTCTAATGTGCTGTATTGGATAGTGGTAAACCTCAATAAAAATCTTTGTTATTGATTTCCCCTTCCTAGGGCAGATTTCCTGAGAAATTGGTTTTGAACTAAGGTTTACAGGCTTAAATGTGGTGCTCACCAGTATATCAGGGTTAAAAACAGGGTCCTTGTTTTTCAGGTATTTTTCTAGTGAGTTGCAGCATTGATCTTTTCCTCTGGGTATTCATTTCAGGCTCTTTACTTAATGCTAATTAAATAGGGTTTAGGTTGTGGGTCACTCCTGGAAAAAGTTCTCCCTCCTTCTAGATGTGCATATTTATTTAGAACAGTATTGCAGAAAGTGTTGCTTGAGCTCTTTTTTTTCCTCTTTTGGGAGAAGAGGAAAACCAATATGTTCATTTATTAGAACTTTACAGCAAAAATGTGGTTTTTATCTAACATCTGTTTACTTGTTCTTATTTATTTCACCAGTGTTTGCTAGGAGTGGCCTACTCATTGCTTGCCTGTGCCCTGTGGCCCATGGTGGCCTTTGTTGTTCCAGAACACCAGCTGGGAACTGCTTATGGCTTGTAAGTACTTAGATCTGTCTGCTTATGCTGCTCTATAGTGACCATGTCCTGATACTTTTGAACTACTGAATATCAAGCAGTTCTAACACGTTAATGGTTAATAATTCCTCCAAGTTCAGTCTAGCAGGAAGTCTCATGTAGTTTCAGGATGTACATGTGTGGTAGAGCACATGGTTGTGGTAGATGCACAGAAACTGCTGCAAAAATGTGGAGTCTTGACTATCATATGTTGTAACAAATGGGGAGAAGTTAATCTCATTGTTCCGTGCCACTAATGATGTTTTCATTAAAAATAAATTTCTACACAGTGGTAATCCTTTGTTTATATGTTAGTATGCAGTCTATCCAGAATCTCGGTCTGGCAATTATTGCTATAGCAGCTGGGATGATTCTGGACACAAAAGGATACTTGTTTCTTGAAGTCTTCTTCAGTGCCTGTGTTTGCTGTAAGTATTAAAAACATTGAAAATGGATTCTGTACATTCAGGAAGTTTTATTAGGCTTTTTTCTTAATATTTCCTGTAAAACAGTAATAACTTTTCTTATAGTTAGAGGTTTCAACTGGGACAATGTTGAAAGTAACTCAAACCTAGTGAAGTGTTTTGTGGTTTTCTTGAAGGGCTTTAGTGTGAGTAGTTTCAGTGTTTCAGAAAAAGAATGAAGAGTGAGTAAAAGGGTAGGTGAATGATACTCTTGAAGGCTATGTTTATGAAGGTTGTTATTAATATAACTAGAACTAAAATAACCTTTTCTGAATTAGCATGCTGCTTATGAGCATAGTGGAGTTTTCAAAAGCAATGAAGAGATGCTGCTGACAAAAATGTCCCCTCAGTTACGACTATCATGAAAAATCTTAGTTGTTGCTTGGTTGTATGTTAAAGCTGTTCTTCTGTCATTGTTGTAAATTTATTGTCAGCTAAAACTGTTCCCTTTTTTTTAGTGTCACTAATAGCTGTAGTCATGCTGTATTTTGTGAATCACCTCACAGGTAAGTAAGTGTTTTCAGCTTCTCTTGATATTTGTTTCTATCATAATTCTTGAAGTTATCAAGCTGAACTGTTTACAGGTGGTGTTGTACAGTCCTGTCAGGTGCTATAGCTCATGGCTTTGGTACCAGGAGCATCTCTTGATGAGGCCTGTCCTTGTAACATCATCTTTGTAGATGCCGTGGTGTATAATTCCCTGAGCTTTGCCATGATGTTAAATCTCATCAGCAGGGCAGTGGTACCTATCCCTTCAGCTGACTTGAACAAATGTGTAGGATATTCTGTATCTCTTTCTAAACTGCGTATCAAACTTGACTGTATATGTATCTGCAAATACAAAAACTTAATCTGTAGACTTTCCTTCAAATAGCAGTGTTCTTTCTCAGTTGTTTTTTTGAAGCAGTAATTACTGAAAGATCTGGAAGGGGTATTAACCTGTTTCTTTCAAAGTTGCTTCCTCTTTCTTTAGTTTTATGGGGTGTTATAGTGAGTGGTAGAGAAACATCATTGTTACTCAATAGAAAACTGGATCAGGCTTGAGAGCTTAGTTTGGGCCCTGATTTTGGTTGCTCAGATGGTTATGAACACATTGCTTTTTACCTCAGTTTTTACTTTTACAAAATTACTCCATTGATTTCTTTTGTCAAGGGCTCTGAGAACTTCTGTAGTGAGGTATGATATCAAAGATATAATACAAAACCACCAATTTTGAAAGTTTCAAAGTGTATATTACTTCTATTGCAGGTGGTGATCTCAACTGGTCTGCAAAGAAAAGGGAAAAATTGCAAAAAGTAGCTGCAACTGAGTAAGTATAAAGAACAATAAGAACAGTGTCCTTATGAAATGTTTAACCTGAAGTAATTAAGTAGATTACTGTCTGAAGTCAGTGTCTTTTGTAGGTCTGTCATTTGTATTGAATGTTATCTTCTTTCTTACCAGTTAGTAGTAGGATTTCATATTCCTGCCTCCTGTGAATGAATAATTAGAGGAAGTAGCAATTAACCAGGTGTCCTTTCCTGGCACTCTTCCTTGCCATTTTTCTTCATTTCAGTGGCCTTCCAACTGAGTGGAACTGAAGTGTGTTTAAAAAATGTTGTATTGCTTATTTAAAAATGCGCTTCATTTATATGGTGTGTACCTGACCCAGTCAGTGGGAAATGTTACCTGGGTTTAATGTCAGGTAATGCATAGACCAATTTTTTTAAAGTGTCATTAAAAGCTAGAACTCTCTTCAGAAGAAACTGCACTCCAGTCACTTCCCCTTCAGTTTCAGCTTGCTCCTCTTGCTATCTTATTTAGAAGTCTTAAATCAACCTGTCTCTGAAAACCATGGCTTGAGTCTAAATTCCAGCGCTAATGTGAAACTCAGTTTGTGGTCAGATCTGTGTCATAAATGTTACTGATTACAGTGAAAAGTTGCCATTTTTAGAAAGAAAACGGGGCAGGGGTATTTCAGTAAAGTGGAATCCACTTCCTTTAAAAGGCAATGGATTATGTGAGGTGGGCTTAGGGCAGAAATTGTTGAAATAAGCAAGTTTTGACAGTTCATGCAATTAAGCAAACTTCATTCTGTGGGAGACTTGCATGTCCTGCTTTCCTCTCTACAGAAAATAAGGACAGTGACACTCTTCAGAATAGTAACTTAAAAAATTCTCTTCCTTGGTCTTCACAAAACATTGGTGACATGTTAAGGGTCCATTGCTGTGCATAGCCCTAACAGCTGGAATCGGGTAGTCTTGCTTTTTAAGAGTGTTGTTTGAGCAAACATGAAGGTATTGGTCACCTTCTGTTGGGATATCCCCTGAGTTCTAGGGCACTGGATTTATTCCCTTTGCACAGTGGAAAGTTTACTTGCTTTCTTGTTTGCTATCTGAGAATCCTAAATGAGGGGTAAAGCTCTCAGTGGATATGGAATGCTGTACAAGGGAGTGAAGCACTGGGTTAGTCTTACAACTTCCAAAATAATTGCCTTGTATTGGGGAAAGAGGAGAGAAAAAAGCATTATATGGCGAAGTCCATTAAGAGATGTCACCTTAAAGGCAAAACAAAAGACCCTTCCACTCCAACTTCTCCATTATCTACTTAATTGTCTAGAAAAACTGCTTTTTTTTTAAGTAGACATAATGTAAAGTCTGTCCATCAGACTGAGTTTGGGCAGCTTAGTTTCTGTCCTGATGACCTTGTTGAAGATGCTTCTTCTAGTAGTGTCGTAGCACCCAAAAATTCTGTTACCTTTTCCTAGTTCTAATGAGTGCTGTGAGGATTAAAAACAAGTGCATTGGAAAATGTAATGTCAATGGGGATGAAGTCTTGGTTAATTTATTGATTTTTTTTTAAATGTATTTAAAACAAATATTTAATTTGCTTAAGGGTAGAACCAAGTCTAAGAAATCTGAGGTTCTGCTCTTCTGATTTGAATTTGATTTGAATGTGATTGAGAACTGTTGGAGAGGGCACAGTATATGCATTTTGTGACTCTAGTCATAGTTTAACATTTGTCATGTGAAAGAGTAATTCAATATGCAGCTATGTCACAGCTTTCAAGACATCTGTAGAATTCAAGCTGCTTGTATGTGAACAACACAGAATTTTTTTTCTTTTGAAATGCTTTCTGTTCTGACCTAATTCAGCTCAGTGAGTCTCTTCAGATTTTAAAGTTTATTTGCCTGTGATGTTGTTGGAATTCTTTACTTTTTAATAGGTAACTACACTTCACCTGCAGATATTGTACACCTCACAGCTTATATATAAATTTGTTCCAGATAAATACTTTGCTAACAAGACATCTCTTATAAATGGACTTTATGGATTTCTCAAAAACTAAACTTGTAACTGTCCATATGGTGATACTTATGTTAGTTTCGAGAAAAACAAAAACACCTGTCAACAAGGTCTAGCCAGGTGACTTCTGGTGGAGTGCAACATGGTTTTGATTCTTGTCCTAATCTGTGGGCTTGTTACACATCAGGAAAGCTCAAGGAAACCAAAACCTCACCAGACCCGGTGAGCATGATAGCTTAGTTGTGATGAGTATCATCCTTGAGCCAAAAGGTCACAGCCAGTTTTTAATAGAAATGCAACAAAAAACACATTGTACCCAGGAGCAAAGGAATTCTGTGTCCAAATAAGACTGCTTTTCAGTCTGCCTGGCCCATGTGGGATGTGTGTAACACTTCCAGTATTTACTGTAAAAGATGGCTTTATATTAGTGTGTGCTGTGGGATATAGTGTCTTAGAACAATATTTTCAGTAATTTTTATTACAATGTTTTTTGCAGAAAAGAAATTTGAATAGCAAATATCATCCAGAAGTGGGGAGCATTTGATCAGCATCATGTCAACTTGAAGAATTATAGTGGTGTTTAGTTTGGTGGTCAGCACTGGACAGTAGTTCTTTGGAAAAGAAACTAACATGCTGGAGATTTTACAGTAAATGGCTAAATTTTATGCTTTGTAACCAGTATTAACTAACGCCAAATCATCTCTTAGTTGGAACACAATGGGTTTACAGCGTTTTACACTGTTTAAGGTCTGTCATTGGAGAGGGTACTCTGCAACCCAAGACAAACACGTTCATCTTAGAAGACACTTAATACTAGTCTTTATCTTATGTGCAGCACTACCATTTTCGTGGGTGTGGAGATTTTTTAACATAATGGCATTTTATGTTCTGTAATAAGGTTCATTGCCTTACAGAGCTTAGAAACGGGTCACTTAACTACCTTTGTCACTGTCTTAATGCAAACCACTGTCTTAAGCTAAGTGTGTTTAGAGCTCTGTTCGGTCCTCTTTCTCTTTAAGACTTACGTGGAAAATGAGCAACAATGCCCTGGTCAAATATTGACTCTTTTGTAGGAGACTGCTATTAATTCTGAAGACTGCTGAGCAGTCTTTTATTTGCATTTTTGACAATTGATTCTTTTTGTATTGTAATCTTTATTTTAAGGAGTGAAAGCTTGTTTAATAAAGAGAGTAAAAATTATTACAAAAGCTCACTGAGCATGTTGTAATCTGTGAAAACCAAAAGGTTTATCTTTCTACTGAAGTCTTGCAATCTAAATAAAAGGAAACTGCAGAAACCAGCTTCTTTCTTTCTTTACACTGAGTAATCCATACGCATCTCTTAGTCTCTTCTAATCTGATATCCAGTATTCATCTATAAACACTACAAGCTTTTTCTGATTATTAAAAATAGCACTGCATACAGAAGATAAAGTTGCTTGGGTTTGCACTCCTCAGTGCAAATATCTTAAACCAATTTTCTTTTCCAGAGTGGAAGAACAAGAGAGACTCAGACGTCAAAATGAAGATGACTTGGCTAAATTACGGCCAAAAGCTGATGACTTCAGTTTAAGGAATAAATACCTCTCCAAACTAGGTGCTCAGATGTTAGTAACAAAGTAGGGGTTTTCATAATGAAGAATAGAACAATGAGATGTTTATTTTAAGAACTTGGCTTATTGTTTCAAATAGCCAGCAAATCAACCTCTGATTAAAATGCTAAATGCATGCTTGTTCTCAGAAATGAAGTCTCACCAATGGTAATTAAAAATCTAATGAAGAAAACTAATCAATGTCTGGCGGACCAAATAAGTCGAGGAGCAGGCTTATTATGATGCATAATTCTTTTTATTTTTTTGCAGCTACCAGATAATTACTTTTCCTATTTATCGACAATGGTACACAGAAGTGTGTTGAAACAGCATCTTGCCCCACTTGCAAAAGCGGCTATATGTTGAAGTTCCTGGTACACAAAACTTTGTTTCCAAGTACTGACAACTACCGCAGCAAAAGCAGAGTGATGCACCATACTTTTCTGCAAGCATAGATCCTGTTTTTAAAATACTTGGCTTAAGCTCCCCCTCCGCACTGTGGGTAAATAACACAGATATCAATGAAGGACCATCTGGCTGTTTATTTGAAGCCATGAGCTATGTACTACACCCTCCTGTCTAAAATACTTAGTGAGTGGCTTGAGTCGATAGCGAAGACTTGATCTCTTCAACAATATCTGAAATGTGAAAGCTTTGTTTCAGTAATCAAACTGCTGTGAAATGAGCCTTGATATGTAGGTATGGGTTATTTAGCCTCTCAAGTTGGACAACTTGGTTACTGTGTTGGAAATGGTCTGTTTCATTTTTCTTATGGAAAAATGTAAGGAAGGACTACCTTTTTACTTCGGTCCAAGCAAATATTTCAGAGGAAACCAAACTATACAATTTCAGTGTTACAGTTCAAAAAGTGCTAGCCCTGGAATTTAATACCAGGTCACAGGCCTAGCAATAAACCTCATGTAAGTCCTGATTAATGTGAAAATTGATGTATTTTTAAGAGGTTGTGACTAAAAATGATGAAGAGTTAAATGCAAGAACTGAAGCTTGGCATTCAGTGGAAAAATGTTCAGTTTCGTAATGAAACTTAACGCTTTCCCATAATTTCTGTGGAAGACTTGTTGCTGAATAGGTAGTTCCTACTAACTCCTGCAGAGTACATTTTTCTTTGTTTTTGTTACTTATAAAGGCTTACTCATGTAATTGGACAAACTATTCCTAAACTAAGCTAATCTTACTTTAAAAGGCAAGAGCATCTGGCTTTCTGGAGCACTAGGTACACCAAACGAAGAGCTTTGCTATACAGGAGCACAGGGGTGAGTGAGCTTTCCTTGGCTGACTTCAGGACTCCTTATGTGCCACAAAATGCATAAGAGCCTTTGATGAATTGCTTGACTGCAGAGAAAGTAATTTGTTGTAATAAAAATGTTACATTATACCTGTAATATTTTTTTGCTTACAGTAATTTAAGCAGACCTTCTGGAACTCATAGTCTTAAGGTGTGTTTTTTTTTTTTTAAAGATACTTTTCAGTGGAGATTTCTTTCATGTTCCTGAAAGACTAAGCCAGGACTATTTTGGTTAATAGTTCTGTATTCTGAAGAACAATCTAGGAAAATAAAGTAGCAGGTTGTGAACTATGCTGAGCTTGCTGCCAAAGGGGAGTAGTACACTGACCTGTGATAATTTTTATTGGTGCTTTCTGTGCTCCCTTTGAGAACCAAGCACTATCAGCTCTGAGACTGGTTGATGCAAGTTGGTTTGTTTTTCCTTGTAGACTTGTGAATTCTGGGTCTTTTTTAATAAAAGCTTTAAATGGATGCTGGCACCTGTATTTTTCTTACCTGTTTCGTGATGTGTTGTTGCCCTTGGTGGTTGTTGAGACTTATATATGCTTTTTTTTTCTTTTTAAATGAGCATGACTTCTGCTTTCCCCTGAGAAATATGTAGAGTTTCTGGGGAAGTGTATCTTTGAGGATCCAAAGGCAAAGTTTCCCCCAGTTGCCCCCACTGATGGGTTGATGCATTTTTTTTTTTCTTGGGGAGAGAGGGAATTAGATTCTTGTTTTTCTATTGCTCTTCTTCATCTCCTTCAGCTACCTGCTTCTCCTCTAATTCTGACGTGTTACAGTTGTAGATAACTCTTTCGCTGTTACCCGTACATTGGCATTTTGCATGTGACATGACAGACAATAACTGTGAACTTAATGTTTTGTTGAAACTTTATTTTCAGTTCCTAAATTCTCTGTACCCTTGAGCATCTTGCTAAAGTACTGTGGTGGACTTCTGCAAGTGGTGTAACTTCCCCTATCAGCTCAACTTCAAATGCCCTCGCCCTTCCTTTCTGAGGGATTTCAGCCCATTGATTTCCTTTTACCTTGCTTTTTCAGTTGTGGATGTGGAGCATGGGAGCCATCTGGCTGTTGTTCCCTTATCCCCGATTCCTCTAATAAATTTCTGGTAGGATGGAGCCTTCCTCTTTCTATTGCCAGCCTTTTTGCTTCCATCCCAGCGTTAGAAAGTCGTGACGCTGTGTTTGTGCTTCAGACTTTCAATGCATACTTCATAGTTTCGGGTTGATCATCAAGAGGAAAAGGGATTTTTGAATTCGGAAATTGAGTTTGGTTTTGATAGAAAAAATCTGGTTGTGATCATTGTGGGAGGGATAAGGCCAGCAGCTACAGCAGCGAGTGGGCTGCCTGTCTTGGCTAGGGGAGGGACTGTTCGAGCATGAGCTGCTGGAGTGTTACTTGGCAATGTCTGCACGACTCCCGTTTGCAATGAATTTGGAATGGCTTGAGCTGAAAGCTGCTTATCTTTATAAGACTGTCTTTTTTCCCCTGCAAAACTTCCCTCAACAGCTTCTACACCCACCAGCCTGAGAAGCTGTTTGTACAGTATGGCTTTTCTGACTTTTTTTTTTTAAATACAGAGTTTATAGGTTGGGCTCTGCTTCTGGACTGCAGTGGTCTGACTAAATTCTGCTAGTGGATATGAACACTTGTCTGGAGACGTTTATAGAATAGTTAGTAAATATGGTAGTAAATAGTAGTTCAACACAGTATTTTATTAAAATCTGGAGAAATTTCAGAGGGAGGTGTAACTTATGAAGAATATAAATGGTGTTACCTATCTCTCTGCTATTACTTCTGCTGCTCACACAGGGTACCCCCAAGCATGGGGGACTCCCAGAGCTGCTGTGGCTTTTGGGTGGTTCTGTTCCTTTCCATTGGGTGTGGCATGTTTTTCTTTCTCTTTTGATATGTCTTTTCTTCAGGGGCTGTCGCTGGATGTTTCAATAGGCTTTCTCATTTCAAAAATTGGTTAATATTCTATTGCATATCTTACCACTGTAGGTGCTCTCTTACTGCTTCTCCTGTTGTGCAGATGGTCAAGCAAAGAGGCAAAGCAGAGCTGCTCAAATGAACTGCATCTCTGAGTAACATGAAAATCTTTATTCCTCATATGTTCACACTGTGTTCTGTTGGATGGGGCAGATGTGCATTGGTGTGAATGGGAAGCCAGAAAGCCCTAGACTTAAGTACACACGGTGTGCTCTTTCACGCAGACCTCTTCAAAAGGAAACGTTTAAAGCACAGAAATACTCTGTAAATATTTAAACTTGCCATGCATATGAATCATGAAATATCTCTTCCAAGCATTCAGTAGTGGAGTAGCTGCCTGAGTGACACTGCAGTGCTTCAGATCTTGTGTTGTTCTCCAAGCATGCAAATGTTTTTGCACATTTGAGATTTTTTCATAAATACCGGTCACTAAGAACAACAGAAGCATTTGTGCCATAAAGATAGTACTTATGAACAAGCTTCTTATCCTCTAGGACCTTGAAAGTTTTATAACAGCAACAGTAGTGAACTCTTCTTCATCCTGAACCTCCCAAGGAGCCTGTCTTTGAGATGGCACTAGAGCGAGACGGCAGGAATGGTTTTGTTTGTCATTACCCATGAGGAACTGTGCCGAAACCAGCTTGTGTGGCCTGCTAAACAGCTGTCAGAAGTGGTGGATTTCAGTTGTTACCAACTTCAGTTGAATTTGAATCAACAGATTAGAAATTCAAGTTGCTCTGTCTCATTGCCAAGCCTCCATCTGCTGAATGTTAGAGAAAGAAATAGAAGCAGCCTTGGCTGACTGGGTGGCTAATCTGGATTACCTGGTTGAGTTTGCCCGTGTTACTGTAGTTACACCAACTGTGCTCAGATGGGGAGAAAGCAAATGCACTTCTGCCCAGAGTTCCAATGGAGGTGATCTGGAACATCTGAAATAAAGGTTTTGAATTTTTTTTTTATTTAAATAAGGAGAAAGTGTTTGTAAAATAAGTCAAAGTAGTTCTGTCTGTTTAGTCTGGTGTCGTGGTTTAACCTCAATCGGCAACTGAGCACCACGCAGCCCCTCGCTCACTCTCCCCCTGCCCCAGGTGGGATGGGGGAGAGAATTGGAAAAGCACAAGTGAGAAAAACTCGTGGGTTGAGATAAAAACAGTTTAATAATTGAAATAAAATGATAATATGATGATAATAATAATACACAAAGGAAGTGATACACAGTACAATTGCTCACCACCCACCGACTGATGCCCAGCGAGTCCCCGAGCAGCGGCCCCCCCCCGGCCAGCTTCCCCCAGTTTATGTACTGAGCATGATGTCACATGGTATGGAATGTTTCTTTGGCCAGTTTGGCTGTGCCCCCTCCCAGCTCCTTGTGCACCTCCAGCCTTCTCAGTTCGTAGAGCATGGAAAACTAAAAAGTCCTTGGCTAGTGTAAGCATTACCTAGCAACAACTAAAACATCGGTGCCTTATCAATTTTGTTCCCATCCTAAATCCAAAACACAGCACTGTACCAGCTACTAGGAAGGAAATTAACTCTATCCCTGCTGAAACCAGGACATTGAGGAAGGACATCCACTGCTTTTGTCTATTGAGCCAGTCTTCTCATTATACAAGAGCACCAAATCAGGTGCTGCTTGCCCTTACTAAACACATTATTGTTTTTTCCTAATTGCCTTCTTTTCCTTCATCTGCTTTGAAGTGATTTTCAGGGGGATGTCCTCCATAATCTTCCTAGGAACTGAAGTGAGACTGACTGGGCTATAGTTTCCAGTCTTCTCTTCTTGAAAGATGTTCATAGTCTCTTGTAGGGTCCTGCAAGTATGTCGTATTTGTCAATTTTGGGGTTGGGGAGGAGGAACATATTCCCCCACCCTCCCCTGAAACATTCTTCTAAAAATTCAAGGCCAAGTTGTTTCCTATATCCACTCTCCTTTCTTCCCCATAAGATATCCCATTGCCATGCAGTAAAACTAGTTTGGGTCCTGCAGTCCTACCACTGCTGAGGTATATAGGTATCAGCGAAACTCCAATTAGGAGATGTCATTGCTCACCTTTTTTGTACTATCAAAGAAATCACAAAGGCACCTAAGAATCTGCCACCTTTATTGCTTATTGTGAAGTGCAATGCTTGTTTCTGCAGCTACGTGTCACAATCCTCTCAGATAAAATCTAAAATGCTCCCCAGTTCATTTTTCTGATACCTACTGTTCAGACTTGCCCAGTCACCTGTCACTGAGAATAAAGTCATTATTATGGCATAAAGGACTCCTTAAGTCATTATGGCTCTCAATATGATGTAGTTCCAATGTACTGAAAGCCCAGTGTCAGTTTATTGGCTATAAACAAGATATAAGGTTTTCTTAATCACAAGCTTTGCCAAGGGACAAGTCACTCTTAATTTGTTGGTGGTCTCTGTAGGGACTGCCACTCTGAAATTGAGTTGGCTGTACTTGCTCTTCACTGACAGCTGATAAGAACTTTCATGATTCATGGTTTTGTCCTTGATTTGCTATACTTCACAGAAACCTGTCTGGGGGTCACCCAATTGTACAACTCTATCTTTTGAAGACATCATTTTTTCATGTCAACCTGTACTTCTCTTATTATTACTGTGACTTGTTGTTCAGTCAAGGAGGATCTCTGCTTGTTATACTGAAAATTCTGAGTTAATATTACCCAAGCTTTTTACTTTGGTTGACTACAGCTCATCAATAAAGTCATGAGTGGCCTATATCCACCCAATTTTATACCAGCCTGAGGAACTGAATTTGTTTGGGAAACACTTCTTCAGAAGGATGTGGGAAAGTTGATGAAGTAGCAACTGTTTTTCTGGGATTTGTTGTTGTTGTCGGTATCAATTGCATTTTCAGTTTTCCAAGTATTTCCTTCATGTAGTACATCAGTGTTCCACTGTGTCTGATCCTAATATTCATTCAAAGTGAATTTGGTTTGATCTGTTTTAACCGTATGGGCATCTTAAGTTGAGGAATGACATTTTTTTTTCCCTGAACAACTTGAAAATAATATAGTTGCAATTTACAGAGGCTAAGCAATTACTTCCAAAGCAGGTATGTTAAAGCAGATGACTTGCAAGAGACTTGAAAAGGAGAAAAATCTGTGTCTTCCTTTATCTCTTCATGCAGGAATTTACTCATGTTTCTTCATGGAGAACAACATTTATCCTTTGAGTCCCATTTTATAAACTTAAGGCAGACCTTACTTTTTGCTATTCTGTAGAAACCTGAGAACTATGCATGCACAAATAAAAATGAGGGGAAAAAAATGAGAGTTGGGGGGGGGGGCAAATCCATGTAT
>NW_008824056.1:1713794-1756440 GCF_000699105.1 Pygoscelis adeliae | reverse complement strand
GATCCAGAGACCTTCTCTTCCCTTTGAGGGTACTGAATGGTGTTGAACAGGGCTCGGTAGGCATGGGCCAGGCCCCAGCACGTTGCAATGATCTGCATGTCTCTGGAGTTGCCAGGGTGACAGCATACTTTGTCCAAATATTCTACTAACCCTTCAGGATTCTGCACTTGCTCAGGGGTGAAGTTCCAAAACACTGGGGGTGCCCATTGGCCTAGGTACTTGCCCATCTTGTCCCACACACCCTGCCACTCATAACTATTCAGCCTTGGGGTAAATCTCTGGATGATATTCTTAAATTGCTTACCAACTTTAGACAAAACCGAAACAATATTCCCAAGAAGTACCAATAGAAGTATCTTAACCACCCAAGGCTGTTCAAAATACTGAAAAGTTACTGTAATGAAGGAGGAAACATCATAGAAGAAGGTAGTGACACTGCCATTCTGTATTTCCTCCGTAAAAAAACTCTCAGAAAAGTTACTGTAATTGCTAGTTGTCTCCACGAAATGGTATCCGTGGTACAGTAACGGATTCATTGCGAAACTTACATACCACACTAAGGTCAAGGTCAATGTTCTAAAAACAAACCTCACAAGCGAGACATCACTAATCACAGCAGACCACAGCAAACTGCATAAACCAACACCAATCTTTAACATGTACAGCAAAAAAAGGAGCACGATGCAGATTATACAAATCAATATCGAGAACAGAGAAACCAACATTGTGACCCACAACTATTAACAGATATTAGTTCCTTAATACACTCCGGTTAATCTGTTATTATCTCAAACCCTTTGTGCCCCACGTAGGGAGCCAAAAAGGACTGTCGTGGTTTAAAGTGAGAAAAACTCGTGGGTTGAGATAAAAACAGTTTAATAATTGAAATAAAATGATAATAATAATATGATGATAATAATAATAATAATACACAAAACAAGTGATGCACAGTACAATTGCTCACCACCCACCGACCGATGCCCAGCCAGTCCCCGAGCAGCGGCCCCCCCGGCCAGCTTCCCCCAGTTTATGTACTGAGCATGATGTCACATGGTATGGAATGTTTCTTTGGCCAGTTTGGCTGTGCCCCCTCCCAGCTTCTTGTGCACCTCCAGCCTTCTCAGTTGGTAGAGCATGGAAAACACATACAACAACTAAAACATCGGTGTGTTATCAACTTTGTTCTCATCCTAAATCCAAAACACAGCATTGTACCAGCTACTAGGAAGGAAATTAACTCTATCCCTGCCGAAACCAGGACACCCAGCTAGATCATTTGTTGTCAGGCTCTAGGTCAATTCCTCTTACTCTTGTAGTGTTTTCTAGGTCTCGTATAGCTGGCAGCTCCTTGCTGCCTTGCTTCTTCTCTGAATAATTGCTGCTCCCAGCTGACTTGAACAAAGGAGTGTGACTCAAACATCATGGGCAGCGATGGGTCTGCAGTTGCCTGTAGCTCAAATATGGGGTTGGAAGCAATTAGCACTTTCTAGGAACAACAACTGAAATTATACTTTTGTTATGGTACCTGCCAAGGTCCTTATCAGGTTCTTGCATGTGAAGTTTTGTACAGATAGTCGAAGCTTGTTCCTATCCCATTGTGCCCAAAGCATTTAAACAACAGGTAATGGGGCTTGACACTGTGGGAGGGAAGAAATCAGAAGCTCCCCATTCCTCTGAGCACTGGGTTAGCTATTTTTTTGAGCTGCCTTTGCAGAGAGAACAGAAGGTTTCTGAGCCAGACCGTTACTGCAGTGACAGTGAATGTGCCATAGGTGTGGCATTACGATGTGACCCTACGAACGGTGTGCTCACATTTCCAATTGCCTCATGTTAAGCAAAGCCCCGCTTCTTGGCTAGTCAACTCCCCAAAACCTTTGGCTCCTGCTGCTGTTATGATCTGCGGGGCAGCTAAGCTGCATCTGAAGATGCTGTGGAGAATCACTTTGTTACCTTTTCTGAAATACACTACATGTAAGGTAGGTGCCCCTCTATTCTGCTCTGGTGAGACCCCACCTGGAGTATTGCCTCCAGCTCTGGAGCCCTCAGCATAAGAAAGACACCGACCTGTTGGAGCGGGTCCAGAAGAGGGCCATGAGAATGATCAGGGGGATGGAACACCTCTGCTATGAAGAAAGGCTGAGAGAGTTGGGGTTGTTCAGCCTAGGAAAGAGGCAGCTTCGGGGAGACCTTATTGCAGCCTATCAGTACCTAAAGGGGGCTTATAAAAAAGATGGCGGCAAACTTTTTAGCAGGGCCTGTTGTGACAGGACCAGGGGGAATGGCTTTAAACTGAAGGGGGCAGATGTAGACTAGATATAAGGAAGAAATTTTTTATGCTGAGGGTGGTGAAGCACTGACCCAGGTTGCCCAGAGAGGTGGTGGATGCCCCATCCCTGGAAACCTTCAAGGTCAGGTTGGACGGGGCTCTGAGCAACCTGATTTAGTTGAAGATGTCCCTGCTTATTGCAGGGGGTTTGACCTAAACCCCCTTTAAAGGTCCCTTCCAACCCAAACTATTCTATGATTCTAAAAGCCTCTCTTCATAGTGCATTTAGCGTGCATAGTCCTGGCTAGCAACAGAAAGGGTTGCTACCCTTTAGCTAGGGTGCTGATGTGATGGACCCTGTCAAGGAAATAGTAGCCAGATGGTAATCGTCATTGAAGTAGCTTTTTGAAGTACACTCATAGCATTTTAAAAAATTCGTTATCTAACTAATGACTGTAGACGACTGCTTACCTCTGCTCTGGTGTCTTCCTCAGTTATTCACTATAATTTTTCTTTACAGCCCTCTTTACAACTAGAAACAGTAGATGTGCCTTTTGGAAAGCACTTCAGCTTTCTTTAGTCACAGCTGGCCCAGGAGATGATGACAACTTGCCCCTCAGTCCTTCATAAAAATATTTCCTGTGTTCTTTACCCAAATTTGTCCTCACTACAGTTTGCCCTCGCTCTTGGGGAATTGTAATTATACTTTTTTTTTTTTGTTGTGCAGGTGAGTTTTATGGCTCTTCTTTGAGTCTCATACCCAGTAAAGTGGTACAAATCTGCAGGAATGTGCTTCCTCAGTGGGGGGCAAGCCTTGCTGGGGCACCTGTCCCCTCTGCATTCACAGCAGACCTGGTAAGAGGACCTGCCTTGGGCAGTGTGAGCTCCAAAGTGAGCCTGGCTCTGTTAGTTTGACCAGAAAGAAAGTAGAAGAGGGAGTTGATGCAGCTGTTCAGGCTCACCAGTGGCCTCCAGATCTTGTAAAGCAAACTCCAGCGCTGTAGGAGTTGGCAGTTAGCTACCCGGTACATGCAAATGAAGAGGTAAATGCTGAGGGTGATGTGATATGAAAGTAAACAAACAGCAAAAAGCCCACAGACGAGGAGAATGGTTTGGATTGACTTGGCTCAGGTGGCACTACTGGTGGGGTTGGTGTCTCCAGTGTGTTGGGTGAGGCTTCTGATCATCAGAAATAGCACACTAAAATGATGAGGAAAGGAAAGAGGAAACCAGATGTGGTTAGAACCATGCCATAGGGGAAATAGCTGCTGAGGTTCTTGGGGCTCGTTGTGTCATAGCAAACGCTGTGGTTATTGATAACACCAGTGCAAGCATAGATCGAGGTGGGCAGGAGCTGCAGGAACACCAGTGCCCAGGATGTAGCTGTGCCAGCAGCAGCCAGGTGCCAGGTCCTGTAGGGTAGGGAGCGGATGGGGTAGCAAACACCCAGAAAGTGGCAGATGCTGATGCAAGTCAGCAGCAGGCTGCTGCTGTACAGGTTGGCATAAAGCAAGAAATGTACCAGCCTGCAGAGCAGCCCTCCAAAAGGCCGTGTCCTGCAGGATGTAGTTGATGATGAGCAAAGGCAAAGAGAAGAGGTAGAGCAGGTTCGCTAGGCAGACAGTGGTGCAGGTCCAGTCCTTGGCATGGCAGCAGCTGAGCCACAGCATGGCTCCGTTGAGGAGCAGCCCCAGCACGAAGACGGAGCTGTAAGTAAGGCGTAACAAGATGTATAGCTTTCCACAAGAGGGCACAGAGCCTTCCTGGAGGTGCAGTTCTCTGTTTCCCTCAGCCCCTGCATTGCTGGGTGCACCTTTAAGCAGCATGCACTGCTTTTCTGTTGCTTTAAAGCTCTCCCTGCCAGAAATAGAAACACAAACAGCTGACAGTCATTTGTCACTCTTGGCCCTTGCCTCTTGCCACCTCAAAGAAATCTGTAAAATCCTAATTAAAGCATGCACAACCCTCTGAAGAGATGAAACTGCAATGGAAATGGTGCATCACTGCATCACTTGAATTCAACCAAAAGAGTGACTGCTGCAAACACTTGGTGGTATACCCTTGGGCACCAGCACTATATTGCAAGGGCAGCTAAATGAAGTTTATTGCAAATGCAGGCTCTGCCACATGTTGAAATTCCTCTGAGCTTCGGTTACTTTAGGGGGGCAGCTGAGGGAAGGGCTTAAGCGAGCACACGTTTTGCAAGAGGCGTGCCTGGGACTGCTACTAGTTTGGCATTATGTGCAGGTTGGTTGAGAAGAGGCGAATTTACAGCTTGCCCACAGCAGCAACAAGAAAACAAACTTGATGGATAGCTGCAGGCGGCCACACTCACCAGGGCAGAGGCAGAGCCAGGCTGGGGAGGGGTTTGCTCAAAATATGTGTTCGTTGCAATCCGAGAAAATATGGATGTCATTTCCCTTTTCCCAAAGGAGTGGGGAAGAGATGTTTTTCTGCTTTCTGGTGTCCTCTTAGTCCCATTTAAAAATATTAACATAATTTGTATAGACTAAACTTTTTTTGAAGTTTGTACCCAATATACCTCCCGAATCTCCCAGAAAAGCAAGGGAAACAGGAGGGGTTCGTTAGCAGGCATCCCGTTCTAAAGAGGGCAAGGATCAAACCAAACTGAGAAATGACCAAATGTTTTTTTTGTTCTTAATTTACAGGAAAGCTTGGTAACTTCTGCATGTAGTCACCTGAGCCAGCACTGTTGACGAGTTTTCTCCTGTCAGGAATGATGACGTGCGTGTTCTGGTGAGCCTCTCTGATTTTATCTACCTGGGATGCTTGTTTTACACTCTTATGTTGGGCCCTATTTGGGTTTGTCTTCTGTTGTAAATCAACAACATGACCCCCTTGGAGCATCTCTGAGCTGTGGGCTCCTGAGTCATTACATCACTCCCGAGATCTTCACTTGCCATGCATCCTGCAGTGAATCCAGCCTTGGAGGGTCCTGGCTGGCTCCTCTCTGCCCTAGTAAGGTTGTTGTCCTTACTGCAAAACCTCTCCAGGCATGCACCGGCCCCTGAGTGTGGAAAAGGGTTTTAGCCCTCACTAGGTAGTGATATAAATAACGTACTTAATCTAAAAATCAGTAACTTACTGCTTGGCTTTTGAATTATTGTACCAATCTCTTCATAATCTGCTTTATGTAATTTGAGTAGCAAACTTTACTCAGGTATCTTTTAATATTTTGACCCTTTGAAAAACTGTTCTGTGCAATAAAGATACCAAGTCTGTGGTATTAACTGGGAGCCAGTGCCCAGGATTGCTGGGTGCTGCTCACCCTCCAAAGGTAGGGGAGATGGATCTGGACTGGTGGATGAGATCAGGAGGGAAGAGGTGAGAAGTGAGGTTTATCCTGACAAATGCTCCTGTTTTCTGGGTTATCTGTCACTAGGGGTCAGCACTGTAACATTAATATACAAGAAATGTTTTCTGTATTAGGACAAAAAGTCTTATTTCAAGGCCGCAACTGCTGTCATTCATTTCTGTCACTTATTTACATGACTTTGGAGGTTCGTTTCCAAAGACAAATACTAATACCAACAGGAAGAGGTCACTTTTATTTCTTCTAATAAAAATAAAACATGGTAGGGTAATAAAGTGACCAAACTAGCCTTTTTTTAAAGCTGAATCACAGAATGGTTGAGGTTGGAAGGGACCTCTGGAGATCACCTAGTTCTGCTCGAGCAATCATAAATGTGTGTGTCTAACTTTCTGAAATACTGGCCCATCTGTGTCCCCTGCCAGCTGCCTGAGGCTGCCATGGTTTGCTGCTCAGACTCTGCTACAGTTGCCTTTGGTCCAATTTTTGAAAAAAGCGCCTGTTCCCCACAGCTCTGTTGGATAATCTGGTAGAGATGCTGGTTAACTCCCATTGGAGTTAACCGAAGCTGTTGCCATCCCACCTAATATGAATGCAGCGATGGCTGCGGCTGTTGTGTCATCTCTGATGGACGTGCAGCAAACTGTGGCCCCTGGTTCATGCAACAGGATGGGTGGCACCGCAGCCCCCTCCCCAAAGTAGAGCTGTAAACTGGCAGCGTTGGCATCCTCAGCAAAAATCCTTTTGACCCCAATCGGATGTGTTTTGTGGAGCCTGAAGTTGCATAAAACAATGTAGGTTTAAATTCTAGCTGGAGTGATCCCTGCTGTCATCCATTAGATAAAGCAGTTATTTAAAACAACTCTCTCAAAAAAAATCCAACCCTCTGGATTGGATGGAAAAGGAAGGAGTGGTGAAAAATCCTCAAATCTTGCAGTCTAAGACCTAAATCGTGTCCTCCACAGAGAAGTGTTGTATGTGCTCAGTAGTTTCTTATATAACTGTGTGTGTGTTCAGGCACAGGGAGCGCTGCTGACCCCTTTCATGATCAGGCCTTGGTGTTCCCATAACAAACACATCGTTTTCTGTAATTTCACTTCTATCAACAGCTCATTCTGTTCTTACAGTCTTGGTGGGTTACAGCAGGATAGAGAAGTTTCTGCTGCATGCAGTCTTGGTCCAACCAGGTAGTTACATCCCCCCAAACCCTCAGTTCTCTTAAACTGAATTTGTTTCTAAGCTGGGTAAATTCTTGGTTTTCTCTGTTTCCTTGGGAGTGATTCGGTCCATGTTGCTTAAGCTGCTGGCCTGGCAACAGTTTGTGTTGGAGACCTGTGCGTTATTCAGTGTGTTACTTAGCGGTTTTGGGGTGCGTGTTGTGGGGCAGCTTTGTCTGATCTGGATGGAAAGGTGTCACTGGAGAGGTTTCAGCTGGGTCCTGTAGCTGGACCTGACCTTTGGAGGAAAACCTACATATCTGTCTTAGGGTATCTGTGGATTTAGGGCTGAAACCTCTTTGTTCTGCAAGCAAAAGGTGGGGCCTTCCATCAAACAGGAGGAAGGAAATAGTTCCTGTTCTGTTTCCTCTGAACAAGCAAATTCTCTTTCTGGTATTTTTATATAGCATCTGTAGATCTGTAAACATCAGGCTGTTCCCCAAATTATTAAAATCTATGTTACTATAGTATTTTAATTAATTGACTTGTTTATATGTTTACAAAGCTCTGTAGATATAAAACAGCTGTTAATGTCAGTAATTCAGAAATAGTGGAGTTGGCATCCTGCGTTTCTCTTGTCAGCTGAAATGGAGATTGAACGTAACTGGCCACTTCAAATTAAGGTAACTGAAGTAACTGCCTTATAGCAGCTGGGGTGAAATGACTTACTTTTATGGCTGTTGCAAATTGATGAAAAAAATCTCAGATGTCACTTAAATACTAACAGGAAATTGGTTAACCTACTTAATACTAAAGACTTAAAGACTTTTTTTAATTCTACTTTATTCACAGAGCCAGTGAATGTCTTAGAGGTGATCATTACATTTTTATTTATTTAGATTATTTTATATTTTTAGATACATATATTTTGGGGTTTATTTTATAACGTAGCAGTGGGAACAAATCAGCTTAGATCTGTTGGTTAAGATGAGGTCTGTTGGGGAATTGTCTCTTAAAACACTTTCACAGTGTTCCCTGTTGGCCTCTTCCACGCTGGATGGTTTTGCACGGCTGTTGGGAGATCTCTTACAGTCAGTATTTCTGAGTAAATCAAACCTGCTAACCTGAGTTTAAAAACCATCTTGTTTGGCTTTGCCATTGCTTTAACATGATCTGGCTGACTTGGGGTGACCCTCGTTTACTGTCCTGCAATTCAGACCTATCTTGAATATGAGGTTAAGAGTAAAACCTCACTTGTGATGCTTAGGCTATCAGAAACTATATTGCTTATAAAAAGAGCTCCCAAAAGCAGATTTTTCCAGTCTTTGTATATAAAATTCACTTTAAATAGTTTTTAGTGAGACTAGAGGTGATATCCCAGTGTATGAAATCTGTCAGAGATGATTGATACACATATGAGAAGCTGAGTGAAAATTGAAGGAAAGATATGGCATTGCCAGGCTTCATTTAAATACAAGAGCTATACATTTAGATTGATTTATTTTTATGCCAATAGGTTCTGACATAAATATAGTGATATATAATGTATTGACTATAATGTCAACATTATTTTAAAGCTGACTCGAGGAAAAATATCTCATTGTTAGTGCTGAAATATAATGCTTTGTTCTGCTGAAGGGGAAAGCCTAGGATCAAATAACCTTTCTTAAGGCCCTTTGTAATGTCTTTTAAAATGAGTGAATAACAACAGAGGTGACCTGTCTTGGGGCACTCTATGTCCTGAAATTGTTTTGGGACTTTCAGGGCAATAGCAGACTGAATAGGAGAAGTACATCCCATGCCACTGAGGCTGTGGCTGTGCTTGGACAGCCCAGCCCCGCAGCTCATGCCTTTGCCCTCTGTTTTGAAGTATCCTAAAATTGCATCCACACTACACATGAGGTTGGCCATTAGGTTTTAATGCTAAACACAGTTTTATACCATGCACTATGCATGTTGTACTATGTTAAACTAATGGGTTACAAGTCTGTTGGCAATGTGCAAGTCTGTTGGCAATGTGCTATTGCCCTCAGCCCATGCTACGATGTCAGATGACCTTATTTGAATTTTGCTTTGAGATCTTTAATTTTTTTGTGTAGGAGCTAACCTTGCTAGAGGTGGAGGAACTACTAGGTGTTTTGGGGTGAAAGGATAGCTCTTCATTGAATGACCAGTCCAGTGCAAATGGGATTCACCCTTTTTCTTTACTGCCTCTGTTCTTTACCTTCTGTTCTGAATTTTCCAGGTCAAATCTCTGGATATTCAGTGTAGTAACGTGACCTTCAGGACCACGTTAATTGATGTTGGCTGTAGCCATTGGAAGTCAGTGGAAACCACAGGCTCACAGTGGGTCTACCTTTCTTGGCCCATGTTCCTCTTGGTCCCCAGGAGGAATCTTCCAGCCCACTTCTGAGTTAAATCCACTTCTTCCACACCCTTCTGTATTTGCTTTATTTGCTTTGTTTAAAAAAAACAACCAATACAAAGCAAAACAAACAAAAAAAACCAAGCAAAAAAACCCCAAACCTGAAAAGTTTCTTTTCCGTTAAACCACTTATCAGTGTTCAGTTGACTGATGCCTTTGCATTCACTCAGTGTAGGTATGAGAGCTTTGCTGTGCAAATAGTGGCGATGCTGGCACAAGGGTGGCTGCTGCACGTGGGGCTGGTGATGTGGTCCCGCCATAGCCCATGATGACAGAGAGCGATTGGGTTAACTGAAGGCTTTTCTTCTATTGAGTATATTGTTTCTTAGCTTGCATTTAGTCTGCTTAAATTATGCCAAGCTGTATCAGTTTAGCTTAAGTCTACCTTTGCAAATTTTACCAGCTTTCATCCCTTTTTATCCTTAGCATCTTTCTAGTAACTCATTCTGAGCATGTATAATGTGTGAAAGTGGTTGTGGCTCATTGCTTGGTGTTGTAGCTAAGAGGCAAGGCGCTGTCTGCAGTTTTGCTTGGAGCCTGCTGTTGGTGTACCACTTTGGAAAAGCCCCTTAGACCGGTAATGCTGAGTTTCTTAGGTGGCCTCTGGGTGCAGATGTGCTGAGCACCTGCAGCTCCAGGAGCAGACGGTAAAAGCTCCACCTGATTATCACTTCTGCAAATCACTGCTAGGTAACTTCATCCCAGCACCCACAACTCATGTCTACGTCGGTTTTAGGTTGGCTTCAGCCCACCGGCAGGGAAAGGCAGTTGTCAGGAGCAGGGTCTCAGCAGAGGACTCGTGACTCCCTGGCTGCGTAGGAACCCCTGCCAGCTGCCTGGGAGAGTGGGGATGCTCAGGAGCGATGCCTCTGCCTGGGGCTTAATGATGCATTAATAATTGCATATATGCATTATAGCATATGACCATAATGGCATTATGGTCACTTCCATAATGCTATACCTATGTGTTTTGGTACATCAGTGACTATGACATTTCTATTCATGTACGAATTGTTTTAAAAGTGTCAGATGGAGAGTGCTATACATAAATGTAAGTTTTTTCCCTTTGCATGAAATTATTTTTTTTCTTTCTTATTTTCTCCTGCATTTTTTTCATTTTCACTTTGTACAGTCTGCTGATGTGAAGGGTTTATTCATGAGGTTAACCTAATTACTGTCTTCAGAAACAAAGCCTGTTTCTACAGTGAATATCCTTTTGATATCCATCATCTGAATATTGCCTAATAAAGTTAGCAAATGGCCTCCAAATGAACCAAAATGATTCAGTATCTCATCTAGCAAAGAATGTATTATGGTTTTACCGATACTGACAGAAATGTTTAAAATTCTCAATGCATTCCTTTGCTGGTGGATTAATATGCATTTTTTCTGTCTTGAGATGAAAAACACCGTCTGGATTTAATGCAACACTTACAAAATTGCTGATGTGAGTCTCTGTTAAAGCTATTTTATATACACACTGGAGAGTTTACTGGAGACAACTGGAAAGTTCATTTTGAGTAGCTCCAATACTTGTAATCAGTAACTAAAATGTATTCATGGAGCTGCAAGACTAAAAGGCACGAATTTAAGTGCCTTCATATATTTTCCTTCCTTGGAACAAAGGTGATACATTTTTCATGTAAGCAAAGCTCCTTGGACTTGAGTATGCTCTGAGGAGATAATTAAGAAAGATCAATATATACTGATTGATTGAGTTTTGACCTGAGCATACGCTCTCTGTCCACATGTTGCGATGGCCAAGCTTTAGTGTGCGTGGCTGGTGGCTGGATCCCTGAGCTGGCTTAGCTGCTGCTGGAGTCATCTCGTAAGATCTCAACGTTGGGTTGACATGAGTATTTACATTTGGTCAGACTTCTCTGGCTTTTGTGTGAATGTTGGTTTAAAAACCTGACATAAAAGCCCATTTCAGCCCTTCCTGGTTCTTGTCTCAAGACAAATATTCCTTGCTCTACTCCTTCATTTGTCTTCTTTCTGGGGAGGAACAGAAGTGGTAAGTGAAGACAAAAAATGACCTTTTTCCCCTAAAGATCATCATTCTATTAAGTGAATTCTTGGACAACAAAATTTAGATTTATCTTGCCTTCTCTGAAGCAGAAACCCAGCTAATCCTGTTAAAAAGTGTAACCAGCAAATTTCAATGTTCTCGCTGCTGCCTACTTGCTTGATTCTTGCAGGTATTCATTGGGAAGACTGGAGTAGCCTTTAACTTCTTAATCTTCCATCTCTACTTGGACTGGAACTTTTATAAATAATTTAATTTAATTATAAAGTACCTTTATTGGAAAATATTAGTTTACAGAAGATTTCAGAAAGCACACTGACGAACTGCCTTGTTCCACTGAGTGCAAAAATCCAGCATTAGGCAGTGATGATGTTCAATGCGTCCAAAGGAAAATCATTGTTTCAGTTACTTCTTAAATAGCTTTCTGGTTCGGAAAGAATATTTGAGTTAATGGTAGCTTGGCATCATTATATATTAATGGGCTCCATCTGATTTATTTTTTCTGGCAGTTATCCACTTGCACGATGTATTATGCCTGACCGTTCCGTTTCCTCTGCTATTGAGTGGTAGATGGTGGATTAGTACCTCGAGAGGCTGCATGGGAACATAATGGGATCTTGCATCATTTTTAATGGTGAGTTATGGACTGTCATGCAGAATATCTGGACACACTTAATAACTTTCTGACAACAACTGTAACAGACGTAAAGGTATGTGTTGTCACTGAGCTGCTAGAGAGGCAGGCTCCTGCTCACCAGATGCTGTTCCACTGCACAGGATTGTCTTTCTAGATGTTTTTGTAATTACAAACTTTTTCCTAGCTCCAGTAGGGCTTAAATAAAAAATTGATCCTATGGAATTATATTGCTGAATATTAGCCAGTATTTATTTGCAAGTGTCACTTTGGGGTGTCTAATTTGTCCACGAGAGCAAGGTTTTCTGCTCAGGCTGCAAAATGGTGCAGTAAAAATCAGTGATTGATGTTTATTATTAGATTAAATGGTTTAGCTGTGGGGATCAAAGATATAAATTACAGCCCTCCCCAAGCTGTGATT
Source organism: Pygoscelis adeliae (assembly GCF_000699105.1). Taxonomy (NCBI): domain Eukaryota; kingdom Metazoa; phylum Chordata; class Aves; order Sphenisciformes; family Spheniscidae; genus Pygoscelis; species Pygoscelis adeliae. The sequence goes on along the minus strand of NW_008824056.1, from coordinate 1,744,180 downwards.
GACCACCAGAGATCTTTCAAAGTGCCAGCATTTTTTAATGAGATCGTATATTTTCAAGCCTCTAACGGTATCAACTTCTGTAGTTTATTGAAATTGTTTTTAAAATAACAGCTTACCAGGTGTTAAATATATTGGATATCTTTTGTATTTGCTTAGTCAAACATCCTGGAGGAAAAAACCATGAGTTAAAAGCGGGGATTTTGATCCCCAAGCAAAGTCTGAGGACTTAAAGGGGAGTGAGGAATACCATATTCTGCCTCTACACTGGTGTAATTTTTGCTGCTTCTGGTTTTTGGTCATTTCACTATAAACACGGGGCCTCAACGTGCAGCAAATACAGATGCTCTTGGGCTCTCCCTCGGGCTGCCGCCCCAGCACTCTGCAAAAGGGAACCATAACCTGGTTATTCACGGAAATTAAATGTTTCCATTCCCGAGCCTCATGGAGAGACTACAGCGTTAGTGTAGTATTGATTGGATCAAAGTTTAATGGTCAGCTTTTTCCCTGTTGGGAGAATGGCCCTGGTGACACCAACATTTTCCCCCACTGTTCATCAAAGTAGAGGAAACTGGAGATTGCTTTAAATGGCAGAAGAATATAAACACCCTAATATTATTTGCTTATAGCTGATAGGGCATGCCTTAAATATCAAAAGCATAATATTAAAATAATAGATATTTGATGAAAGGAATACTGAAATAATCTTGTTAGAGAGTTTAAGAGCAATCTATCTGAAAACTAGCAGTCAAAGAATAGCTAAAATTTAGTTTGCCATTAGAGAAGACTATATTTGTTATTTGCTATGGGAGATTTATAATTGGGGTAAAATCTTAACTGTGAGAGCATTAATCTCAAGTACAGTATTGCAACATCAAAAGCACGACATTGTCTTCCTGCCCCCAGGACGTTCTTTGTTAGAAAATCATTTGTTTTACTCAAAGGAGGTCTTTTTTCTTTTTATATTAAAAAGTTTGGTCTTTTTTTCCTTTTGGCTGCATTTACTCTCAGGAGATTTTGATTAAGCAGCTCAGTTCAAAAGAGTTTGCACTGTACAGTCATTTTTGGGGGGGAGAAATCATTAGGCGTGCTGTGGGTATTGCAGCTGCTCAGGTGGGGGGAGTCTCAAAGCAGGCTCTCTTCTTCCATTCCTCCTGCATCAGCGCATCGGATGCTTTTCCCTGGGCATCAGGGTAAACGAGGGGCTTTTTCAAAGGTGAGAAATTATTATTTAAAGTGATGTGCAAGTATCAATTGGTTGATTTGCAGCCAACCGTGCAGGTGTTATTTCCCTCATTATACTGATGTGGGAAGGACTTGCCCAAAGCCTACCTCAGGCATGGGGGGGAGAATCCTGTTTCTGCACCCTGCTTGGTGTATACTCGCTTTAGCATCGCTGGAAGGACATAACTGAATGAAGTAATGCTTGCAGTGACAGGTTCATACATGGAGCGATCTGGTCCATTGTCTAGTCAAATTGGTGTGGTTTTTTAAATTATTTTTTAAAGGCTAAAATGAGCAAAAGCAATCTGACTACTGCAGCGGGGGCAAAGCCTGATGTGTAGCAGAGATCTGCGCTCAGTGACTGGGCGCTGGCATGGGGCTGTCAAGGAAGCTGACACTCCCTCGCTGCGAGGAGTGGCCCTTGCTGCTGTAATTGCACCTTTACCTTGCAAGCCCTGGTGGAAAATAATTAAATTTCATAAAAGCCCATCTCATTTTGAGCCCCTGAGGGTATCAATTAAATGTAATAATGGTAACTGCAGCTTTTAAGCAAATATGTAGGGGTTTTTTTTAAAGAAATGAGGTGAAGTCTTTTGCACAGCATGGAGCTGAAGACTTTATTTCTCTGTTCCCCTCGCTGTAAGTACCACTCCTGTAAAGTCTCAGGAGGAGCCGTTTATGCCCAAGAAACAGAGGCAGGAAGATGTTCAGGGGTTTCTTTGGTGGCCAAAGGCAGGTCCTGGAGGTACCAAGCGTGCCCATCATTTTACGTTGCTTAGCTGGGATATGCCATATGTGGTAACCTTAAACTGCCCGAGCCAGCTATTGCAATTCATCATCTAGCATCTTTAGGAATAAGTCACCATAGATTTTTTTTTTTTCCCTAGTGTCTTGCCACAAATGAATGCACCCCCTACCCCACGCTCAGAGGTGATGCAAGGATTTCTATACCTCGGGATATCTGCTTAAAAAATAAATTAGCGTGGACTACACCCCTAATCTGGAGTTTGGTCCCTTTGGAGAAGGGGATGCTTGTTGCTGGGCTGCAGCTCTGTTAGCAGCAGCAGCATGAGCTGCGTTATGGGAACATTCGAGAAGCAGCATACACCTTCTGCAAGGTTGCATCAGAGGGAAATAAAACACTGAAATTATCCTAATAAATTATAATAATTGTGCCTGGCAGCATGCGGTAATTTAAAATAGATTAATCTAACAAGCTTTAAATATGAATAAATAATAAACATCTTCATGCATTGGGAATCTTATTCTACTTAATTCTGAATGAATATTAATTACCCCTCATAAACCCAATGCAAAAATCGATCCGTGTGGAGAAGGCACAAGGTATTAAGTATACCAAATTGGACAGTGCCCAGATGAATATTCTCATCATCAATTAAAGTCGGATTACACTGCTGCTCGACTCTGTCACTGGCTGCCTGGTGATGAGAAGCAGGCTTTAAAACGGGGTCTGTGCTTGTTGCGGTTTATATTCAATTTTGTATCCTTTGTTTCCTGACAGGGTTGGCTGGCTGGCTTACTGCTGGGTGGGATGGGTCAGGAATTACCTACTGTCCCTGTGAGAAAGGAGGAAGCCAGAGGTGATGCTTGGCCATCAGAGTGGTGGCTGGTGCCGGCAGCCAGCATCCCCCTGTGCCATGCCATGTCCTCCATCCTGCCTGCATGCAAATCCATGGAGCTGAGAATCGGGAGTCTTGCCTCCTGACTTCTGCAGGGATAAATACCAGAGAAAAACTTTCTTACCTGGCAAAATGACCTCTCAGGCCACGGTGACATTTTGGGTAGGGAGAGACACTGTCCCAGGTGGCGGTGTGATGCTCTGGTGCCTGTTCCACTGCGCCTTGTGTGTGCAGAGATTGGGGATTTCAACTGGAGCAAAACTGAAGACCTGCTCAGTTTTGAATTGGAACATATGGAAGATGGATGAGAGGGAACATCTGCACCATCTGCTGTAGGGGAGCTCTATCCTTCATCCTCGCACCTCACCGTGTTGCTGTTGTGTGTGGATGATATCCTTCATTCCCTCCCATTATCACCATTCTCCGAAGGCCAAGTCTTTCTTTGGCAAAATGCTTTGCTTAGCAGTAGACTGCACTGGGAGCTCCTAAATGGAAATTTCCTCTGCTGCCTTTTTCTGTGAATGGCTTGGGCAAATATATTTTGCCTGTGCAAGCGGGCATTGGGATCTTGTTTTTGGTGAACATACACTGCGTGCCAGCATATAAAATGAGCTGGGGAGGATAACTGGGGTGTTTGGAGATGCAACGTCACACAGGGGCCGAGGTGGGGAGCTGGCGGGAGATGCTGGCTGCGGCGTGGGGCTTGGTATGGCAGGAGTGTGCTCCTGCAGGAAATTGCTCAGTAAAACTGGGTTTGTGTACGGGAGGGGACAGCCCAAGGCAGGTTGCATTGTGACCAGCGTACTCCTGGGGATGCAGGGATGGCGTTTTGCATCTTGGTTTGTCATAAAGTCTGGCAGAGTTAAATGAAGGTCACCGGCTGTAAAAAGTGACAGGGACATTTTAAGATGTACCATAAAATAAACTGTAGCCTAGAAAAAGCTTATGATGGTATCTGCTGCAGGCTTTGGCCTCCATTTTAAAGCTGCCTTGATCTTTTAACATGGAAGTGATTTACCACTGTTGTACCATGCCTGTGATCTGCAGATACTGTTTGGAGGCTGCTGGTATGCTCAGGGTTTAAGGATAAGGGGGAAGGAGATTGGTGGGAGGAGGAAAGGAGAAATACTTCCTCGTGTCTTCCTGAGCCAGGCCAGGGGCTTGTTTCACGTGTATATTGAGTAGCTGCTCATGGACTGAAGTGTGCAAGTAAAGGGCATAAAGGAGAGCATGTGAAAAGGGAACGGATGAAGAGCACCAGGAGGATGTCGCTCGTCTCCCTGGGGTCTGTTTGCCTGCAGATTTTTCTGGGACCTGGGAAGCCAGAATGCCGCTGGTTCGGTCCAACACCCGAAATTACGTGGCTGTCTGGTGCTGCAGGGAGATGGAGTGACATCGTGTATGTGTGCATTCTTGTACAGGATAAAAACATGTTGGCTGGTAATTGTACAGAAATCTTTATGCTTTTCCTCTGCCCATGTTGTCACTCTTCGGTAAGCAGAAAGGTCTTCATCTACTGCACACAAGAAGAGTTATGAGCTAATTAAAAAACCCTATCAGCCCCCAAATCTAAATAGTTCCCATTTCCCCAGAAACCAGCAATTAGCAGATGTCTGTCTTGCTTTCACCTACAGCTTAAATACCAAAGAAATAGCTTCACTACTTGCAGCAAAATTCAAGAAGCATTAGCAATCAGCTTTCCATGCTGTCTTCAGTGTTAGAGATGGATGGACAAATACAGCAACATTTGCTCCAGTTTATGAACTGGATCTCTGCATGCATCCTTTTTGAAGACTTAATAAAAGTTTTCAGAGACCCTTTACATGAGAAAAGAATTTTTAAATGGAAATGTAAGACCCGAACTTCAACATGAAGTGAGAACCACCCTGGTATCAGCAGGCCAGGAATTAGACTTAATAAGATAAGAATAACAGGTATTTTGAAGAACTTGAAAATATAGTGATTGCTTTAACATTTGTATGAATTTGATGGGTTTGTGTATTTATACTTACGGATATTTTCTGAATTTGCTGACAGGTCTTACCGAGATTACACATTCTTTGGCTTAGGGACCGTGCTTTTTGCGAGGGTTGTGAACAGCCTAGGAAATACGCTTTTGTACACAAATGGGCTTGCTAAATAAAAGCACTGCATAAAAAGATGGCAAAAGGAGCAGATGATCTATGAACCAGTTTCCCTTCTGCTTAGCACCTGCAATGGTCGTTTACCATTCATAACCCTAAGGACAAATTCTAGCAGTGACAGGTACACATTTTTGCCAAACCTGACTTTTTTCCCATTTCATTTAATACGTTTCCCCAACCAGCAGATATTGCATTTGTGGGGAAGGAGGGAAAAATCAGTATTAACATCTGCGGAGCCCGGGTACGGACAAAGGTTCATTGAGCTTTGGACCGAGACTGGCGGATGCCATCTCTGCAGATCTCCTCGCCAGGGGAGGGTTTCCCAGCCCCTGCCCTGGGAAACAGAGACATGGGAGATCCAGGAGAGGAGCAGGCGGTGGCTTACAGAGCATCCTGAAAGGCATTCACCTGGGGTAATTAATTGATATCTAATATTGCTGTGTCATCTCCTTGGCGAACCCAAGTATGCTTTAAAATCCAGAACACCCATGGGAGCGGAATTGCCAGTTGGTTGCTGGTTTCCAGCTGGTTCATTTTCATTGCTCTGGCTGCAATGTTTTGTGCATGTTTTGAAGCACCTGTGGCACAGGAGGCAACAATGGTGCCAGCCCTTGCACCCTTGCAGCAGCTCCACAGCAGCCGTGTGCTCCCAAAAGCTGCCGTTGATGATAGCCAGTGATATAAAAACAAGGAAGAAGGGGGGAGCGTACACAAAAAGGGCGTTTGTAAGACTGGAAGCTTAGAGGTTTACAAGTGTCTTTAGAGGATGCTTCATTGTAGCTTAAAGCATTAATTAAACGTACGGCATCAGGGTGGTTTTTTTTTTACAATGGGGAGTGCTGGAGTGAGGACTGAGTTGCAGCAGCTCATGAGGATGTCACAGCATTTGCATTGCTTGGGGACATGAGGCAAACCAGCCAAAGCACGTAAAAAACACAGTGAATTTTAAACATAATTATAAAGTAGCTTGTTTTCATTCAGGGTTTTCTGAATGTATCTTAAATCTGACAGTTCCCATTAAAAAAAAAAAAAAAAATAATTCTTGTCCTCCATGCTAACCTGGAGACCACTGGCCATATTTTACAGTGCAGGGACATGGCTTGATGTCATGGGGACAGAAAGCACTTGTCGGCATTTTTTTCATCTTAGTGCATGGGGGTATGAGTGATCACTGCCCGCTGGCTTGGCCCTGCTTGAGTCTAACTGCTTGCTGCGGTGTGATGGGCTGAGCTTTTGGGCTGTTTCCCAGGAGAAGGCTGCTGAGCACAGTCTGCAGCGGGTGAACCTGGCATTTACAGGGCATCATCCTGACAGCTGCGTGTAACTTGTGGTAAGGTACTGGGAAGAATGTAAGTAGCAGCAATGTGGTCTAGCTGAGCACTTTTAGAAGCATTTTTATATAGCTCCATTACCAAGGACTTCAGAGAGATTGCTCTTTGGTCTTTGCTGCAAAAGGAACAAAGTGTTATGAGTTTGACCTGTCTGGAGAAGCAGTTCCTTTGCCTTGCTGCTAGGCAATATTTAAATCCTGCTGCCATATTGCACTGATACCAAATAATTGCTTTAATAGCAGTCCTGGTGTAAACAGTGAGTAGGTTTCTGTCACTCAAGTAATGAAATTACATATATTTTTTGCTGTGAAAGAATTTATCCCGCAGCTTGGTGTTGTCTCCCCAGGATGAGGAAGCTCCTCACTCTGAGCCCGGGCAGTATGAGCCCGCATCTCCCAGGAAAAAAGAATTAGAGGGAAAGACGGGAGGAGGGCAGAGGTTTGGGGAAATAAGTTCTTTAAGGCATCGGGGCAGTTAATTCTGTTAGACAGGAAGATAACGGGTTATTGCTTGTATTGTAGGCTGTAATTCCAACAAAAAGTCTTATGGTTTCTCTTTGTCTAGACTCCTTTAGTAACACCCAGTGTGATTTCCCCTTTTACTGAGTAGCTCTTCTCCAGCTTAGGGTGATGCTCTTTCTCCATTTGATCATATGTAAATCGTATGGGTTTTGATTAGAAAAAGTCAGCAGCATCTTTCTCTTCCCTCCCCATCCCAGTCTATTTTGTGACCAAATACAGACTACTTCTTGCTCTTCCCATGACAATCTCCTGTTTATTTACATTGGGTTACATTTCTCAATTTCCAGCAATGGGTGAGAAGCTAACAGAATTTGTAAGGTGAGAAAAGAGTAGTTTATGAACCAAAGGTCTGAGTTCAAGAATACGAAGCACATCATTCCAGCTCAGCAAGGTGAGCCTTTGCTCTACCAGAGCTTTGGGAGCTTAGTTTCTTTTTTCTTTCTTTATATTTTTAAGTACACATGAAGCACTTTGAATGTCCCAGCCCACAGCCCAAGCTTCAGCCCTGTCTTTGTGTGAGTGCATTGCTCCTGGTGAGAAACGAATTTATGACACCTGCAAGTTTGTCCGAGAGTGTTGTAGAGATATTTACCCTTTGGCAGAAAGCAAGTGAAGAAGAGTCTAACACAAAAATAAGGCTTATAAACAGCCCAAAGGGAAATCATTATGAAACCACAGCAGTCACAGTATCTCCGCATGTAATGAATGCGTTTTACTTGAAAGAGTGATTTGCAATACAGCAATAACTGGCAAAATGTGTACACTTGGGTCATAAACTCTCAGTAATGTGGAGCTCTAAACTGTTAGCAAAATTCACCACATCTTTATAAAGTGTGGAAAGTATACTTAAAGTATATATATGTATTTTCTACAGCGCAGTAGTTTCATATGGTTCGATCTACTGCATACAGGCAATTTGCATGTGATTTAGTGCAATATTTATGCCAGACATTTCATGTTGGTCTAAGTAAATGAAGTAGTGCTGGCAATCGTTTTTATTATTAATACCGCTAGAAGTAATGATTTTGTATACCAAGTTGCAGGTTTTCAGCGAGCTGATCCCTAGTTAATCTAATGTGTTTGACCTTCACGCTTAGCGGGGTGAGCTCTGATAGTCTATCCGTTGTATAATTGCTTTTTGATTATAATTCACCAACCCTGGTATTGTTTAATGAGCAGATTAGTATCTTGCTTGTGAGCTTTGGTTCATAACCATGGCTCTACTAAACATCGTGCTATTTTGTCCTTAGTGAAATCACCATAGTAACATTGCAGGGAAAATAGTGTGCCTTGTATTTTTATCCTATGCTGAAATATCAGGGCTGGCTAATATCTTTCTTACTTTTGTTCACTTCTCATCTTTAACAATTGTGGAGGCCGGAGGACGTTGTACCTTTGGCTTCAAGATGATTGCAGTTTCTCCTGTGGATGTGGATACAGCTGGTCTGTGCAAGACGCTGTGGTGCTCGTGGAGCATGGGAGCATGTTGTGTAGCCACTCCTTATACCACACTGCTCTTGATCCCTTGTGCTGACCGCTACAAGCAAGACGAAAGGTAGTCCTTGTTTCAAACAACTGGTAATCAAATGGCACAAAACCAAACCCTGTTTTATGCATAGACAATTGAGAAACTGAACAGTAAATTTATTTCAGGATATTGTGTAAAATATTGGGGTTGTGTTGTGCCGCCCTGGGGGTTTGCTTCCTGCAGAAGGTCTCTGCTCTGTGGGTCCTATGTCATTCTCTTTAATTAATCTCCATGTTCAAGAAGCATTTGTCTGTTTAGATGGGTGTTTTTTGAAGGTAAACTTATTTTCCCCTTCTTTCAAGAAGACTAAGGTATTTAGTTCCCCAGCAGATCTGTGCATTTTGGGGGGAATATGACCGCAATTTTGTTGGCAACGATTGCTGAGCTCTGTTACCGTCAGGTTCAAAAGCATAACCAGCACAAACTATGCTGTTGCACCCAACACGGCACATGGTGAGCAAGAGCATTCTTGTCCCAGGGAGGAGTGGGGTCCGGGATCAGTCGGCTCCTCCCAGTGCTGCGATGGCTGGTCCAGCTGTGGGGCTTCAGCTTGGGTTTCCCTGCTCATTAAAGCATACTCCACTGTGTTATGTGAAATGAGAGAAAGCTCTTGTTCAATAATACATTGATAAGTTAAACTCTGTGATTCTGAAAATAATAATTGGGTTGCCAGTATGTGTTTAAACAAGGGATAAATTATACGTGGTTTTTGGCATGCAATTTCACCCCTACTGATCCAGAAACTCATTACAAAGGTAGGAGTGATCGCTAGCCAAGATTTCCAGCTTCCATTCTCTTTCCAATAAGACTTTATACTATTGCCTTATAATCTTCGGCTGATATCAGCATGTATCATGCCCTAACTGCCACGGGTGATAAAACGTTTGACAGTTTTCCACATCTCTGTTAAATAAAACCCAGTAACAGTAAATCATCCAAAGCAACGTCCCTTGGCTGGGTACAGAGCATGTTGTTTTTCAGCCTGAACCTCTCCGAGATGTGGGAGGTGATAATGTGTGTTTCCCAGCCCCATGCAACATTTCCCCCTTCCTCAGAAATACTGGGGATAGTTTTGGAAGCCCCTGTAGTTGCTGTTACAGCTCCTAAGCAAGGGGGATCCTCCTGCAGTGATTTTTTCAGGGAAGTTATGCTGTGTGGGTGACCAGCCCACTGTGGCCAAGCCATGGTGGAAGGATCCTCCGCAAACCTTAATTCCTTCCCTACCCCCCCAGCAAATAAAAATCATCTGCTCTACTTGAGTTATTTTGCTTTGATATGGAGAAGAATACATTAAATGTGTTCCTTGGACTACAGCTGAATAGTAGGTCAAAAATGTGATGGTATTTTTGTTTCTGGTTCGAAAAAAAAAAAATACTTTCTGGGGTGTATGCTGAGAGGTATCATACATACAGCTTCCATAAACAGAGCAGAGCTTTGGCAGGGGTTAGAAATCCCTCTTTGGCGTGATGATTTGTGACCGTGTTGCTGTGTTATTGGGTTGTCAACTTGGAAGAAAAAATACCCCTGCTGCATTTCATTATGCCTGGAAAAAGGGCCCCCATTGCTCTCCTTGCTCTTGTCTTGATTCATCACGATGTGTAACCCCGAAGCATGTGGGGAGGGCTGGCTGCATGCTGCGATCTCTGCTCCCCTCCTAAATACTTCTGTAAGTTATGGTTTCACTTACAGCAAAATGGAAGGCAAAACCTAGCCTCTTCCAGCTGCTTACTTGCCATTTTTGAAGTATTTATGGGAGAAAATGGAACCCACATATTTGAGGAAGAAGGCTAGGATGTTGGCTGGGATATTACTTGTAGCAATTCAGAGAGGGGAAAAAAATGGGCCACTCTGGGCTACCTTTGGCTTGATTTTTTTCCTGTCCTGTGCAGAAAAACACTATTGGAAGACATGGGCCCAAAAACATTAACAAAACCATCTGCAGACCGTACGTTGGCACAGATGGGCGTTTTGCTTCAGTTCTTGATTAATTGAAGACAAAAATGTGTCTTTCCCTGCTTCTTATGAAGAGAAACTGTTCCGTGGAGAGCAGGAAAGTTTGTTTTGGTGCTTGAAGCAAAACATCTCCTCCTCCTGGAGCAGCTTGCCTGGTGGTGTGACCAAGGTCAAGACTGCAAGCGTGGGACGGGGCTGGAGTGGGGCTGGATGCCATCAGCTGGGGAGGCAGGGGAAATGCAGCTCCTGTCAAAGCAAATATCTGTGCGAGGAGTTTGTAGTTTGGATTGAAATAGTTTGATATATAGATAAATAATAGAAAAGCCTCAATTCATAATTGCATAAATATCCTGATGTTAAGCATCTTCACTGTTACAAAAATAGTGTGTGCTGGTTTTGGCTGGGATAGAGTTAATTTTCTTCATAGTAGCTGGTACGGGGCCATGTTTTGGACTTGTGCTGGAAACAGTGTTGATAATGCAGGGATGTTTTAGTTACTGCTGAGCAGTGCTTACACAGAGTCAAGGCCTTTTCTGCTTCTCACCCCACCCCACCAGCGAGTAGGCTGGGGGTGCACAAGAAGTTGGGAGGGGACACAGCCGGAACAGCTGACCCCAACTGACCACAGGGATATTCCATACCATGTGACGTCATGCTCAGCATATAAAGCTGGGGGAAGAAGAAAGGGCGGGATGTTCAGAGTGATGGCGCTTGTCTTCCCAAGTAACCGTTACGCGTGATGGAGCCCTGCTTTCCTGGGGATGGCTGAACACCTGCCTGCCGATGGGAAGGAGTGAATGAATTCCTTGGTTTGCTTTGCTTGTGTGCGTGGCTTTTGCTTTGCCTATTAAACTGTCTTTATCTCAACCCACGAGTTTTCTCACTTTTACTCTTTCGACTTTCTCCCCCATCCCACCATGGGGGAGTGAGCGAGCGGCTGTGTGGTGCTGAGCTGCCAGCTGGGGTGAAACCACGACATAGTATTACATATTACTCCTTCTTATTGCCTTTCTTTCACTTACTATTCTTATTGCCTTTCTATATGTATTTTGTTTTTTGGGAAATGCATTTTTAATAGGCTGCTTCAGCAAACAGGTGTCAATTTACAAAAGATGCACTATATACCTATATATATTGTATAGTAAAGTATATATATAGTAAAGTATACATAGTTTTCATTAGTTCCTCTGTTAAGCCTGGGTGCTTTGGATGCCTTGCACAACTCAGTATTAGTGAAACCTATCCAGGCAACACACTGAAAGAGATTCCCTTAGCATAATGTATTCAAAATGGGGTTTAAACATCCTGCAGAAAAAAAAGTACCGTGTGCGATTTCATTCCCAGGTCAATGCAATTACATTTATGTGGCTCTGAATCAGTTTCCTTAAATATCTGGGCTATATATTTAATTCCCAATGAAATGGCTTATGCTGTAAATATTGAGGCCATCCAGGGTGATTAAATATTAAAAATGACATTTAAAGAAAGCCCCAGTTGCTGTGTGAGCTGAGCTTTCCCGGCTTTTGGCAAAGTGCAAGCTGATAGCCAAGCTTTGCACCTGGCCACTGATGCTTGTTTCTGTGGAAAATGTGGAAAATCCCCCAGGAAATCCCAGCTGGGAGTTATGGGTGGGTGTTAGAGCCCTCCGTGTCCCCAGGACAAGGGCAACGGGTCCTGAGCTTTAATGTCTTCTCGATTCTCCCTGGCTCAACCAGCATCTGGCCAAAAATTTCCAGCATCACAGAGACAGAAAAAAAAAATTTCCAGGTCTTGAGGTCAGTCCTGGTGATGGGGAATGGCTTTGGTGAGCTCAAAGAGGGGGAGAATGACCCTATTTTACTGTCAACTTGCAAGGGGTTTCTCCTGCCTGTGAGCCTTGATGTGGGCATGCCATCGGGGCAGTAGATTTACTATGTGAGTTTCCAAAGAGCAAACCAGAACAAAAACACCCCAAACCCGAGCAGAAATGCTTTTCCCTGACGTGTGTGCTAGCTTCTCGGGCAGGAAGGCATCTGGCTGTCCAAGTCTCCTCTCTCAAAAGGTTATAGCATCACTGAGGGCACTGATGGAGGCACTGCTCTAGCGTGAGAGTTGTAACGAGTCAGGCAGTGGGATCACTATGTTATAAAGCACTTGGTAAATTCAATCTTATTTCACATAGCATCTCTCCAACAACTGGCATGAAACTCCTGAAGAAAATATATATAGAACAATTACAATGGTCTGTTCAAACGCTGCAGAAAATGCAGCAGATTTAAGGAGAAACCTTAAAACAGCCTACTTGCTTCAGTATCACAAGGTAATTCATTCCCCTACAAGGAGCATAATAATAAAGACTAAAGCTCTCTTGCCCAGGGTTTGACTTCTAGAGGTCAGGACTTCCATGAGGAGAGAAGTTGCAGAGTAATAATTCAGGGAGAAGGCGCCTTACCCAAATACAATGTCTTTCTGTACATAATAAAAATCCAGTGCATCTGCAGCCCTTGGCTCCGTTGTAATCGGAATTAAATAGCCTGACAGATATTGTTGATTTTTCAAAATTACGTTTGTTCTGTACTATTAAATTCCACAACTTGGGTCTGCGTGCAGTGTATACAGGGTGGTACCCAAATGAGGGGGTCTCATGCAGCGGCAGCTGCAGGCGGTAGGAAGGGAGGGGGTTATGATCCAGCTCAGCCTCATCTCTGACATGGCTGTAAGGGTACACCCCAAATCCAGCCTGGGCTTCCTGAAGACCCACACATGGCAGAGAGGTGGGCAGAGTCACCAGAAAAGCACTTTTCTGCACCTTCCAGTGACACCAAGCATAACTTTCTTAATCACCCTCTCTGACAAGGCTTACTGTTTGTCAGTCTCAAAATAAAGTAGTATTAAAAGTCCAAAATTTATGGGATCTGCGTGCCTGTGGGAAGGCTGTAATTTCAGGTCATTGATTTAAAGGGATATAAATCAGGAGGGAAAAATAAATGAGTAGATATCAACTTTAAGATTGCAGGTGACATGCGTTTTATTTGGTTGAGTTTGAAGAGCGTATAGCCATCGTTTGCTTTAAGTGAAAACGATGCAAATGGGTTGCACACTGATCTCTGTCCGAGTGGGAATGAGCTCCTGACCGCATCTCATTTGTTTTCCTGCAAAACCCAAAGGGTGTCTGGGAGGCTCATCAGTCTGAAGATAAGTTGCTGCCTCTGCTGTCTCTCGTGACTCCAAGGTACTTGTAGTTCACTTTGTTCAGCAAGATAAACCTGTTGTAAGTGAAACAAAGAAGGCAGTGCATAAAAAGGTCTGGGATGCCTTTGCACACTGGTCCTGTAACTGTTGTGTTCACTAAAGCAGAGTGTGTGGAGAGGACAGAGAAATCTGTGGCTTCCCCCCCAAAAAAAGAAATGCAACTAAAAAACCCCCCAAGCATACAAATGACAGCTGTCACGCTATCACAGAAGCCATGTACCAAATCTGAAAATATCCAACACAGCTAAAATTCTGCAATAAATTTTACAAACCATGGGAGAGAATAAAAATGTTGGTTTCCTTCCATGTGGGTGGTGAAATTCAATACAACTGTGCTCATATTAGTGGCTTCAGTGACATTCGGTGAATGCATGTTAATTTTAACTTTCCATCTGGAAACATCACTAGTTAAATGGTGAAGTGTCCTCATCATACTTTTTTTTCAATAGGAAGGTACTTGAGGTTTTTGGAAACCTCAGATTTGAAAAGACATTTGCAGAGTGGCTGAAAACCATTTACTAATCCCATATTAATGTGCACATTAGATGTACGGGTTTACATGAATGCATGTCCTCTTCAACGGATTCCAATCAAGGACAGATATGAGGAAGGATTTTTCTCAACTCAACATTTTTTTTTATCAAAACTCCCGACATGTTTTGACTCAGCAGGTGAGTTGCCACTTAAGTTTGTCCATCAATGGTCTTGGGAGAGACTTTTGTGATAAAAGTCAGTATCGGAGATTAGTGAGAGGTTTTGTTTAGGTTCCTGTTGGGTGCCTGATTGCTTTCCAGCTGAGAACAGATATTCAGTTTTGGCCTGGATCTTGCACTAGAATATAGGGCTGCCCACAGCTCCTGGTGCTTTCTTTTATTTCCCCCACCCCCAGTATTTTTTAAAATTCATGTAGCCATTTATTAATATTGTGAACAAAAATTTTCATATGTTTTTATGCCAAATGATCTTTAGATCTGCAAGAGAACTGTGGACTTTTTATGTTGTTGCCGAGGTTGCACTGAATCCTCACTCTGCATCTCCAGTAACACTTCCCAAAGGTGGAGATAATATTTCAAAAGCCTGCTCCAAAGTTAACCCTTTCTTTTTGTTGCTCTAGCAGACCAGCCAGTTCTGCATACAACCCCAAGCTGGGAACCATGGTAACATAAGATAAATTAAAGATGATTAAACACTTTCCTGCTTCCCAGGGTGAAGGGCAAGTTGGGACACCATAGCTAACTAATTGGTCCCAGGTTATATAGGAAATTTGTAGTATAGTGGGTACTTGAACCCACGTATGAGGCAAGTGTCCTATAATTGCATCTTCAGCAGGCTGTGGATAAATCTGTTGCTCAGCCATAATGGGGTAATGGACTTGCTTGTTCCCTACCCTTCTCAGAGACCAGGATTCAACATATGTGTTACTATGATCACAAAAGCAGTGAAAAATAGTGATTCTTCTTGCCTCCCCCCATTGAAACTATGAAGGTTTGAACGTGGAAGTAGTCTACTGCACATCCTCCTGTTGGTAATAACATGCAGTAGCACTGATGGTCTGACTGTGGGTATGGGAAGCCCTAGTGCATAACCTGCTTTTAATGAGAAAGCATCAGCTGAAGAGTCATTTTGTCAGTATCAAGAGGCTCTGCCACATCTGTTGGCAGCAGCAATGTGGTGTGCGTAGTTTCCCCTGCGCAAGGACTGGAACTAGATGTAGGCTTGTCATATCTGTGGTTTTAGGAAGACTGTAATGGAAAAAGGAACAGATGTTGTGACTAATTGTCTTTTTTGTTCATTTAAGCTTCTCATCTCAAATGTCAAAGTATTAAAGTAACTATATCAGTGGACAAGGGAAGAGCTACGGATGTCGTCTATCTGGACTTACGTAAGGCCCTTGACATGGTCCCCCACAACATGCTTCTCTCTAAACTGGAGAGGTATGGATTTGATGGGTGGACTGTCCAGTGGATGAGGAATTGGTTGGATGGTCACATCCAGAGGGTAGTGGTCAACGGCTCAATGTCCAGATGGAGATCGGTGATAAGTGGTGTCCTGCAGGGGTCCATATTGGGACTGGTGCTGTTTAATATCTTCATCAATGACATAGACAGTGGGATCGAGTGCACCCTCAGCAAGTTTGCAGATGACACCAAGCTGAGTGGTGCAGTTGACACGCCAGAGGGACGGGATGCCATCCAGAGGGACCTGGACAAGCTCAAGAAGTGGGCCCGTGTGAACCTCATGAGGTTCAACAAGGCCAAGTGCAAGGTCCTGCACCCGGGTCGGGGCAACCCCCGGTATCAATCCAGGCTGGGGGATGAAGGGATGGGGAGCAGCCCTGCTGAGAAGGAATTGGGGGTACTGGTGGGTGAAAAACTGGACATGAGCTGACAATGTGCGCTCACAGCCCAGAGGGCCAATTGTATCCTGGGCTGCATCAAAAGCAGCGTGGCCAGCAGGTCGAGGGAGGTGATTCTGCCCCTCTACTCTGATCTGGTGAGACCCCACCTGGAGTACTGCGTCCAGCTCTGGAGCCCTCAGCCCAAGAGAGACACGGACCTGTTGGAGCGGGTCCAGAGGAGGGCCACGAAAATGATCAGGGGGATGGAACACCTCCGCTATGAAGAAAGGCTGAGAGAGTTGGGGTTGTTCAGCCTAGGGAAGAGGCGGCTTCGGGGAGACCTTATTGCAGCCTATCAGTACTTCAAGGGGGCTTATAAAAAAGATGGTGGCAAACTTTTTAGCAGGGCCTGTTGTGACAGGACCAGGGGGAATGGCTTTAAACTAAAAGGGGGTGGACTTAGACTAGATGCAAGGAAGAAATTTTTTACGCTGAGGGTGGTGAAGCACTGGCCCAGGTTGCCCAGAGAGGTGGTGGATGCCCCGTCCCTGGAAACCTTCAAGGTCAGGTTGGACGGGGCTCTGAGCAACCTGATTTAGTTGAAGATGTCCCTGCTTATTGCAGGGGGGTTGGACTAAATGACCTTTAAAGGTCCCTTCCAGTCCAAACTATTCTATGATTCTATGATTCTAAAATCTCAGTCCAGGAAGTTACAGTAAAAGAATTGAGCTAGTAAGCAAAATTTTTGCCTTAGCTACTGCTACATGTATTTCTCTGCAACTGATTTTTTTTCTTACGGGACTTGAATTCTGCTTCTTAACTCTGTTAAAAGAATAACCAAATACGATGTGCCCTTGAATTAACCGGCACCATCATGTCCCCCCAGAGAATGTAAGTAGATTGCAATATACTGCAAGCTTGCACTGGGGGGTCAGGCTCAGGTGAGGGGCTTACTGTTGAGTTTTCCTGAGCAAGAAATGAGCTGAATGGGTATGTATGCACATCTCCTCCCCTGAAGATCCCCTCTACACCGCATGCAGGCAGCTCATCAAACAGAATACCTGAGAGTGTTCACTGAGCTGCTGGGTCCTTTATGCAGTTGGCTGGAGAGGTCATTTCACAGTTTGTCCCTGAGATACAGGAGGGATGGTACTAACCCACTTCTCCTGCACCCACCACCCCATTTTCCCCGTCCCAAGGGGACAGCCAAATGCTGCTTTTTGGGGATAACTTTCTTCTATTTGCGCATGTTGATTTGAAAACTTGGTAAAAAGTTATGCTAACAAGTTTGAACTTTCCAGGATTGCAGTACAAGAAAAATCTGTTGGTTATTAATATGTGGGGAAGGGACATGAAACATTCAAGATGAATTCTGCAAGAAGCCACTGAAACCTTGGAGCTGGGGAGAACGGTGGAGGCCGTGAGTCCTCCCCTCCCAACTAGAAAGCACTTGCAAGCTGTTTTTTATTTACTTGCCCTTTCTTTCTGAGGTATGTGTGGTTTTCTGCTCTCTTCAGCTCCCCACTCCCCTCTGAAGCATCCCATAAGGTGGTAGCATGTGAGCCAGCCTCGTGCTCGGCTGTGCTAGCTGCAAAGGGCATTGACGTGTTTTGTTACAAACCAGTGGCATGGCCTAATTAGCTACAGCCTAATAAAGCAGCATTTTGACACACTGGGAAGCGAGCATCGTTTTTGTGCCGTGAGAAATGTTTGTGATAGAAAAACTTCTCTTTTGCTTGGTCTGCATGCTCAGCAGAAGTAAATCAAATCATCAGTTTTAACGGGGGCTTACTTAAGGGCAGACTTTCTTCTGCTATTGGGACCATTAAAGAAGAGGCTAAATAACATCCATCTCTCCTCAAATCTGTGGATATTGCCTTTGCCCCAGTGCCACTCATCCTATCAGCCCGGCACTGCAGCCCCTGGCTCCTGCCTGTCTCCTGCCTGCAGGCAAGAGCTATCGATTAACTCGCTGCCATTAACTAAGCACATGCAAGATGGAAAATGCCAGCTTTATTTTAATAAATGCATTTCAGTAAGTGCTTGGTAATACTGAGACTTTTTTTTTTTTTTCTTATAAGGGTCTGTGATGCTGCAGAATCCCCTGGGGTTGTTAATACAGTTTAAAAACAAAACTGAGCTGGGTAATAGTATTTAAAATAATCCAAACACTGCTATTTCACATGTGAAGTTGCCTCTGGCTTTGTTCCAGTATAAATCTACCTGGCTATTAAATCTGCCTTGACTGATGCGGTCCTTATTTTTCAAGGATGCATTAAGGGAACTGTGATTGAAAGATGACATAAAAATTATGTGGTGTTACTGCTGAGATATCTCTGATTATAGCTGCCTTTTACATCTTCTGTAAATTCCTGTGTTTGCTGTGTTATTTCCCTGCAAGGGTTTGTAAGTATTAAATTTGTTTGGCGGTGTGAGGTTCTGAGAAACAGAAGATATTCATTTGCCAAGAAAAACTGTAAACACAACCTTATCTGAACTTCATTTCCTCCTCAGAAGCCTTGTTCCTGTGCTAGGTGAGTAGCTCGAGGAAAGGACCTGATTCAGGATGCAGTTGTGGGACTGTTGACTGATTGCAAGTGGAGGTGTTATGGCAGAAATGGATTTGCTTTAGTTAAAATTAATTTTTCCTTCTGTGGGTTCCCTGAAAATCTAGGGTTTATCCATAGGGCATTACACAATATACATCTATGTGTGTGTATATGCACATGTGCCTCGTTTGTTAGCTACTTCTGCAGGGTCTGTCTTTCCTCTGATGGTTAGGACGTGGAGCAGCACCAGGAGGATTTTAGTTTGTTTAAGATGCAAATGATGGAGGTCATTGAGCTGTTTATAAATGGCTTTCTGGCTAACTCCGGGACTGTTGCAACCTGTTTCAGAAGGGTGACATCAAGTAAGAGGTGAAGGTTGGAAATGTGTAATTGAAAAATAAGGTGAACACAGCATCTGGTTTGCTTTCTGCTGCAGCATGAGAATTCACCTCTACCTTGCCAAATAGCTCTTAAGAAAGATTATCATTAAAAGCTGGCAGTGACTCAACTGGAGTACATCTGTGCGGTGTGAAATCAAATCTTTATTTGCGTGTGGCACACTTGGATCAGCTGACTGCCCAGTTCGTGGGTTTAAAAAAAGAAAAAAAAAAAAAGGAAATCTATAGAAACAATATTAAATAAACCCCATTTTCAGTGCAAAGCTGGAATGACAAAGGTCACTGCAGCAATTCCTCCTTTGATGAGCGACCAGGAAGGAGCAGTGGCTGGGTCCCCAGCACTGCCTCCTGCCATGGCTCCTGTTTGCCCTCACACCCCTGGGAACCAGCCCAGGACTTGCAGAACTGTTGTAATCCAGTTTGTCCCACTGCTGGTGCATGTAGAAATACACCCCTGCTATAGAAAGCCCTTCCTGGGGCTGTGCCTCTTCCCAGGGCTGGATGCCTGCGGCCACGAGAGGGGGGCTCGGGCTGGAGTGGGATGACCGAACCCCAACAATTAACAAATGAATACAGCAAACAGAATACTTTTAATGAGATATAGGACATAGAAACAGAATGGATTATTAACTGGTCTATATTTGAATAACATGCATTTTATTGCCTTTCCACATTTTATTTAGCAGAAATTCTTACAATTAGGAAATTAACTGATGTATTGACTGTGACTATAAATTCTTACATTGCTGCATCTAGCATCCATACTTAAAACAATTCAACGAATTATTATTTTGAATGAAGAACTATTGTGTGATGAAGAACATAAGTGATTTTTTTGCTGATCATAATGCCAGAACTTGGGTATTTGGGATCGACAATGTTTGCTTTTAAAATGCCAAAGCTGCCAGCTTCTGAATTGTGTGCCTACAGGAATGGTAATGTCCTTGGTATGAAAGGCTTCATAAAGCAATGCTTGGTATGATTGTGCCTCATGGGGTTAGACACTGAAATCATACTTTGGGGTTCTTCTGGCCCGTCAGAGCTAATTGGCAAGTGCAAATGGAAAACAGTGACTGCTGACAAAGAGCTATCCATTATAATCCTTGCAGTGATCTCTTCTTGGGGTCTATCCCATGTCATTGCCTTTCTCCTATTCTTCACATTCAGTGATAAAATGGAGGAAAAAAAGAAAAAGCAGTAAATGGTTGAACAGAAAACAGTGGAATACAGTTTTTCTGTATACACATTCACTAACTATTTAAATAAAAAGATCCTCTTTTTAGATACTGCAGATTTTTTCTGCAAGTAATAATTTTTTCAGTCATCTCAATTCAAATGTATTAAATACAGTCCAAGTAGTTACTGTTCTTCTGCATAATAACAATCTGAAGAAGCTAACATGCTCATCACTATTTTTTCCAGCAGAAATAACCTGAATTTTGTGGATACTGAAAGTTATAAACTTGATGCGTGCAATGAGGCAGAATGCTATTCTTTTTTAGGTACTTACTCATTTAGTAGTTGAAAACAAGAAATGATGGATGAACAGTGCTGTTTTTGAATAAATATTATTCCATTTCCCTCACTAATTCTTGACCTACTGCAAAATTTCTTGTTACAAAGATTAGGTCATTAATTATATTTTTGAAAAGATAATCCCATTACATGTCCTGTCTTTAAAGAATAAACTTGTGGAAATGTAGAAGCTTGGAAGTAATGGTTTTAATTTTCACCACAGCTTTAATGTTTCACGAAAGACTTGCTTTTTGTCACCGTAAGGCAGACCATGCCCTTTGCTCTAGAGGAGTGCAGCCAACTGTGGCCTCTATTTAAAGTTAGGAGTCGCTGCCGTTAAGCAGCTCTTTTAACGTGATCCCTGCTTTGCACAGATGTGTTACTGATATCTTCTTTATCCTGTTGGTGAGGAAAGATGCAGCTGCCTGGGTTGACAAGAGGCATGATTGCAGTTTCTGCAGGTTGTGCCAGGGGTGCTGGGCTCCTGGGAAGTCACTCAAAAAGCCAGTGGTTCATCCAAAGCATTGGCTTCAGCAAGACTGTGCTCATGCACATGAGAAAGGCTTGTGGGTGTGCAAGGAACGATACGGTATGTGGTTGAAGTGTGCCAGCCATGCTCTTTGCACCAAGCAATGCCGCTCTCTGCGCTCAGCCCCATCTCTGAACCCAACGCTTGTTGAGATGAGAAGTAGACCATAGTTTTCCTGCCATCAATAGTAAAAAAGACATGTTTGAAGAGGTGTCTTAGTGCAATGAAGCCATAAATGTCACATGGGCTGTAGTGCTGGTTGACATGATGCTTTTATGAAAAACCGTGCGTATATTTTGGAATCAGTTTCAGGAAGTCTGTTCCTGTGCAAACAGTCTCTGGCATTTTCTCCTTCATTAGTAAGGACATAAGTTTCCCTTTGAGGCTCCCTAGGACTCCAAAAGCTTTAACGCACATTAAAAATGCACGCTTTTTAGATTCCTGCTTCATCACCTTGTCAGCTGTTATTGAGCTGCCATGGGGAAGGGGAGGGATGGTTTTGCTGTGTGTCAAGCAGCCAGCTAAAAATGCCTCAGCTCTGCGGGGGGTACTCTGAATGAAGGCTTTGCAGAGCAGCACTAATCGCTCCAGGAGGAGAGATTGAATACTCTTCAGCTGGGGGGGGAAATTATAAATACAGATATAAGAGCAAACACATTTTTGATGACAGAGGCTTTAAGGCCCCTGAAAGGCGAGAGATCCAAGTCATGATAGGTGCACCTCATCTCTAAAATTAATTGAAGGGCAAATGAAAGGGAAGGCTAATGTTTGTGGAGTTCTTGGTGTGACGTATTGTTGCTGAATTCCTGGGAAATGTGTAGCACTGTCTGAATAGTGAGCTTCCAAAAAAGCCGAAAGGATTAGATAGAAATCTAATCTAGAAGGGAGAAAGAAGAGATAAGAATGACTAGGTGGCTGAGAAGCCTGGTGGAGGGGGTAATTGCTCACTATAACTGAGGAGGAAGATCAAAAGAACTTGGCACAAATGCTTGACTTAAAACAGTGGGAGGAATTATGAAGAAACTTCAGAAAAAGTAATTAATAAGGGAAAAATTTCTGTCTGTTTTGTAGCTGGAAGAAGTCATCTAGAAATTTAGCTGGTCCAAAGACCTTCTACTCTTTATCCTGTAGAAAGGTAATTCATCATCCCTCCAGTCATACATGAGAATTTGGTGTGGGACACTGGCTGCTTGCTCTTTGGCAGAGGAGCAAGCCACACTTCATGGTGCATCAGCTTATGGAAGACCATATCAAACTACATGTAAACTGCTAAGTTATTATTTATACCCTAATACTTAATGGACCAAAATTGTAGAATTGTGTAGTTTTGAAGGTTGAAAAACAGTGTTATAAAAAAAGATGGGGGAGAGAAAGTTCAGGAAGAGACGTACAGCGGAATAAAATCTCTCATTGACATTTTCAAGCTGTGGAACTGCCCCATGAGAGTAGCATATGTTAAATTAAAGGCTAGAATCTGATGTGCTTGCTTATGTTGAGTAAGCACTTTGATCCTGTTGATTTTAGCATACTGATGCATGCTCATGATATTTTACTCCTTGAGGTACTTAAGATCCCTGGTTTCAGTGAATCACTTGAGGAGTAATCCTGCTTAACATGAGAAGAGGTATCAGAAAACAGCAAGGCTGTTTATGTAAATTCAGGTGGTCTCAAAGTATTGGGTTTCTGTCCTTTACCAGTGACTTCAGCGTTACTTATAACTTTAAAGAGGTTTAAGCATTCATTTTCGCTTAGGCAAAATTTATCATTGACTCCCTTATAAGAAAAATGGATGTTAGTTCAGAAGCTTGCAAAGTAACAGTTTCACACTAGCTGTCCAAATGTTGTAAAAGCCCTGCGACTGGTACAGAGAGTATGACAGGCAGGAAGATTTAAGGATTTTCCTTATGACCGGAGGGACACAGACCTGACCTGAAATAAAGGCTGTGTGTAAAGGACTTTTAGAAAGCATACAAGGCAATTGAAAAACAAAGACGAGTGATGACTTGTGCGACTTCCCTTGTGCAGGTATGATGTAGTTGCATCCAGAGATGCACCGAGCTGGGAAATGATGCTGTCCTTCCCTTTCAAGTCAGGAGCCAAACTAGCAAGAGGCTCCCGCAAGCCCCCTCCAGCATGTCACAGAGCAAATGTGCTGCTCCACAGGGATGGGAAGGTTCTGCCTGAAAGGAAAAACATGCCATCACCAAGGCTAATAAAAATGTCGATTCAGTGTCATATAGGTTAGCCCAGGCACCTTCCTTCAGCATGCCTGCGGCTTTTGAAGTCTTAATTTATGTTACAAGTCCCAAATTACTGAGATCAGCTCATGGGAGAGAATGCAAAAGTGTTCCTGTTAGTAGCATTGTTTAACAACCTCCTTTACAAGGTAGTTTGAGGTGGTCCAGTGGGATAGCACATGTGCACATACCTGAGGACAGGCAGTCCGAGCTTCCCCCCTAAACTCAGCAAGACTCTTATACAACTCTTCCCGGCCCAAAACATACACAGTCCCTCCCAATAACTGCATTTTATTCAGATGTTGTCAAGAAATTAGCAAAAAAATCCAAGCATTTTTGAGAGACACTGATAACTGTAGATGGCTAAATATGTTAAAAGTGCATTTAGCTACTGCCCTGTGTCAGAGCTATTCATTTTCCCTTACCTGGTGTTGCATTGTAACTCTGGGGGACTCTGATCATGTCATGATTTGTGTGTGAAGAGTTCCTAGTCTCGGGGAGACACTTCAGAAGGAAATATTTCTCATTAAGGGGGAGATTGAAAGTCTTTTTTAGATATTACACATTGAACACTCAATGTGTAATACACATTACACTCACCAATCCAAAGACTATTCATAATTTAAAAAAAAGAAAATTGTAGTTTCTTTGCTACTTCTCTGCTTGAGTATTTCCTAATTTTATTCATTTTCTGGATTGTCAGTTCAGCATTTGAGAGTTTTACAACCTCTAGAAGTCTCCTGCGGAGCAGGGGTGCAGTGTTTAATCACTGAAACACTCACCTTCCTCCTTTCCCAAAAAAGTGTTCAGATCCTGCCACTGAAGCATTACTTGGGAGGACAAATGCTTCCCTCGGTGCCATCAGCTTTCCCCGCAAATGAAGCCAATATGAAGATCTTCCAGTGCTTACTGTCTTTTTCTGGGAAAGTCTTGTTTGAAGGCAGATTGCTTTAGACATTTTCTCTTTGCAATGTAAGAACTTGCTGCCTTTGAACTCTTCATCTTCGCTGTGTCCTCCTGACTGATGGCACATCTTCACCTCTGTGGGTTTGGGCCACCGTGGACTGCACTCGTATTTTTGTGTGCTGAGGAGTGGAGATGGCACCAGAGCACCCAGCCTTCTGCCATTGTCTCCTCCCAACTCTGAACAGAGGGTTTCCTGAACAGTTTTCTAACAGCAGTGAGTGAGAAAGTGGGTGAGATAAGCCCTGCATCCTATATATGTGTATGCATGTATATGCATACACCTACACACAGAAATCAAGACAAAGACCTTGTATGTATGTATATGTGTGTGTATATATACACAAATATAAAACAGAAGTAATCCTAGAAAATTACTTGTGTTCCCTCTTGGCAGAGATTCTGTTCCCTCTTTTTCTCTGTTCAACCTTTTTTCCACAGCAGCCACTACACTGTAAGTGCTTTTGAAGATTAGCGTTGCACTTTGGGCTGGATGGGAGGGTAATGAGGGACTTGTGTAGGACTCCTTCTGGAGGTGAAAATCAAAGGAATATGCAGCTTTTTATTTCCCGGGAAAGAATTTATGCACATTGTTCGGAAGACAAAGGCAGATCAGTAGATTGGGTATGATGGTGGTATTTGAGATCATAGCTTGACTTTGGGTGCTTATTTTCATTTTTTTAAATGTTATAACAGAAACGCTGCTTGTCTGCAGTGCTGGTGCAGAGAGGGGTCATGGCTGCATCTGCACCTGCTCCCTTCTCCTGAGGATAAAGCATAAGACAACTAATAAAAAGCTGTATCACCCACTTTTTGGAGCACCAGCACACACCTTCTCAAAAAATCTGTAGAGCTTAGTAATTTATTGCATGTTTTTACAGATCTCACCTACAGTTTCTTTGCTGCAGCAGAATGGACAAGCTGGTGCTCAACCCCCGAGTGATCGGGGCTTCGGGCACAGGTCAGGGTAGGCAGCAGGCACCCAACGGCGGCCACTTCTCAAACTGCTGCCCCAAGACCCCCCTGTCCTGGGGGAGAGACAGTGCTTGGGCTGAGGCACATGTGCCTTCCTCCAGCCCTTTGTATTTAATTCCTGCGCGGCAGCAAGACCAGGGCTGCGTTACAAGCATTTAAAACTGACAATTTTGTTACACGCATATGTATTTTTAACAGGGTGTTGAGTTAATTTTTGGGGTCAAAAGGGTCAAAATGGGTTTCCTACCCAATGTTTCAGTGCTGTGCTTGACGCAAGCTGGCCTGGGAGCCCCAACTGGCATTTGCAGTTATGGCACCCTCAGCTGACAGCAGGAGACCATTTGCATGTTTTGCTCTCTTTGATTGCATCTTTTGTCTGGAAATCAGATCATTTTCTGGGAGATGGTAAGTGGCACTAGGAACAGAATAAGGAGACTGGGGGCAGGTCGTCTCTGTTCGCAGGAAAAAGTTAATAAATGATGTGACAGGATGGAGTAGTATGAACACAAGTCTCTTTTGATCTTCACCGCTGGCTTATGAATCATGTGAATTTAAACAAATTTGATTATACCTCAATCTATTAGTGATACATGCTGTCGTTATAGGTCTTTTGCACTTCTGTTTATAAAGCCCTATTTAACATACAACAGTCAAACTGTCATCAGTCAGGCAGAGATTTATTGTTCAAACCACAGTTCATCACGTACCTTATTTCTTCCTAGACACTTCTAGGTTTGTATATGAACCTTTATCGTTCACTAATGAGAGTTGTGGGGATTTGCAAAAGTGAGATCTAGTTCACCTTGGCATTGATGAAATGTCAGTAGCAATAAATACAGCACTTGCTTTGCAGTGGAGGAGAGGTCATTTCCTTAATGAGTTAAGATATAAAGGTAATAAAGAAGCTATCACAATTTTCTTTGATACATGAATTAACTTCTTTTTTAACATTGCTTCTGTACATTATCATCCATGGTGATTTCTGTTCAGAAGCATGCACAAGCATGTTAATGCAACCCAATCCCCAACTATCTGCTTCTATAGAATGAAGTGACTATTTTCAAATATAGTGTTTCATTTAAATTCTATCAACATCTGGTGCAACTATAGATTGCCCCTTATTTGGTATATAATCTTCAACCTGTTCTCTGTGGTACTTAAATCATGTAGTAGATTTTGAAAACAATTAAGTGCTGCCATAGCTTTTAGGCAATGTCAGTCTTTTGTGTTTGACTTTGGAGAGACTTTGTCGCATTGTCTGTGGCTCTCATCCAAATCCTTACAACAGATGATTTCATATATAATTTTGTGAGGGATTGCTCAACAATACAGGCACAGCAGGCTAGTCTGATGGTGAAATGATAAAACAGTCCTCAGAATGAAAATAATAATAATAAAAAAAAATCGAGGATTCTGTAAAGAAGAAGTGGTTGTACAGAGAAAGGGCAGATTCTTCACTGTAAATATTGGAGCTAGTAGAAAATCAAGAATATAGTGGATGATATGCCAATTATTAATTTTAAACAGGGCTTTAACTACTTGGCACGCTGTGCTGGTTGCTGCTCAGTGCCCAGGGAGTGGTGGAGGTTGAAGGAGATGCTGAGGAGCGCGGCTGGGAGCAGGTCCCTGCCAGGCCAGGGCCAGGGGACCAAGCCAGGCGGCCCTGGAGGTTCCTGTCCACTCGGAAATTCATTTTTGGTGTAGTCACAGGGGAGTGTGAAGTCAGAAGTTAGCATTTTAGAATAAACATGGAAATCTGTGGCTTTAACTTTAGTTAGGCTTTAGGGGTATGTTTTATTAAAACTGCTGCTGAGTAGAGAATTTGTTGAATAAAATGGCCAAAATCCTGATTAGGATGAGCCTGAAGAAAGCTCAGCTGCGGATCCACATCCATGTTAATAGCACTGGCCTTACCTCTAGCGAGCTGTGATGTGTTTCCTCATATTTTGGAAGCTGAGCTGGCTGCTTAGTCCATACCTTGCTGCGATAATGTGTAACGTCTGCAGCAAAGCCATGCTTGCATTTTGGACTACTGCCGTTAAGTGCTGATAGAGGTTTATTACCATTTAAAATAGCAATAGGATGAATGAAGAGTTTCTTTGGGGGTTCACTGTTATATGCTACCATGGATGGAGAAGTATCCTGGTGCAGTGCAGCAGCAGGACTGCAGAACAGCTTTTGTCCCAGGACGTTTCATGGTATGTTATGAGGCAGAACCCAAAGCACTGTCTACTTTGGTGTGTGGCTTATTGAAATTCATTTCACAAAGGGAGAAAAGGAGTAATTTCAATTAAGGAAAGACAGTTAGAGAGACTGGCTCTGAACTCACATTAATTTGTGGGTGTGTATTAATTTCTACATTTAGTGCTGTGGCTTATCCTACTTCATTTTCCTCATCACACCAAGGAGCAAGTGTTGAGCGTGATTCACTGCCCGCCTGATGCTGGGAGGTGAAGGTGCCATGTCTCAGCCCGGGGGGTGCGAGGGCAGCAGTGAGCTTTGTCCAGGGACTTGCCTGCTGGGGGACCCTTGGCATGGTCACTGGTCATACTGTGTGTGGGGCTAGTGCCCGACTGACGTCTGCAGAGGTGATATGTCTTAACAAAACGCAGTGGGTTTCAGCAGCACAGCATTGGACTGTGCAGAAGTGCATGCATTTTGCAGCCCACTGCTCTGCCTGGTGGAAGCTGCTTAGCGTCCGGTTACAACTTGGGATCTGAATTTTAGATCAAGAAATCAAAAGAGGCTCAGGAGGATGTCCTAATGTGAGATTATTACATGTTGTTAAACATTGAGCAAGACTTGAATTAGAAAAGATGTTACCACAACTCAAAAAATGGCTTATCAGTATTTTTCTAAATTAGAGCAGAAATTGCAAACTTTCCCCAGGTGATATTTCATTTACATAAAAAATAATAAAGTCAAAGTTTATTCATCTATTATTCCGTAAAACGAGATACAATGTATTGCTCACTTTTGACTTTGCTCTGATTGTATTAACGAACTTGTTGCCAGTGTAATGTAAACACATTCACGAGCGGTCAGAAACCTCCTGCCCCACATGGAGCTGCAGCCCTGGGGTAGGGGATTTTGCTTGGAAGGGGAATTCAAAATGAGATGTTCATGGCTAAAGGATTGAACCCCTATACAGAGGTGCAATGTTTTTTATAGGTTTATATGCAAATCAAAACACCCTATTTTCACCCAGCTGAAATGATGATTTGTTTTTTTTTAGCCCATCATGTAGTATGTAGTAACAGATTGCCTCTGGGAAAAACTGTCAGTGTTGTGAAGTGAAAGCAGTCTCTTGCATTAATCCAGACTGATCTATATAGATTAATGTATTGATTTTAGCCTTAGATAACAGAGAGTTTCTTGCAGGGGTGATGGGTATGAAGAGACGTCGTGATGCAAAGGTCTTTGTTCAGTTTGCTAAAACTCATTATGGTCTTTCTTGCATAAGCTGGTATTATGCAATTTCATTAAAAAGAAAAGTTGAGTATATCTAAGGGTGGTTCCTATAATTACCGAATTTCTTTGAAAACTCAATTAAGAAGCCATCTGGCCTAGGGATTTTATTGACCTGTCACTGGCTAATTATGTTGAAAATTTAATCTTTTATGATTATCTTTAGTAACTGCCCAGTGCTTTGAAAAAATCTTTTTGTCTTCAAGTGTTGCCATCTTTAAATTTCAAAAAGTAATGAGGGGAATGTTTTTATAGCATTAGAGGAAATGTTCCCTTAAGATTGAAATCCAATATATTCTAAATATAATTGAAATGTGCAGCAGTCAGGAAATGTGAAAGCTTGTTTTTAGAGCCCTAATTCAGGAAACACATGGAAGGGCTTGAGTATGCATGTCCTTTCCCATAAAAATATCTTGAGACCATGGGATTCGGGATCAGTACTTTCTGTGCTCCAGCAGATGGGGATGTCCCATGTTCTTCCATGTGCTTCACCTCTTGGGGTCCCTTCTTCACACAGAGCGTGTCCAAGGTCATGCAGGCGTCTGCAAGCTAGAAATGAAGCCAAACCTGCAGACCAGTGTTTTGGGGAAGAATACTGTTGGACTGTGGTTGTCATCTTGGTTTTGTTTCATGTCTGCATGCTGCTGGTACTTCTCCATAGCTGCCAAGCCCCTGGCCCGCTGAGCAGCACTAGCTATGTGAGCATCGGCAGATCAGCTTGAAGAAGCCTTGCTTGGGAATAATGAATCTACACTGAAGTATGAATGGAAATTCATGGTATTCTGAATTTTAGGTGGCAGCTGGGAGATGCCCAACCTGCCTGTTCTGCTGCAGCAACAGCCAGGGATGCTGGAGGAACGTGCCACCAGCCTTCTCCCGCTCCCTGGTCTTGGTTATGCCTGTGTGATCTTCAAACACCCCTTTGGGTTGTAGCCTGAACATGTGTATCAAATCCTGCCCAAGGGGGGTGAAACCCCACTCATGTCCTGGAGCTGGAGAACCCAGGCGTGAGTCTCCCTGCCCTCCCCACCCACCCCATCGAGGCAGTGTTGCTGGGTCAGTAGAGAGGATTTTGGCTTCGGGCAGGCTGAGTCCAACCTGTCCCCATCAGTCACAAGGAGACTGCGTTTCCTTGCTGGAACACCCTCTGGAAAGCTCCATCCTCCCTTTCTCTCCTTTGGCTCTGATGATTTTCCATCCTGCCCTTGCATCCCTGCGAAGAGTTCCTCCATCATCTTGCTATTAATTATGGATAGTATGCCAATGTTCTTGAGTGTAAACCAATTAAAATAAATTACATTCAGGTGGGCATTAGGGCATATCGCTTTCATTTCCCTGAACCATGTCACAGTGCTTGCCAACAGGCGACAGCTCCTTCCTCCCCGGGGATTTTCTCTGCCTGTCTTGCACGGAGAGCTTCCCGTGGCATTGTTTTAAATGGGATATTTCCACTATTGGTTATTTCTTAGCACATGCCTTCTCACCACCACCATCATTTTGGAGGCATATCAATATGAGGCAGCTGATAACCATTGCTGCAGGCCTCGGGACCAGCTGGGCGACAGGGGAGGTTTTTACATTGGGTCCTCCACAAACAGGTGGGTTGAGGCAAATTATTAAGTACTGTAAGGATTCCAGGAAAAAAGTTTTCCATCCTGCTTACCCTTATCAGGACAGACACTTCTTCTATATAAGCAATAATTTATCAAAGGAAAGTACTGTGCTAACCTAGTATCGTTTGGTAAACCCATGTTGCCTTATATCCCATTTTCCAGCTGTTCTTGCCTTTTAAAATCTCTTCTGAAGTCTCACGTATGTCTGAGGTCAGACTAACAGGTCCCAATC
>NW_008824056.1:1684374-1713776 GCF_000699105.1 Pygoscelis adeliae | reverse complement strand
TCCCCTCATGGCTTAGATATAAATGATGCATTTGGAATTCTGCAATGAAATACGTAAAATCTCAGTTTACCAGATAACAGTATGAGGTGCTGAGTTCTGGGCTTGTTTTAGGATATATTGGATTAAAATATGTTTACCTATTAATGACTTATTATCCACTGGAGTCCTTTAATATGAATTGCTATTACCAAAGAAGTACTGTTTTATCTGGGTTTACAGTTAGCCTTCCTCCATTGGCTCCTTAGTGCAGCTAATTTAGCAAAATTACATTTAAATGAGTCCCTGATGAGAGACCCAGAGTTCACATTTTTCTTTTAATAGACATGTTAGTCTTCCTGCATGCTAAAATTCCATAAATGGCTCTTTACTCTTCACATGCGAGACAGCTATTATATATCAGCCAGTGCATTATATTCCCGGCCTCACCTTGGGGAATTACGGAGTAGTCACAGCGCTTCTTTGAGCTGAAAGACAGGCTTTTTAAATTGGATAATTTATATTTATATAGTGGTTGGTGTCCTTTATCAGAGAAGTCTTGTAAAAAAACTTCTTTCAACAAAGTTAATTTCAAAAAATAAATTAATTCAAGACAAATAAGATTATGTTTTTCTTCAGGCTGAAGCCTTTGAAAGTTAATTGTTTTAATTTTGGGCTTGCTGTTGGCAGCCTATTACATAGTCCTGTGAAATCCCACAGCTGATGTGTGAAATAGTTTAGCTGGTGAAAATACTGGGATGATGCAGGGATTGTCTCCTCCTCAACCTCAGTTTGACTTCTGTGAAAGTACCTTTCTGGCTAGAGATGAAAAAACACGTGAGCTCAGTGGGTAAATGTGTCCTTTCTCTTTAGGCAGGGTAGCTGTAGGTAGAAAAGCCAGCTAGAATAAAAGCCACAAAGTCCTCTGTAGGGTTTTGCACCATTTCATGTGTAAGAGGAGCATCTGCTCTGCAGGCAAGTTGGTCTGCGGCAGCTCTGGTGCTGTTTTAGTAGCAAAAGTTCTAAGTCCAATTAAAATACTCCTCTTATTCCTGCCTGACCAGTGGAAGTCTGCAGCTGCTCTTTGGTGCTGGGAGGAAAAAACCTTGCTTTTCTCTAATGCGTTCCTACCCTCGGCAGTTTAAGCTGGATTCTGTGCTTTGCAGGATGCAGTATTTTCAGTGAGTTTAGTGCAACGATCACAGTGTGAACCCAAAGTTAGTCCCTGAACCGGACCCACCTGTGCTGCAAGAATCAGCCTTTACTGCAATATTCTTAATTCTCTGTTCCTAGGATGAGCAAGAAGAACATGTTTTGGTCCTAATTACTCAGGTGCAGGCCCTGCAGAGGCATTTGCCTTTTACATGTGAAGAAAAAAATAGTAGGGCATTTGCCATCCTGTTTGCAAGAGAAGAGGGGCTTTGCATCCTCACAGGACTTACTTTTTTCAGATGGTCCTTAGCAGAGACAAGATGATCTAAAAGTGGCAGATTTTTTTTTGTTGTTTTCTATCTGAAGTAGCTTACATTGAATTTAGTAAAAAAAATAAAATTAATGTTAATGAAATGTCATTTTCTTACTTGTGACTACCACATCTGTGCTACTGATTTTGCAAACCTGTTTGCAAAGTTCTTGTTTGAGGCAAGGCTCTCTCTATTCTGTAACATTTGCAACTTTAGGTGTTTTTCTTGCCCCAGAAGCTGTGTTTCTGATGCACATGAGGAGGGTCGCCAGGGGAAGGTGGACAGGAGATGCTGGTAAGTAATGGTGATGCAGGATGCTTGGGGCTGGGCAGGAGACAAGCCTGTGTCCCTTACTCACACCACGGACATGCTTCCTACAAAATCTGAGCCTTGAAATAGGAGTCTCACATCAGCACATCAGTTGTGGGAAGCGGTGCCCGAGTCTTTCATTACTTGAAAAATGCATGTGAAGGCAAAGTGTAGGTACAAATGGTATGTTTCTGTTTAAATTAATTTTATTCATAACATGGATGCCATATTTCACATAGATCAGCAGGGTCAGGTTCCCCTGTACCTCGGTGTCACCTGAGCAGTCTCCCAAGGAGAAAATGCTTAAATTGTCCCTGTAACATCAAAACCCCTCAGGCAGCTGGTAGAACTGCAGCAAATGTTTTGGCTGCCATTCCTTGCCCAGAAAAAAGGGAGGGGTGGATCAAGGGGAATATTTTATGAATTCCTATGAATTTTGGTTAAATGCTTCTGGTTGGGAAAAATTCTACACAAAAACTTTCATTTTGATATTTCAAAGGAAAACATTGATTTATTTCATTTTTCCTATTCCAAATTGTTTTATTTCTAGTGCAACCATCCTATACATTAAGTGCTGGTATTGATCACAGAGTTCTTGTGAACCATGTTAAATTGGCTTTGGCAGATGCTGATGTCTATATAAAAAAAAAAAAATACGGCAACATCCTGCTGCAAAAAGGGACTTTGCTGGCATTGCCTTTCCTGCATGGTGGATTTCTGTGACAGCCTCTGGTGGCCCTTTATGGCTTAGTTACACGTTGCCACCAGGACAATTTGTTTGCAAAGCTGGTGCCTGCCGCTGTGTCTATGTCAAGATCTTCACTGCACCGTGAAGCTGACACTGATTCCCGCAGTGCACGGAGTCCTGTTTGCAGGGTACAAACTCTGCCACTTGGCATGTGCTCCAGAGAATGCAGATAAATCTCCCCTGCTCCTTATTTTTGGGGGTTACCTATAAGTCTTGAATACCATGCTGGCAGCGGAGCCTCTTGTCATAGTGTGCCTTTTGGAGGAGGCTCCCCGTCAATGCCATCCAGGCTCCCGTAGCAGCGCATCGGTCAGGTCCAGGCGTAATTAGTGATAATCTAAGGTTTTATTTTGTTTAGACTGATGCAATCTTTTAAATTTTATAAATCAGAAGAGACCATTTATCTTATTCCCCAGGCACCACTAATGACTAATTAAAAACCATAATTAACTGGAGCAAAACCATGAGAAATTGCAAGGCAGCAGAAACGCAGCTCCCAGCCACCTGGAAGAGCATCTCCCCTCACACTTGCAGCCTGAGGGCTGGCCTGAGAAGGGGGCTGACATAGGCAACGTAATGACCTTTTTTTACTGTTTGCTCTTCAACATAAAGGTTTAGTATATAAATAAGATGATTAATTTTTCCAGATGAATTTTGGCTCAAAATTCAGAAAGGATGATGGACTTCAGTTGGTATTACTAAAGCAATAAAGCCAATGAGCAGACCTGCCCTAAACAGCAATGGAGACCTACACATGTATGCAATTATGTATATACTCAGTTATTCAAAGGCCTTGCCCCTCAACAACAGCCAAAACCTCAAAACCTTTTATTAATGCAACACTAGCATTTACCCACACATAAGACTTCACGTTCCCTTGCAAAGCTTTGGTGTTTCAGCTGATGTAATCCTGGTATTCGTGAAGGTACAGGCCGGAAAGGGCGTTTTAAAGAACTTAAATCATGTCGATAGGAAACAGGATGGTATTTTGAAGTTTTTCCATTCATTCCTACTTCAGACTGACAGATGCGATGTCTGGATTTGATCTAAGCTCTATGGGAGTCAGTTGGGATGCTTTAAATGAGCAAGGACATCTCGCCGAGTAGCCTATGGAAAGACAAATGTCATACTTTCCAAGTGCTTCCACTTGTCTTGCACAGTGCAAGGACATTCAAAATAAACATTTTTGGGATAAACGAGTTTCTAAAATAGATCACTCACCCAAAGTACTGTTGATCATTGCTCTGGGAAGCCGCTTGAATGAAAAAAAAAGCACTGTGAAGCTTTAAATAGCTCAGGATTCACAATAAAATCAGAAAGGGGAAGTATAGCTGAAATAGGTCTTGGGCAGGCTAGTTAATTACAAGTGACAGCAAATAAAAGGAATAGGAATGACAGCACTGAGTTTAAAGATAAATTAATGGGAATCTGCATTATTTCTGCTGCTTTTCCTAGGCAGGCTGGGCTTTGCACCATGCTGCTTTGCTCTGGAATAGTAAGAGGGTTTTTTGTGCTACAAATTTGTTGGTTTTAGAACAGAGATGTTGAAAATGTACCATTATTTCAAAAAATGTGGAAACTACAGTTGCAGCAATAAATATATAGCAGACTGAACCAGGAACAGTACTGGGGGAAATGACTTCTAAATAGCCATGATATTAGAAGAATAATTAAGCAGTATTTACTTACAATTATATCCAATAGCTTTTTTATGTTGTGATTAATTAAATTCTAAGATTTCCTCATAGTCTCTGCATATATTAAACATGGAAATTAATTTTCTCCAACAACTCATTAAGGTCCTGAAATGCTGTGGATTCCACTTTAATCAGTTATTCTTTACTTTGCATTGTAAATCTTTACATGCACATCAATCAGTCTGAGCTCCCGAACAGTGGCAGCGGGGAGCTGCAAATTATGGCCAGAGCCACTTAGCTCTGCTTTTATACAGTAAATTCTAACTCTGTGTCTTTTGAGAAAATAAAACCAGTTCCCACTTAAGCCATTAAATATTTTTTTTGGACATTGGGTTTTAGTAATCTACCAGGTAGGACTGAAGGGGGAATTTCACACCATCAAAATGCAGGCACTGAAGATACCCGCTGATGTAGATGGAAGCATGCAAAGTCATCTCTGGGTGCTTTCATGCCCAAATCCAGTATTTGCCAGGCATTTCTATGTAGAATGGTTTTAATTTAAAATAATTGTTTAATCATAAAATCTATTCAAATACACAAATGCTTCTATCTATCTTGTGCATGGAATAGGTGAATTCTCTGTTTTCATCCAGACAAGGAAATCTGAAGCAAAATCTGAGCTCTGAAAATGGTGAGTCCTGGGGGGCTGGGACTGGGGCTCTGCAACCTAGGCACATCGCATCCTATCAGAAAAGGTGGGGTTTTTTGTATGTACCACTTGGTTCCCTCAATCCCCTTCCCCTGGCAAAATGGGAGATGACACTAGTGTCTTCATGGATGCTAGGAAACTGCATTTTCCAGGCTTAAAATGAAACCGGCCGTTTTGAAAGAAGTTATAGATTCATACAGATACCCTGTGTGATAACGCCAAAGTGAGCCACATCCAGAATTTGTTTTCTGTTGGATAAATATGTCTGGAAGCAACTGAGTGCGGGTGGGATGAGACAACTTCTGCTTAGTACAATATTTGAATTAGATGGTTCAATAATTGCATTCTTAAATACATTAAAGTCTGTTTCTTGAAATTTGGCGAAGGCTTTTAGAGCTGTCCAGTAGCTTTTGTTTGGCTGGAGTATCTAAGACTTGAAATCCCAAACAGATACAGTACTAAGAGATTGCTGAAAATTTCCAGCAAGTGTTTTCACACTAATTAGCTCCCCAGAGGTATGAAATTTGAGCAGAGGGAGCCAGCTTTGCTCTTCTTTTCCATTGGCATTCAGGGAGTGTAGAGCTTAAAATCTCAAGCCATAGCTGATTGCCATAAATGATTAATATGCTATTTATAGGATACAATTTCTTCAGTATACAATAGGCACATTTTAGTCAGCCTTTCAAGGCTCTTAAAACCAGATTACAGTGAAAGACTGCCTCTTAGGTCCGGTGCTGGTCAAAAGCCTAAAACAATTCAACACGTAGCCTTACAGACTTGTGAAGATGTATTGACACAGCATATACAACAGGCATCCTGTTTGATGACGTCAAGGACAGACCTTACAAATCCCTTTTCTTTGATAGGTGACAGACTGCCCCGGCTGTGGCTTGGAGGAAGTTGCCTGTACCGCAGATACACCCTGGAGAAGAGAGGTGAGACATGCCCGGCTCTTTCCCCGAGAGCTGGGGATGCTGACGAGCATCCTGCTCCAGCAGGACCACCCTGCTCCAGCCCTGCCCGGGCAGCAAGGGCCAAAGCACCACAGCTCGTAAAACACAGCAGAAATACAGTTAACTTCAGCAGATGGGAACTGCTTCTTCAGAAAAAGCTGGTTAAACCATATTGTCCCCAGTCAAATTATATGTATATACATGTATGGCTGTATATATATTTAGTGCTAGCTCTGTGGACCACATTGTGTATCTCTTATCTGACTAATTAGTTGGGTGAGAAAAATACTCTTTTAGCTTTGTTGATTTAATTCCTGGTTTTAAGGCTAAAGAACAAGAGGGTTCACAGACAGTGTTGGGTGAGGCACAGGAATGAAGTAGCTCCTGGGTTTTGGCTGACTGGCTGTCTTAAAATCTGCTAGTCAGGCAGAAAGCCCTCATTATTTAAAGAAGCAAATAGGAATTAAGCAGATTGGATACGAGCAACTTGCACAGACCCTCACTTTCGCAGCTATAGCTTTTTGCATCCTTCCTGCTGTACCAGGCACTGAACAGAACCAGCTCTTCTTCCTTTCCATCTGCTGTCTCGAGGCTATCCGTCAAACTCTTGCCGTGGTCGTGCTACTGGATCCTCAGCTCTTCAGAGCATGGGGAAGGGCAGCCATGACTCCTGGGGAGAGCAGAGTGGGTTTTCCTGCGTGGAGAGGTGAGGAAGAGGGGCTGAAACACAGGAGACCAAATAACTTCATAGACAACTGGGTTCTGGAGGCATGAAGAAGCACTGAGGGTTTCTTTTGTCCTCTTGGCACAAGATTTGGGAATGAACTCAGGAAGTCCAATGTAAGAACCATCAATCTTTCCAGCTTTATTTTGTGCTTAAAAATCAGGGTTTCTGGCTGAGAAGCAGGTACACATGTACCTTTTGTGTGGCATGGTGGGAGGCAATTGTGCAGCCTGCTGGGGAGTGCTTCATGGTGCCTCGCAAACTTTCTTGAAAAAGGCTTATGGATGTAATATTTGAGATGGATTTTCTACTTTTTTTTTTTTAACTCAGATTATAATGTGGCAAGCTTAACTCTTGCAAGGCATCATCTTCAGTCTCTGTACAATGTCTGATTCCCATGGTGACCACAGGGCAGAGAAAGGCAGCAAGCAACCTTTGGAAAATCCAAGTTTCTCAGTAATTCTGTTCATTCCTCCTTTAAACAAACTGGGCGTTAAAAATAAATCAGCATCTTTGCAGTGGCTGTCAAACAGCAGTGCTCAGGCTTTATTTGCAGGAATAGGTGAACATTTATTTCCTAATTCACATAGTCAATTATGAAGTCAAAAAGGCTCTTAAAAACTAGGTTTGCTGTAGATGGAAAGGAGAACTATCACTGCCCTGCATGGATGGTGGCCACCTGACCTGCAAGAGGCTCAGAGTGTGCAAAAGTCCCTGGGACCCCCAGGCAGGGTTGGAGGGAGGGTATGAGGAGGGGAGGCCGTTCATTCTGCATCTGATGGAGCTGATATGTTCATAGAAAATAGATCTTCCTTGCCTGATCTATAATTAGCCAACTTTGAAGTATATTAAACCGCAGTTAATTTTAATTTCTGATAAAAATTGGATAATAAAAATCGGATCTTTTTCTAATGGTGCATTATTATCTTACAGATAGAGTAATTCAGCTTATTAATTATTCCAAGATACCCAGGGCTTCTTTTCTTTAAGAAGAAGAAAATCCACATCTCTTTTTCTCTGTAATCTTGTCTAGGATTAGTAAAAGTTGTCACTGTAGGTCTTGTGTAACTGTATTTTTCTGCAAAGCCTGGTTTGGGATCCCTCTCTCAGAGGGGGACAACAGCTTGTGGCCATGGGATGTGCAGGGTCTACCAGGAGGACATGGATGCTGTGATGGGGTCACGACAGCCCACCCCAGGGGCAGGGAGGACTCATCAGCTCCGCTGGTGCCAGCCTCAGGTGGGTGCCAATGCACCCAGTTCAGGTCCTACGTCTGGAGGAAGAAGCAACAAACATCATCAGCTGCCTAAAAAGATTTGGGGCTGATGTCCAGGCAAAAACTCAATTTCACGACGAGCCACCCCGTTTTATCATGGCGAGGCCTGAGGAAAGTCCTTTTCCCTCTCCGCACGTGGATTTGTGTACGAGATGGCTCATCCATGGTAGGCAGATGGTTGCAAGATTGCTGTTTACTTTGCTATTTCTTTCTTCTTCTGCATCGTTTTTATTTTAGTATGTGAAAAAGTGATTCTGAACAAAACCTCAGAGACCTGGTTAAACCCAAATCCTCTGACAGAGTGTATAAAACTGAGCTGACCATAGTGCGGCAGGCATGGGGATAAGCACGGGTGGGTCAGGGAAGCTGCAGCTCTGACAAAGACTGTTTCCCCTCTTTTTTGTATAGGCAAATGGTAGAAATGAGATCTGGGATCTTGATAAAGCACTTGGCTCAAAGAGCAGCTTTCTAGTGATCTTTTTATTTGAGGGAAAATTTAAATTTTTCTCTAACTAATATTATCCAGATCAAATACGCACATTTTTATAGAAATAACTTCAGTGTTGTTACAAAAAATGAGCATGCCCCATCATCATTACATTACATTTACATCAAAATGTAAACCAAAGACTGAATTTGGAAATGCTGTCCCTGGTGCTAAGGAAGCTGGGGGGGGTGTGTGTGTGTGTGTGTGCAACGTCCTCGGGGTGTATTGGGGAAAGGGGTCCGGTGCTCCCCTCCACGGCTCTCCCCTGAGCCCCTGGCACCAGTCGACCGTAACTTTTTGGCACTGGAACTGGCTTTTGACAGCATGGGTGAATGACTCATTTTCATTCATAATTTATATAAATTATGTTATATAAATTTATATAAATTATATTGCTCTCTGCAAAGCTGCTCAAAGAAGGGACAGAGTGTTTTTCAGTCAATCATCTGCTGCTATAAATTGAAGGGAACTTTGTGAAGTGTCCGAAGGCAGAAATCCAATGCTCTGAGAAAAAAACCTCGGGTGCACAGAAAGGATGTGTAACAGAGACCTTAAAGCCATTTCAGGCAAAGGGGTTTTGAGTTCTGTCTTTGCTGTAAGAAAAACAATTGTATGTCAAGCTAAATGAAGAAGTGTTGGAGCTGGAAGTTATGGCTGTGCTGGTGTGGTTGTTGGGACACACTGGCTAAGATAAGATAAGTGATGTGCACAGCAGGCTGTCAAATAGCAAAACAGCAAAATAGAAAAACAGCAAAAAAACCCCCAACCTCAAAAGACATTAGCTCCGAGCAAAACATGCTTCATCAGCTCGGCAACTTTCATCACCTATTGGTAATGATCTCTCTTCAGTCACAGGGAGACAGAGGACAAATTAAAAAAAAAAGTAATCTACTGAGCATGTTATACAATTCAGACTTTCAGTGCAATATGTAATTTAGACAGAATCCAGCTTGGGAAAAATCCTTGTATAGCTAATATTCACACGCTGGCTCTCTGCTATTGCTCCTTCCTCTGCCCAGCCCCTCAGAGCCTGTAACTCTAACAGGTCACGACAGCTTCAGCATCTTCCCAGTCAAAAAAGTGCATGTTTCTTTTCGTATGCCAAGATATTCGACAGAAATGGGTATTCCAAACGCACAAATGCAGCAACAGGGAATGTGGCTGAGGACAGGATACTTTCCAAATATTTACTTGTCTTCATTGCAAGGTGATGCTGGGTCTGCACAGCTGGATCTCAGATGTTAGGGACTGCACACGGAAAAGTTTTGTGGTGCAAAGAAGTAACTTTGTGAGTTAGTTTTGCAAAATCCAGAGTTGTTTGCACTGGGATAGCTTTTGGCCCTGGCTTTCCCCCAGGTGTGGAGCTGTTGTTTTGGGGGGATGCTTTAAAATTGATGGACTCTTGCACAAAACCCAGGAATATTTTCCCCTGACACAATTACTCCTCATCCTGCAAGTGGTAGGAGATTCTTTTTAATCTCAATCCTTAGAAAGGACCATTGATCATCTGGTCTGACCTTTTCTTCATCACAGGCTATTAAGCCTCACCTGGGTGCCTCTGTATTAAGCCCACAGACATTAGTTAGACTCAAGTGTTACAGTCCTTGAGAAACTCACTGTGCCAAAGGAGTTGAGGTGCCTGTAGAGGCAGGGAACCGGTGAAATAAGATACATGATCCTACCTTTCCCAGGTCTTCCAGGTTTCGCTTCCTCCATGCAATCATAGATTTCATCCATTTTTGTAGCCCTGACGTGTTTTCTTAATTTTTTGTGAGATTGCTTGCTAGATGGTGAAACTGGCTGCTTTGGTTTTTAGGTCCTTTCCTGCTGTGGCAGCAAGAAGGGCTCAGGGGAGCTGCTGGTGCTACAGGGGGGAAATCAGGGAGAATGTGAGTGAGCAAGTGCAGCTGTCTCTTATGGTTAGGGTGGGAAAATTAAAATAGGATGCAGGAAGTGTGACGCAAATCAAGACTGCCAGTGAAAATATTTCTCAGGTGATTGGTGGAGGTGAATGAAGATGCGTGGAAAAGCAAACTCGCCACAAAAAATATTCCAGTGAAAGATGGGTTAAATTCAGGGAATTCCAAATTGAAAAAAAGAATGTGGGGAGAAACTGAGGGAAATGTGGAGAAGCAAGTGGGTGTAAATGAGAGCACGGAGGGATTGTTAGAAAGTCAACAGAGATTCACATAAAAAAAACACAAAACCAAGCAGGTGTGAAAAGCCAGATGCTGTCACCTGCCTCCCCAACTGCCTGGCCTCCCTCAGCCGTCCCCATCTCAGGGGGATGCTCCCGAGATGGGTGCTGCCAGTACTTTTCTCTTTGTTATTGATTTATTAATAAACAAGGGAGTGGAGATTTGCTGCTGCTTTGCGTGCAAGTCAAAGCAAGCTTGCTCTGAATTCAAGCACTGCAAGCTCAGCCTGGCCTTGGGAATGCAAACTTTGTTCTGCTTCCTACTTGCAATAAGTTCCCCGGCTGAGAAGCCAGTGGGTGACTGTGCTGGTGGACAAGGCAGGTGAGGAGACAGCTTGCCCCACTGCAGCATCCCGGGCTCTGCCCCAAACCCACCCAACCCAGGATCCTGCCGGAAAATGAAGCACAGTTTTTAACCAAGTTTCCAGGTTTCTGCCATTCCATTGATGCTCTGTCTGCCTCTGCATCAGTCTTCAGTTTCCTACATTTATGTTGTCAGCCTGTGGTTTGCTCAGTAATTTTAGTCCAACTTGGAGCCAGAAAAGCCATCAGCCCCATGTTCAAAGTGGAGCTTGTCAACAGGTTTAGACAAAGCATCCAGTATCAACCTGAACACGATGGTACCTGCAGCCTCCAAACCACCACTTTTGCCTTCAACAGTAATAGTGCCTGGGCCAATTTCTTCATGTCCTGCAATGCCTGATCTTCCCTACTTCGTCAGAGATAGATACCCCCTTTAGCTTGTACTAATGATGCTATTAAAAACCAGGTTATCCACCAATATAAATGCCGGTATTACCTGGTGAGAAATGTAGATTTGCAATGCAAACCTGATAGATGATAGTAAATTTTGGACAGTTTTCAGCTTATGTTTCGGGAGCTGTGCTGTGGTGGGTTGGTTTCAGCCACCACCAGGAAGCATCTTCCTTCCCAGCCCACCCATGGCATCAGCTTGGCTTCAGTGTGTTTGTCTGTGGGGAATAAATGATCTGAGATCCTGAGCAGGACACCCAGCCAGGCTGGGGTCTGCACCTTGCAGCGGGGCTGGAGGGTGACCATGGACTCCCAAACTGGGATGCATTTGCCCGAAGCTCCCATCCAGCTGCAGCGTGCCACCATCTTTGGAGGCAAAGGGAAGTGCGTACAAGAGAAGAGAAACGGGAATATTTGAAAAATGCCTTTGTGCTTATCCAGATGGCAGATGGATGTGGCCGGTGATTACCAAACACAGCCACGTTCCCA
Organism: Pygoscelis adeliae; assembly: GCF_000699105.1. Classification (NCBI taxonomy): domain Eukaryota; kingdom Metazoa; phylum Chordata; class Aves; order Sphenisciformes; family Spheniscidae; genus Pygoscelis; species Pygoscelis adeliae. The sequence goes on along the minus strand of NW_008824056.1, from coordinate 1,702,055 downwards.
GCGCTGGGGCAGTGGGGACAGCCTGGGCTCCGGGAGCCATACGGTGCCTTGCTGAACTTGACATCGATGCAGCTGGGCACAGCTGGCACCTCTTGGCTGCTCCATCTGCAGGGCTGGAACTGAAAACTGGAGATGAACCAAATGTTGTAGCATCACTGACGTTAAGGATGTTTCTGCTTCTATATATCCAAAAATAGGTGACAAATATTTTACTCTTTGTCATGGAGCTCTTCTGCCTTCCTCGGCATCGCCTTCTGTGTCACTAATGAATTCTTGTTTGTTACTGTTTGACTTCTCTTCCCACAGAGGACTGATTTATTAATAGGAAGAAAACAAGCAATAAAGGATGCCTCCAGTTATTTAGCTTAGTTTGACTTCTTACTCTTCTTTGTTAGCTAAATTAAAAGCAATCCAAATCTACAGGAACCTTACTTCTAATTTGGAGAGCTGTAATTATTAGAAGCTATATTTACCAAGGCACTGTCTGAACTTGTAACCGGATTTTAAATGAGTGCATTATCAGGGTAGGGAATAAAAGAAGCTGAATTCAGTTACGCAGTTTAACCCACACTGTGTGGAGCGTCTTTTCCCTTTTCATGTCAAGAAAGTGTTTATTTACAAATTTTTCATGAGTTGACATTCACTTTGCATACACGACTGCAAAATATCTAAACACAGCAGACTGCACAGCCCTGAGATATGCTGGAGCCGGGGTTCAGTGCAAAACACCAAAATTAACCATGTTCACTACCAGCATTTAAAAACACTAATTTTTGCATTTTCCACAAATTCAGATTCAAACACTTTCTTAGTGATCATGGTTGCTTACGCCTTACAGGGTCTTTTGACCTATGAAAAATTTGCAACTAGCAATATTTCTTGCTTATTATTTCAACTATGGACTTGTTTATTTTCCTTCTATTGGCTGAAAATGCATAAATGTTTGGACAAGTTTAGTCTCAGCATGCTGACACTTTTGCCACATGCTTGAAAACATCTGAATTGTCTCTGTAAAATGTGTTTTAGCTTCCTGGCTATAGTAGAAAAAAAACTAACCAATTTTGTTTATGTGCCTAAAGAGCATTATAAAATCCTGTGAATCCACTTTGATACATAACAGGAGTTTGAGTTGCCACTGTACCTCTGTGCTGGGTTTAATAAAATTCACAGCAAATAGCTGATGGAATGAGCCATTTAAAGTTTGTGCTGGCACCTTCTGCTTACATGTGTGTGTGTGTATACATACCTACCATGCTATTTAATTTTTGATCCAGCATTGTTCCCAGATGAGCCTTGTAAAATGAGCTGAGCTGCAACCTGCACATCTTTGCAGAACGATTAGAGCAGGATCCAAATCTGCCTGTAAATTCAAGTTTCCCTTCATTTCCATTGCTATACGTCTCTGAATGACAGCAAATTCATTCCTGCGCTGGAGACTTGCCAGAAGTTTCTCATCTCGCTGTCTGTGGGCTGCTCGCTCCCGCTCTGGCTCTTTTTTTTTTTTTTCTTTGAGGTTTTTCTGATGCCTATAGAGTGAGCTCAACTCAAAGGTCTGCAGCTTCGTTCTCGTCTGCTATTCTGTAAGAGCCAGCCTGGGCGCCGGTACAGTCAGGAGTAGTGTGTGAACGTCGGATTTCTGCCTTATTTCCCTGCAGGTGACTCAGAAACTTCACAATGCGGCTGGTAATGTATTTCATTTTCTATATAAACACTTAAGCGTTTCTCTTGTGCAGCTTTGTCAGCTTTTGGATAGACCGTCTTTCTTAGAACTAATTAAATGAAGAGATGTCGGGGGGTGGCGGATGCCTACTGGGACATGGATGCTGTTTGTTTTACTCGCCAGCCGGAGATGCACAGGCAGATTTCCTCAAGGAATCTTAAATCAAACAGCACTTTTTCCTTTAGATAAGGAGGCTTGAACAAATACAGATTAGCAGATGCAATTCCTAATGTGCGCAGAGCTGCAGTAAGTTTATTAGGGAAACCGAAATTTAAGGCTGTGTTATGTTGTAGGCTCAGAAAGGAGAGAATTGTCTTTGTGTGCTAACAATTTAGAATAGTGTTTCAAAAAGATGCCTGAGGATTCGGAGGGCTCTGCTGAGCAGTGGTCATGCTGCTGTGGCAGAATTTCTCTAGGTTTAACTGCCCTTTTCTTTTTGCTCTGCAATTATTGGAAAAAAACGTGGCTACGGTTCATGGGGTAACCCTACAGGGCTTTTCAGTTTCGGTATTCAGCAGGCATTTCAGCTCCTGTAAATACAAGCCCTTGAATAGTAAGCAGATCAATGTAGGGCTCCTGTAGCCAAGAGTTCAGCTGTTTGTCAACGTGTAAAATCTCACAGCTTTTGTTGGGTACAGTATAGGCAGCTTGCTAGATTCATATGAAGTCATCCAGGAAACGCTGCAGGGACCAATCCTGGCTCTGACAGTGGTCAAAGGACTGAAGTAATTAATCTCAGATTGATTTTTTTTTTTTGGCATTCCTAACATAGTAGTTGTAACAGGCAGAGATTTAGTTTGGGGAGGCTAGTTGTATGTATTTAGCATCAAAGCTTTTTTAAGAGCAAATTCTGCCTGTCTTCCTTTAGCCATACTTCCCTCAAGAACAGCTTATGCAGTGTGTTATCTTTACACCTGATGCAAAACTGTACATCATCTCAGTACAGTGCAGAAATAGCCCACGAGGCTTTTTCATTTTCTTCTGCTTACAAACAGACCGCTTAAATGTTGTATGCATCATTACAAAGCTATCCATCAGAAGGCAATGTATTGAAATGACTATATGTAAACACCACAGGGTAATAAATAAAACTAGGTGCTATTAACTCTGAAGAGACAGAGCAGACTAACATGCTTCTGAGACAACACATGGGAGTTAAAGCTAATTGTGAGTGGTAGCTCAGGCATTTCATGGTAAGGTTTCTGACGCAGCAGGTGAGGATGCATCCTGCACAGGCAATTCCTCACCGCATGGCATCCGCTGCTTCTCTTAATTCAGTGGGAAAGGAGGAGGAGTTTTAACATGTTGGTATTGATATATCTGACACGGCATAGAAGATATGGCTCTTAGCCTAGTGTGGGTAGATGTAAATAAGCAAATATTGAATTATCACTTCTACAAAGCTACAATTAATCTGAGCTTTTTGTTTTCCAGGACAACTTGTCAGACAATGTAAACTAATTTATTAAATTGCACAGGAAAAAAAGAATGCATTAGAAATATCTAATTTACCTAGAGCTGAATATATTTTGATTCCCTTTATTGCCTGCTTTGAGTTTTTCAGCTTTCCAAAAGGCTAGATAAGCTCTATAAGTATTCTTATAAATACAAAAAATACACAAAGAACTTCCCTTAGTAGTAAGATGCTGGGATTCACTTAATGTTCACAGTGCAGCACTGTAAAACCTTGTGTCAAATACTTTTCTCACCTGTTTGCACTGTGCATTTCAAAGTGCAGATACTATGTGAGACCTTCATTTGCTTTAAATCTCTGACCTCTTAAAACTCTGATTTTATGTTACTTAAGGGTCCTGCAGGTTCTTACTCTTGCAGTTTGTGGACTCATGTAATCTCAATAAAACCAAGGAGACCATATGACCAAGGGCTAGATCCCCTGTTTTGTGTTTAAAAGCTTGTATAGACCAGAAATACAGAAATGAGATCAAATGCAAGGAAGATGTTTGTACTTACAGTAATTTCCCTGGATGCCAGAGAAAATACAGTAATAAATGTCATTGTTTGTTAGTATGCTCTCTGAAGGTGAAGTCTTATTGTTTCAGAATACCTGTAACTATTATACAGACTTGTAGCTATGTAAGCTTCACAGTAAAACCAATATTTAACACTTTTTACATCTGAAAAGCCTGCATTGTAGCATCCTGGAGCATTAGAAAGGCAGTAATTCAGGTGGATAGGAGAAGTGTAGCCTCCAATGTTGTCCCAGGTCACTGTGCTGTCCACTGAGCAATGGGGCTGTTACCTGAGTTCAAATATACTCCTCTATGACAGGTTGGATGAGTAAATACAGTGTGCAAAATCACCCGCAGCAACACCAGCGGTAACATGGAAATTTCTCATGAAACAATGATGTCGTCAGGAGTTTGACTGGAGTTTGGTGATGAGACAGATGAAGTCAGCTCTGCTCTCCCTGGATTCAGCAGAAGCTAGATGTGGAGACATTTTCATTTAGCAAGGTCAGATCCTTCGAAGAGTATATAATGTGTTTTTGAGAAAAAACGGTGCTTGGGAAAATATCTACTAGGCAAGAGTAATGATCAGGTCTCTTCAACATGTCTATAAGAATGGGAGAGTCAATTGAACTTAGACAATACTTCCTTTAAAGGTATATCTAAGTGAAGATAGACGTGGCCTAAAATTGTCCTTAGGAAAACTGTGAACGATGATAAATGGGTGTTGGTAGAACCAGGCTAACGCAGTTTGTACGTAGACACTGAAATGGGTCATTAAATTGGACTAGACTATCCAGACTGAGCTGTCGGGAGACAAAGTGGAAAGAAGCTCCCAACTGATAGGACTGGGTGCATTTCTCAGGCAGTCTGATGATATAGAAACACCTTGAAGCATGAGGCTTCAAAGTGGGGGCAGCTACCTTTGGAGACACCATTTGATCCCGAGCATTGGCTGTAACGATGCACCTCAGCTGCGGTCAGTCCTCCTGCCGGCCATGATGGCTGAGAGGAGCTGGTTCCCAGGAAAATGATAAAAGTGAAATACATACAATTTGGCTAAATAGGAAAGGATCAGGAACATAAACCACTCACCAGTCTGAAACTCTATAGTTTTCAAGGAAGGAAATTTTGAGGAATTATTTATTGTGGTAGGAATAGATGTAATGGATAAGATGATAAAAGCATAGTTATGCTGAATATAGGAAAATTTTCCTGTTGTAGTATAGTTTATAGTATGCAAAATAACCTCTACAGGGAGCCAAATGAAATTTTACTGCTTAAGCACTGAAAAAGAGCTGTGACAAGCTCTGTGCCCAAATGAATACGGCACATATTGGATCAGGCAACTGGATTCATTTTTTAAAAATCTCTATTACCATTCTGTGGAAAAAGAAATTTGTAGTAAAACTTGAAGTTATTTTCAGAATTCAATGAGGTGTTTAAATAAGACTATTAAATTATAAGTGTTTAAAACACCTATAAAATGTAGGTGTTCAACAGGACTATTAAATACAAAGCATATGCAATGAGGTGCATTTCAACATCAGCAACGCCCTTCAACCTGTCTGGCAAGAAATTAGAACAATAAAACCAGGAGAACATGGTAAACTTCTCCAATAATTCTTGCCCGGGACTGAGAATATGGTATCTGACGCTCTGTGCGAGCCAGCTGGATGTGGAGATTGGTGTAATCAACCTACCATGCCCAATTTTAACTGACATATCTGAAAACAGCTAAGCTACTTAAATGCAAAGGCATTTGCAGGAAAGCGCTCCCGAGCCCTTTGCCTCTCTGAGGAGTGGCAGCACGGTTGCCAGTCACTTTATGGAATTACATGAAAGTACTTGTAAAAACACTTTGTAGTATCAGTACAATTTGCAGCGGCACGAATCCACCGCTCCCACCAGCAAGAGATTTTGCTGAACTTTCTCCGCCCAAAGCTCCCCTCCCCACCTAGGCAAACAGCACAGGAGCAAGAAGAAGTTAAATGTGTTGGTGGTCTCCGAGCACATTTGCCTCCTGGGAGGTTTAGTTTTTGCAGCGATTCTGAGGTTTTATGAAACACTCTCATCTTAGTGCATTGAGCACTACCTCAGTGCATCAAGCTAAAACCAAGGGAGGCTTCTGCTGCAGGGTTTTCTGTTGTAATTACTCTTATTGCTGCACCTGCAATACCCGTAGTTAGCTCCTGCCTGGCTGAGAGTGTAGGAAGCCAATTACCGAGGGGTCAACATCTCCACCCCAGTGGGGTGGGAGCCAGTGTTGCTCCCTTCCCTGCCTGGCCCCTTTGGTACGAGCCAGTGCCTCCTGGAGCAGGGAGAGGGCAGGTTTGCATTTCCATTTGCCAGATGTTAGAGCCATCCTCTATCTTCTGTTTCGCTGTTGTACTTGAGTGGTGGTGGGGAAAAACAGGTAAGAGAGTGTTATTCCTCTGTTCTTCTTGGAAGGGCTGGGAATGTTGAGTGCTGTGCCTAGTTGCAGGAGAAGGATCTCCTGTGGTTATTTATCTTTCATAGTTGCACCTTAAAAGATGGGGGGGGGGGGGGTGGTGGTGTAACTTGTCATATAGAAATATCCTGCAGACTCTGGAGAGAGATGACTGCTTTTCTCAGACAGTCCCTGCCTGCACGGGTCCCAGATGGGTCGGGTGTGCTATCGCGTTCATCCTGCAGCTCTTTGGAAAACAGGCTTTCTCCCCAGGCTGTGGTGAGGTGGAAATGGGAAAGTCTGTTCAGTTGCTGTTGGGCAGAACCTGCTTTTCTGAGCAAGTAGGTTACAACCACATTGTCTATGTAAAGCTTCTGTGACTCCCTGTACTGTATTTTGTGACTGCGATCTAAAGCTGAATTACCTCTGCAGACCCTATAGCTAGTGCATTATTTTTTTTTCATTAGATGTCAGTAGGATGTACCTGAGCCGGCCTCAGTTGCGTTACTGCTTCCAAATTTAATGACTGTGTTTGGCCAAATTTTTATATGCGGGAATAGACTGTACTTTGTAATGTTGTTCACATGGTATGTTTGTCTCCCTGAAGAACACAATGTAATATTTTCTTTGGCGATAGATATTTGCTAAACTCCAGATTTGAGAGGAAGCAGTTTCCCCTGATCACAAAAGGGGAGGGGGGAGACTTCTGTTTTTACCTGTACCAAACATGCAGAAGCTCTTCTGTTAGTGTGTGCTGATGCTGGGAATGCTGCTCTGGTCCATGCTTTCCATCTGCTACACCTCATGAAGGGGAGCTGCCAGGGCCTCCTGGGCATAGGTGGGGCAAAGGAAGGTCCCACCACAGGTCCTCCCTGATGGAGCAAGACCCAACAGGGATGAGCCATGATCAAATCTGGAAGGGACCAGTGGTTTAGCAAGGGAAGGGGCAGAAAGCTCCTGCTTTTTTGTCCAGAAGCTATGTAGCATTTTGGTACCTGGAGACATTGCAATACCTATTTGGTACGTATTATAGTGAAAGATCCATGGTACTGCTGTTTCCAAACCATGGGTGAAATCTCCTGATATTTTTCCAGAATACAGTGTTAAAGATGGGTGAGATAGAGTGCAGGTATGAACCATCATCTATAGTCCTGATGAAACTTTTAATGTGGGCAGGGCTGGGGCTAGAAAGTTCGTGGTGGTGAAAGGTGACTGCACCCGTGCAGGGGTGGGGTTTGGCCGTGCCAGACCCTCCTGCTGAGGGACTCGGGTGGTGGCAGCACTGTGGTGTCCTTTGTGTCCTTATTATACCATCTAGCGGTGTTCTGTTCCAAGCCATGGTCATCTTGTTTTGCATATCTAGAGTGTGAGCAGTTTCTCTCATCTTGTGTCTTGCTTTGTCACCTGCCGTTTGCTCCCTCAATGCTGAAGATGGCTCCCAAGTCCCAGAGTTTGGCTAGAGTTTCCAGCAACATCAGCTGGTGTAATGAAAGATATTAGCTCTGCCCACAAACCAGCTCTCTCCCACAAGAGGGAAAACAAACAAACAAACTGGGAAGTTGAAACAGGTGATTTTGTTCCCTCTGTAGTTTCAGGGCAAAATATTTTTCCATTTCCTGTACTAAAGAGAGATTGGGCAGCACTGCCCCTTGTGGAAAAATTGCAGGGGTTACCTGCAGCCAGTTTAATTGCAGATGAACAAATACTGTTTGCAAGACATTCCACAGTAACATTTGAGTGAGATGTGATATGGCATAGCACTGTAAAACTTGATATTAGTTTTTAATAATCTTTGGAGGGATGCCATCCATAGAATATTAGTCCCTGCCCTTCAAAGCTCCAGCTCTCCTGCTGGATAAATTGTACAGTAGCAAATATCTGTTTCCAGGGGCTCAGAATCAGCTTCTACTTGTTCAAAAGTAAGTGGCAAGGACTATGTGTCTCCTGTCCAGAGGCATATCTGGTTGCAAGTGCTCAGGACAGAAGCTTTTGGTTATAGAAAATATAAGTTGTTCCTAGTCCGACAGGAGTGTTTTGAGAAGTTCCTAAGGAAAAGGTAAATCAATTTGAAAGAAACTGAAAGATACCTTCCTTTTTTTTTTTTTTTTTTTGAAGAAAACCTAATAGACTGCTTTGTAGGCTTGTCTGTGCTAGCTTTGTTTACTAGAACAGAAACATCTTTATACAATGCTAGAATACATCAAAAAATGCAGTTTCCAACAACTTACAACTCTGCTCACTCTAAGAATGATCAGAAATGAGGAAAATCCTTCTGGAGTTACTTTCCCCCCCCCCTCCACAGGTCTTACCATACGTTCATCCTTGTTAGTGAATCCTAACTCTGGTGTGTTAATTTAGTGCATCTTGCTTATTCTTGATAAGCATGAAACAAATTAGGGCATGTTAACACCTACTGCAGTCCTGCCTCAGATTGCCTCTTGGCAGAAATCCTCACATCGATTTCTGCAGCACTGGAGGTAGCTGAGCTTGATCTGTCTTTTGCCATCCTGGGCATAATCCCAGAAACATTAGGTTTGGAAATCTTCCAGCAGAAATGGACGGTGATCATGCTAGCTGTCTGCCAATGCGTCCCTCACCAGGAAGCGGAAGGAATAATGGCCACACCTTGACAAATGGCCTAATGAGCTGAATTCACATCCGTTTGGAAACAGGTTATTCATGAGTGCAAAGCAAACCCAACAGCTCTTGTATTTCCTTTTAGACCCTTCTTAATATTCTGTTTTCTTGCTCTTGGTAGACCAGTTTTGAATAAACAACTACTTCTGTGTTGATACTTGAGCACTGGTCAGACACTGGTGTCGCAGGAGGAGCTCAAGGGCTGACGACAGATGGCCTTTGCTGGTTCCCCAGCTGACCCATCTCTGCTGGTATGATGTGATGTGGCCATCTCTGCCAACAGCCCATCTTGTGTAATGTAAGATATTGCAGACTTTCATATTTAAACCAGGAAATAAATTACTCTTATGAAAGCACAAGGGAAAAAAAATACCCTGAATGCTCAAGGGATGTAGAGATTAGCAGGGCATCACAACCTGTAAAACAGTAAAGGGCAACCAAGGATGTTTTTGGTTCCCGTCACTGACCTATTGGTACCCACTGCCGACAGGAGGAGGTCATGGTGGATGTGCCTCTGTCACCAGCTGTAGGACTTCTCTTTTCCTTTTTGTTTTCACATTCTTCTCCAGGATGAAGCTGCAGCTGCAAAGGTCGCCCGACGTCAGATGCTGCAAGTCAGTGTTATTATCCTTGGAAGAAAATTGCATCACTTAAGCTAATTACCAAATGGTATTTCTCGTCTGAAAAATTACATACCAGGGCTCTCTAGGAACACAGAGTGCACAGCTTTGAAAGAAAAGTCATTCCTAAGGCTTTTTGAGCAATGCGATTTAGTTAACCTACTTCCTAAAGCACAATTAAGTGTAGCTGAGTAATGGCTGGACAGGAATGACCTTTCCTCAGAAAAAATCTGGTCCTCGTGCATTTGGCATTTCGCTAAGAAGGTTTGCACAGTAGCTAGCATACAGTTAGTGCTCGAAGAGTTACCAAAGTCATTCCCTGGAAGGGTGAGCTCTTCTCCGCTCTTGATTTCATCTTGGCTGCAGAAGGGTTAGCACGCATGAGCTGCTGGCCAAAGCATCCTCCCTTCAATTTATCAACTTCATGGAAAGCAATGGAATTAAAATCTTTGGGACGCAGTTTGAAGATGTGGGGAATCAGAGGTGTTTGGGGGTGTTGTCTGGTCTATGGGTATCTGTTGGAGGGGGTGACAGGCAGAGCAGCTTCTAGGTTTTGTGGGTTGTATTTGTTTTGTTGCTTTTTTTTTTCTCCTGTAAGAGCATGGGTGAACATATTGTTCCCCTTTAGTATGTTCCCAACAGTTCGTATCTTACTCTGGATAAATTCTTGCATAAGCCTGGATGTTAACAGCAATGGTACAACCCAGTAAAGGTTTGGTCTTGTTTCTGAGTACTTTCAGGATATTTTAAAGCCAGATGCAAAATTCTTAATTTATCCCTTTCTTTCCTGTGACACTTCTTGTTAGATCATCCTTTAGTAATAAAAATAAAACTCTAATCAGTACAAGTGAACAAGTTTGGAAATGTAGTCAAAAATGTGACCTTAGCTCTTATTCCTCAAGCCAGTAGGTTGTCTCTGAGTCTCTAGTGTGAATCCCAAAGGCAGGTTTTAGTGTGGCTTTTTGCCATAAAAAAAGTACTGAAAGAGCAAAACCCGAAGAGGGAAGATTGGCTAAAATCGCACTTTGCAGATTCGCAGAGCTTTTTGCATCAGATCTGTTGGCAGGGTCAGATGAGATATTGTTGATGCCTCAGTATTAAGAAGAGCTTGCTGTTTGTTTACCAGCTCCACCTTTTGCAGAAATATTGCTTCACACTTTTAATGAAAAATATATTTCTGGCCTTCTGTGTTTGCAGAGGGTAGCTTACAATCGTGAAGTCGAAAGGCTCAAAACCCCAAAGGCAAATAAGCACCGATATTTACAGCTGTTTAGAGTCACTCTTTTTAAATTAAGTTTCATGACATTTGGTGTTTTGGTTTATGGATTTTGAATGATAATATACCGTTTTTGAAGGATCTTGCAAATTACTAAAACTGTATCGGATATTGTAAGTTAATAAAAAATGTTATAAGCTGCCATTTGAAGAACTTTTTTTTTAAAATATAGAATTATATTTTATAAATCCTGTTTTGAGGGATTTCCTCCCATCTCATAAATTACTTGGAAATTATTTAAAGAAAGAAGAAATAGAAAGTAAAATTGAAACCTTTGATGTCGGGTTTTTCTCTATTTTTATCTTTCTCCTCACTTTTTATCTCCTTCCCATTCCAAGCCTTTCATGCAGTGACTGAGGACAGCATTCCTTTTCCTTTGTATAAAATGTAGTAGATGGTAGGTTTATTTTTAACTATTGCTATATTTTCTAACCATCTAGATTTACCAGCCGTTGCATGCATTATACTGGCAATGTACAGTCTCAAGGAGGAAAAAAAATCTTTCTGTTCTTATTTTACTTTTGTTATTTTTTTAAAAAATCTGTCTTTTACTGAAACCACAAGCTCGGGGTGCTGCACTGGCCATCATGCAGAAGTGCCCCTGCCGCAGCAGTAGCCTGGATCCTGAGCAGTGGTGGCCGGGGCAGGTGACATCCTTTTAGGTGAAATCATCCACTTCACAGTCCATTGGCTTAGGTGGGCTTACATCCTTCTGTGGTCACCTATACATTGCGTTATCTTTTCTCCCTATACATCTAGACCTGTCTTGCCCTTGGCACACTGCTGAGCTGTATCTTCTCCTGACAAGGAGCTCCTAAGCTCAGGACTCATTGGGTAGGACCGTATCTTCTGGTCATATTTGAATTTGCTACTTATTTTCCAATGAATGCCAATATCCAGTCCTGAAAGTTGCTGACCTACAGTCCCTGTGATGTCCCGGAGGGTATATGGGGACCAGTCCTCTCCATCCCCTTTCTGATGGGAGAAGCTCCAACACTTTTTCTGGGGATTAGAAGTTTTCTCCATAGCCTGGCCAGTCTGGTGACTTGTCAATAGGCTGTTGCTTCTCAGGGAAGTAACCTGGGTCTAATATCCCAGCTGCAGGAATGTTACCATTAGGTTTGCATGTAAATCTAACTATATCCTCCAGTGTCTGTTGCATTTTACTTGTTAATGGTAAGTTTAGTCTGCCCTCAAGTTCACCAAATTTCAGCGTTCTCTATGGTCTTTGCTAGGTTTGACTGAATACTAGTATCATCTGCAAATCTTGCACCCTTGCTGCTCATCTGTTTTCCTGTATCAATAATAAAATTAATCCTATGGAGCTCTGTGAAGCTCTTTTCAAGCTGTGAAAATTTTGCTCATTTTATTCCTGAGTGCTGCACATATAAGTCCTGATATTCAAGCAGGGAATTCACTTACATGCTATGTATAGCTCAGCTACCCCTCAACTACTGCCATTTTGTCCCTGTTTCAGAATATTATTTACATTTATTAAAAAACAATTGAACAATATTTGCCTAAGTTAGTTTACTTAAAAAACCCAGTGTAAACCAACTGCTTTCAGAAATACCTAGACACTTCAGATGAGTTTCCTATTAATACTTTAAACAGCTTCAGTTAACCTGTTTTTAAAGTATTTAAAGTGTTTTACATGCTCATAACTGAATAAATGAGCAGTTCTTTAAGCAAGCTTTCGTTTAAGAAAATCTCTGCAGCTTGTGCATCTCCTGTAGAAATACACGGTTGCAGGGTGAGAGTCATTTTAGGTGATTGTGCATTTGTGCTCTGTGACAAATAGTCTTGATTCTGGTAAAAGGTTACTGGATTTTAGGTGTATCTTAAAGAATTTATTTTCCTTGAGCAAAAGCTCATTGCACAAAGGTAATTTGGTACCAGCAGCGCTCCTAGATGGGCAACTTTTGATTTATATGGAAATAAAAGTGGCAGAGCAATACTACTTCCTACCTTAGGAAGCATCTCCCCTGCCGTTCGCTTGTCATTCTGAATGAGGCCACTCTTGCTGGTTCTCACTGCGTAAACTGAAATGCTCAAAACCCTAATGTTGCTTGCCCCATGGTATCTGCATCTGTACTGAACTTAAATGCTTCACTTGCTAGAGCTGACACAGGGGTTTGCTTCACGTGGGAAACACGTGTTGTCATTGCTGTCCGGTCCATACATTGCTCATTGGTTTTTATGTACAGGCATGTGATGTACAAGGTAAGTAGAATATCACCATCTTTTCACTGTGCAAGAGATAGCAGGGAAAAAAATAATCCTCAAAACTCAAATGAGCAACAGAAACCCAAAGGCTTGTTCTCTCTGTTCTCATTGAAAGTAATGTTCTCATTAACAGTAATGCTGATTTTTCTGTTAACCTTACCAGGAACAAGCTGAGACAAATGCTGAGAGCATTTAAAATTCCCTTTTGTATATTTAAAAAAATACTAAGAAAAAGCTTAGAGTTACAAAAAAGTGGTTTGTTTGTTTTGGGTTTTTTGGTCTTAGGATTTCAGATTTACTATGAAAATTGTCATAAATCACACAGCAGCTGAGTTATCTTCTCACTTTCTATGAGACACATATCAACATCGGGCCAGTCTGGCATGTCCTGCCTGTTTTCATACCACCAAGAAGAGGTAGACAGTGTTTCGTGTGGCTAGGCTTGTCTACCAAATGTGGAAGTCAGTTTTACTGATGTTTGTAGACTGAGTGGGATTTTGCCCTTTATGTTCTGCAGGTGATTTCTCAAATGTAATCCAAATATATAATTAAACATAATCATCTTCTGTGGTGCTTTGTTTGGATGCTAGCTTGGTGTGTTTTTGCATCTTCTCTTGGTGTGATGGACAGGAAAACCTGGCTGGGTGAGCAATGGGTTTTCCTTTTAGCTAATTCCTCTGGAGTCAGTGGGCGCCTTTCAGAGTCCTTGCTTGGGCTGGGGAAGGCTTTCAGGCAGCCCATCGTGCGTTCATTACTTCTGTTGTCTCCCCACCTTGTTCACCAGTTTTGCTTGGGAGAGAGCAGCGTGACTTTATTCCAGCCATTTTGTCTGTTTATTTTTGTTTTCTTGCCTTGGATGCAAATTGCCGGTCAGGGCAAATGCTGTCTTCAGGACTCTGTTTCAATTACCCAGTGAGGGTGACTGCCTTTTGGGCGCTACTGTAATGATTGCTTTTTTGTGGGTTTTTTTCTTTTCTTTTTTTTTAATCTGTTTTATTTTAAATCCATAACAAAAGATCCTTGAGACTATAACTTCCTATTCTACTAGTAACCTAGAGAGTGTAGCATTCAGTTTTTCTAAGTTAGTACTTAGCTAGGTGCTTAAATGTTAGGGTAATGTTTAAATAGCCTACCTTCTTCTTTTTCCTCTCCCCAAAATGTCCCAGGCTACTAACCCCTCTCTTTCCTTCTTTCTATGGGAAACACAAGAGGCAACCCAATAAAGCCAGCAGTGACTGATGGGGCGTTTTCCATCGAACAGCAATGCTATTGTGGTGGTTATTGATCTGAAATGTAGGCAGAAGTGTGATCACTTCCAAATCGTGATGGAAAATGTCCACTCACAAAGGAAGAGATGCAAAAGCTGGCTGGAAATGCTGGTGGATTTTAGGCTCAGCAGAGAGTCAAGGGGTGTACGTCTGTGTAAGCCCTTCTCGGGTCCATTTTTTGGTAAGTGTTTCAGCAACATTAGATTTGTGTCAAACTCCTCATCCTGCTGGTCTCACAAAAATGGGGTCTGCTTATAAATAAAAAAATGAAGACCCAAACTGGATAAAATTAAACCGGAGTGTTAAAACTGAAATGTATGTCCCAGGCAAAATGATTGATCTTAAACAATCCATTTAAAAACATTGCTGCTAATTGAAAATTACTCTCAGTGGAGGCCTTGGTTAAATGCAGTATCACAGAAAGTATGTGGACACAAAATGCAACTAATGTTAAAGTGATTGTGACTTTGGGCAAACTCATCTTTTCATGAAGTCTGAAAACAAGGTAACATCATCTCTTCCTTAGTACGAAGAGCACCAGCAAATTAATGTCACTGAAGCAGAGAATTTACTGGCTGCAGAATTTAATTCTGCAAACTAAAAGCTACTTTCTCCTTAGGTTTATGATTTGAAGTAACGTTCCTGAGTGAAGTGTTGTAATTAAAAGCAAAACAGAGGCCTGAGGATGATAGATGTGACCTGCGGCACTCGCATGCTGAGAAGTCTGTAATTTTTCCTCAGCAGAAGGAAGATGAGAGATTCATCATCAGGACAGCAAACATTCAAGCAGGGGTGGGGGAAGCAATTACATACAGACCTGTCACTATGAGAAGCCTATGAATATTCTTACACAAATTTTAATTTAAAATATTGGTTTAATTGTCTGTTGGGGAACTTTATGTTCACTTCATAAGCAAAGCAATGAGTTCAGTGATGGATGTGCCCCATCAGACTGGGAGGTGTTCTACTCTGCGTGAAGACGAAGTGGCCTGAGATATTGAGTACTAGTGGTGCCTGTCACAACCCTAAAAATAACAGCATTAAGTAATTTAGCATCTTACATTTATAATTGAGTATGACTTATCCAGTGATCTCTGACAGTGTAAATTGTATTGTACTAGGGGAGCTCAAACCAGTGGACAAGATTAATGGTTATATAATGGGAAGAGAATTCTGAAAACACTATCTTCACACAGAAATTAAGAGGCATTAATTTAGACATAAAAGGCATAAATGTTTGAAGACATTGGCTTGCTAGGAGTGATAACATGTATAATAACAGCACTTTTCAAGTTTATTACTGTTTTCAGTATCACAGATGGCTGCAAATTGTAGGGCTCTCTTCTATTGTGTCTTTCCCCTCTGCCAAATTAACAAAAGAATGTTAAATCTTGGCTAGCCTTAATACGGTGCATATGTTAACGATGGAAATTGCTTCATTGTGCTGCTAAATTGATGGAACCAAGACAAGATGTGGGGAAATGTGTGTGTTTTAGTTGGTACTGGGTATTATTTTGGGATTCAGACTTATGTTCTGCACATAGTGGGGCTCTCTGGAAGATGAATACATTTGCATTTCATGTTTGCCAGCACACTTCTGTTTTGAGTGCTTTCATGTTTCAGTTGCTACTGGGTATATTTCAGGACAGAAACTTATGTTCGGTATAAACTGGAGCTCTCTAGAAGGTGAATAACTTCATATTTGGCAGTAGGCTTCTCTTTTGAGTGATTGCATCGCAACCGGCCACGCAGACATGCATTTTTGATCGATGTGTTGCTTTGAATTATAAAGAGGCGATTACCCTGATCTCAGCCTGGGTTCTGGTGACTCGAGAGGCAGACTACAAAAAAGTCCTGGAGATAAAGCAGGGCTGTAGCATGCAGGAGGCTATAGCCGGCTGAGCCTTATGTCGTTTGTTGCGGATTTTGGAAAGTGTGTAGGTGAGATGAGGGACTGCAGCTAGATGAAGAGCAATATCCTAGCTAATGGATTTGTGAATGCTAGGAGGGGGATCTTGTCCTCTGAGCTTGTCTCAATGACAGCATTTGTGCGTGGGTCACTCGGATCATGTTTCAGAGATCCTGGTGTGATCTTTGCTCTTCTGGATGCTCAACTGATGACCATGGGGTCTGAGCAGTCACAGTCACATCTGACGTCTATAAGCATATCCAAGTATTCTCCAGTTCTCCCTCCCGGCTCCCCACTCCAGACTGTGTACCCAAAATGAAGAAAAAGCTTTGCTCTTGGCCTCTCGGTGCCTCTGATTCACTCTGAAAAGGAAATTGCTTCCATTTCTTCCCCAGACTGGTTAATGAAATGCCCTGATCATATCATGATGAGCATATAGGAAAGACCAGAAAGAAAAATAATGATGCAGACCAAGGCTTGAAATGTATGTGCAAAGATGGTTCCCTCACCAAACAAAGAGGAGAAAGCAAGCTGTATAAAATAGAATATTATTTATAGAATAAAACAGCTTTTCGTGGAATAGTTTTAACTTTGACGGACTCCATCCTGTGGAATAGGGTGGAAGTGGGGTAGAATTGGGTTGTGTAGTTAGAAAAAGGAACAGGAATGCATGAGGGGGCTGAGTGTTTGGGTTTAGGCTACTTTAATTCTGGCATTTAATTTGGTATTTAATTCTGGCAACTTAAATGCTGACATTTAGTGTTATATCATTTTTCATGCTATACATGTAAGGTCTAAGAGCTTTCTGCTCATCCCAGCTTTCCAGGTAGGCATGAAAGCGATATCTCTGCTAGTCCTAATCTACATTGGACCTCATTGGCAGAGGTCACTAGACCAAGAAAGCATTGCACCTGACAGATTTTGGTGGTCAGCATAACTTTTTATCCTTGCTCTTTCAACTGTGTGCTCTTAGTAGTTTCCCTATCAATTTGCAAAGCAGATGAGAAATTCTTGTGTATCCAAATACAGGAAGAATTTTTGTAGAGACCACCATACGACATCGAAATCTTCCTTTGTAAAACTAGTAGAAAACTGGATATTTGTATTTTCTTATGACTAGACCTGCCTCTGCTATTGGAAAATATTTCCTACTCTTGCATACCCATGGTTTAAGGAAAGCAGCCCAATGTGAGAACATAGCCACTTTGCTCTGCACTGGTTTAATATCACTTTTGTGCTGCTCAAGTTGCTCTTACTGAAAGTCTTAAATTATGTGTTTAGTGCTTCCTTTCTGCTCATTTTAGGCTCAGTGGGAATAATTGCCTTGCCTTTGTTCACAGCTTCTTGGAGAGTCAGCAACTGGGCTTTCTTGGAGCCGGTCCTCTTTATTGTTCAACAAATCATAGCTCTGTTTTTATTTATTCTGCTTTTAAGTCATTCTATAAAGCACTGTGTGGCAAAGAGGCATGGGGAGGGATGGGAAGACTCCAGGATTCTCTCGTCATATTGACTGCTGATCACGTGGGCTTTTTCATACCTATGCCCATGTGTGTACGCACAGGTGCATTGTACAAATCTGAACAAATGCATTGGTCTTGGTATAGATCCCCCTTCAAACCCCATCTGG
>NW_008824056.1:1674781-1684353 GCF_000699105.1 Pygoscelis adeliae | reverse complement strand
AGGAATGTAATGATCTCCTGAAGATCCCAGTGGCTCTCTGAGATTTTTCCTTAGTGTTTATTTTGAGCTGTAACAATATGGCTTGCCAAATAAAGACCGATGCACTAATCAAAACTTCATATAAATAGGTTTCAATGACCAAATATTTGCAGGGAGGTTTATTACATTTTCTCGGAAGTTAATAGATTGAGCTAAAAATGTTAAAACTGTTTTCTTTAAATAATAAAGAATTGAACACATACTTTGTGTAGGGAGGGTAAGGAAGAAGATAATCACTGATAGTGTATTCATTTCAGCTTGCTTGGAACACAACCTATTTTGTATTTTTCCTTGTGAGAAAATCCAAATGTGTAACGAGAAGCTCTCCTTGACCTTCTCGCACCAGAGTAGCCATCCAGCTGTCTGCTAATGGAGTTCACTTTAATACAGTAATGTTGCTGTTTGGAGCACATTCAGATATGAATTATGGCCATGAAGAAATCTTTTTCTGATTCAGCTCTTCCACTTGCGGAGCTGCCCTGTGTGATCGCTGAGCCCACAGCCCAGTGTGGCTCTCCAGGGTCACCTGCAATCCATCACCGTGCACGGGCACTGCCGAGACCTCGGTGCGAGCAACACAGGGAGCTGAAAGAAAAACCTGCGGTGTGTTGTGATATAATTTATGCTAGTAAGCAGATTTAAATTATGTAAATTACTGTCTGCACTGAATCTGCCATCTGGAAAAAGTTATGCATACAAAAATCTGTCGGGGCAATGCGAGGGACAGAGTATCATTGAAAAGGGAGATGGGTTGATGGAATAAAACCAACCTGCTCTAGGAAAATTTTTTCACATACTACAGTCCAGTGGTAAAGCTATTCTTCTGCAATAGCTGGTTTAATTTTGTAGGACTGAAACAATGGTTTAAAGCTACTTCAGAGCTTGAAGACTTCCTTGTTACTGGGACCAGATAAATGCTAGTTAGGATGCAAAGAAGGAACAGAAGGGAATGCTGGTATATCCAGAGCTGCAGGTGTGCGGGGGCCAGTTGGCAATGTAAGGATAGGTGCAGAGGAGATGAGATCCGGCTTGAAAGTTTTGGGGCAGAGAATAGGTTCTGCAGCTGTCCTACATGTAACATTTCTTGCAGTAAATGAGAATTAGAGGGGTAAAAGGCTACAGCATTTACTACCTCTCTAACATGTTAGCCATCCTGTTGTCTCTTAGGTCAGAGCAGACTTGTCCAGTTTCTTCTCTCCCAAAGCAAGAGCTCTCGTGAGCTGGAGGAGCATCATCTTGGAGTTGCATCACCTAATGACATGTTTTCTGGGCAATATGTCCTTTTATGAGCAGGTATTGCCTTACCTTCTGCTCCCATGAGGTCCCAAGGTAAGACCTCTGCAGAGCATGTTACAGAAATCAATGTTGATGGGTGATAAGGACTTCTAGGACTGCCTAGAAAAGCAGAGTTTTGTTCTTCACATGCTCACAAATAGTAAAGCCTCTTGGCTTTTCAACAAACCCAGTTACGTGTTTCAACTCAGCTACTTTTGTGTGCCTTCAGTTTAATGAGACAGCAGGCTCTCAGCGATGTCTCATTCATTACAAGAGCAGCACAGTATGTGTATTAGTAATATTCTATAAAGCAGAGCAGTAATTACAGAATGCTTTGTCATATTTTATTATCTGTTACTACAAAGTATTGTGTGCGCTATTACAGGAACTTATAGAGAAACCTTACTGACTGCATGCCTATTAACTCGGTAGGCACGGCCTTTAATTTAAAAAAATAACAGTTGGAGACTGTCAATGATGCTCCTATAAAAAGTACGCCAGCTTCTGCTGCAATGCAGAAGGGAAACAAATGGTTCCCATTTAGACCTGTCATACTGTAACCCTACAGAGCTGACTTACCATGATAAACTAGTGTCATTGAATTGTATTCCCACAAGCCATTACTATAGCCTATTTAAAAAGCGTAACGTGATCTCATGTATTTCTAATTATTTGTGAGATGAAGGGATAAACGCTTCACAGTGCTATTTTTTGCTTACCATTCTCACAACTTGCAAAGCAGCTCTGAGTGCCTTGCCTCTTTCCATTACAGTTTATTAAACTGCTCTTTAATGAAATGGGTCAGCAATATTGTGAGACACTGAGCTTTTACCTTGGACTGAAAAGTCTGTATTAATAGCTTTAGAGAGCGGCTTGCTGGACAGTGGAGGAGCAGCATCGGTTTTTGAGGCAATAATGCTGCTTAAATTGAAGATTACAGAGCTCTGAAGAGGAGAAGCTTGGTGTTTTTGAGCAGGCTTACTTTTCACAGCATACACTCACTTCTTTGAGGATTAGGTTGCACGTTGCCGAGCTAATGGACTGGCAAAGTTGGTCTTTCTTTTGAGACAAGCTATGTGTGGCAAGCTTTGAAGAGAGTATCAGTAAAGCCTGTTGTGGCAGGGATAATAAGTGAGGAAACACATCACCCCCGTGCTGCATGCTGCGAGTCACTCCCACCTTCTCAAAGAGCCTGGGCGAAGTGTAGCTAGTCAGTGGGAGTCATGCAGGAAAGGACTGAAGGGATAAATTGGTGCTTGCAGTGGAGTCCAAAGTCTATGTAGTAATTCAAGCTTAGATTCCCCAGTTCATCATCTTTGATCCTTTAAAAAGGCCAACAGTAGTACACTCCACTGCTAATTAGTTGCCACCATAGATCATGCTCTTATAGTGTGGTGTTTCCTACTGAATCCTGTCCTAGAGCTGCTCTTCTCAACCAGGGTTGTTGCATGCAGCACAGGGCATGCATTCTGTTCACCGCTTCCTCCACCATTATTGCTTAAAAAAAAAAAGGAAAAAAAAGCAGCCTTGCAACTTGCTTCATGGAGAAAAATCTGTAGTCCTTGCAGACAGTCCTAGAGGAAGGATGACTATGCCTGTGCTCCATGCCACCAGGCTCCTTTAGGAAACTTCACCTAGGAGGAGTAGCTACAGCACATCCCCTTTGCAGGGTGCACGAGCCGAGCTCACCACCCCCTGCTTTCTGCACTGCCTCCCCACAGGGCATCAGGTCAGGCTCACCTAGACAGCCCTTACATCTCAGCTGCCAGAAAGAGATGAATGCAAGTAGAAAATGAGGCCAAAACAGTGACAGCCATAAGGATAATCAGTGACCAGAGCCATTTGCCTATGAGTGTGGGGGGTCCTCTCTTACTTGAAGTCCCCCCATTAAGGTTTGGTACCTTTCTACCAGAGGTGTCTTTGCTTGGCTAAGGGTTACGTTCTTCAGTGCTGGAATGGAGAGGGGAAATTCTGTGTGCTGTGTGAAATAGCAAATGAGACTAAACAATCAAAACTGCTTTATGTCCTTAAAAATCCATTATATGAAACTGCTACAAACGGATGGCTTGGTGCTTTGGTGTAAGAAAGAGCAGCCTGTTCTTCCAGCTGGGTCAGTCTCTGGATTCTAGCCAGGTGATGGTCTCAAATGTGCTTTGAATATGTTTTCAAACCTTATAATATTGAAATAGAAAGGTCTGATGGGATAAGAGTAGAAAAGCTTGTTCTACCCTTGGGAAGAATCAGGCCCACAACAAAGGTCCTCCATCTGCACTGTAGACAAGGCTGTCACTCCAGGGGGTCTCACAAAGCCCACGCTACTGATATTCAGGTTTTGAAAACGTGCAACAACCTAATGTGTAATGGCAAGAAAAGTAATGACTCTACTGTAGATACAATAAGTATTGATTAAATGTATTGTGCTGCTTCTCTGTCTGGTGAAACTAGAAAGGGAAAACATAAGATTTAAATAGAAATCCATTTACTTTCTCAATCGCTTTTACTGCCTCTGTGCTAAATTTAGTGATAATTAAGTTCTCTGTACTTGTAACAATGTGCTTCGTTCTCCTGGTAGCTCTTTCCCAGTGGTCAATCCTTCTGCAGAAGCACAAGGGTTTCCCATTATCAAGTAGCATTGTAACAAGCAGTAGTTCATGTTATCCTGTAGTATGGGGATTAGTCTGAAACAAATGATCTGAGTAAAACCTTTTTCTTTGTTAGAGAGTTTGGGTTTCTTGAGTAGGTAAGAACATCTCCTTGAAAAATACCTTTGTTTTCCTCTAAGCACCTACCAGGAAAAGCTTCTGTTTATAATAGAGATTCAAATATTTGTGTAGCTTCTTGTATTCTGTTATGAAAGCAATAGATTATAAAGAATCCATACCAATTTGGACTGGAACCTCAACTGATGAAAGCAAGGCTTCCTTTTGGTAGTTTGCTCTTAAAATGGTATTTTATCACTAAGCAAATTTAGAAAAATATTTCATCCCAGTTGTGGTTGGCTTTTTCTGGTGCAGAGTTGAGCTTGGCTGTGCTTGTAGAGGAGCACAGTGATTCTTATTCACCACAAGTCCCCTTGTAAGGGAGCATCATAAGAGCACTTTGGCTTTTTGGTTGTTCCTGGCTGCTCAGGAGATGCTGCTGGGCTGGAGGCATCCCCCCACTCCCTTCCCCAGTGGGGAGAAGGTGCTAGTGAGGCTTGGGTCTCAGCAGAAGTTTCTTGGGTTGGGATTGCACTGCTTTGCGGTCACAGTGCTTTTGCATTTTAGGTGTTGGCTTTCTCTGCCTATAGAAATGGACTGCCCAGCAAGGGAGTTGCTCAAACAACCAGAAAAAAACCTTGCCTATGAGAGCCACTTGATACTTCTAGGCCTAAGTCCTAAGCTTAGGACTTATGTTTTGTGGTAGCTTGTAATGCTTTACAAAAGAGTCTGATGGAGAACTTGATGCTTAAAATTAACCCAGCCCATACCTCCTTTTCATACCAGGGAGCCCAGCACAGGGGGTGGAAGGGCTGGTTTTCCTTTGCATGGCTGGTACCCGCTGGTATGGCCAAAACTGCCTGAGCAACAAAATGATGTTTGCAATCTTCCAAATGATAAGCGTTGGCTGGCTCTGAGAGATTACACAGCATTATTGAGCTGACCTTTCCTTCCCATGGCCAAAGTTTATCCACTTGTAAGGAGTTTTCTGTAGAAGTAGTGATTTGACCTTTATCGCTTTCAGCAGTCCATGATAAATGGAGCAGATGAACACCCAGTGCCAACATTCGCTTTTTTTAAACCTGAATCTCCAGACTTTGACAGATATATCCTGTTAATACTGCAGTTTCCAGAGATATAATCATAGCATTAAGGTAGCATCTTCAACTTAACATTTGTATAACATTTCACTATAGCTTCCACCCTCACCCCACCATACTCACACACACAAACTGAATCTGTAGGGATGTGACTCTTTGTGACCGTTTGACCTTTTCTTCAGGTTTTCAGTCAATAAAGTTCACTTCTGTGACCTTATTGTAGCTTGGCAGTGGTTCTGTGTTATGATAGTGGTATTTCTTACATTCTTGTAGTATTAAACTTGGCAAAAATGGCATGTTTCACTTGTAGGCTCAGCTGTGAAAGATCTTTGGTGTAATGGGCTAAGTTTAAAAATTGAAGGCACTATAAAAGCAACTTGAAAAGATATAGTCAGGCAGGTTCTTTCATGTGTTAACCTAAGGGCTCTATCTTGCTTTTTGATGACAGAAAATTTCAAACTTCTGGTGAATTGAGTTTTTGTCCTTTCTACCACTTAGATGGAGGAAAGATGTAGCATTTAAAAGCAAGGTTTCTTGCTGTGCTCTTTCCAGCATACATGCTTGTGAGTTCAGTCATATTCACTTTGCTCTTGGGAACCCAGTGTAGAGGCTACCGTGTTTTTCATGGCAGAGACCTGTGCGGTGATACCGGACAGCGTGGAAAGGGGTTTTCTTGTCACTAAGTATTTGAGTTTTCTTTTACTTGGAAGAATTATTGCAGCGTTTTTGTTTAGTTTGGAGAAAGGGTGGATATGGATCTCCAGATCAAGATCGTGTTACTATTTTCTAATATAGCTAAGTAAGAGCCAGTACTGGTGATACTACCCCTGGAGGTTTTAGTGAGTGAAGAGTGGTGTGGGTTTGGTTCTGTTTGGTTTTGG
Source organism: Pygoscelis adeliae (assembly GCF_000699105.1). Classification (NCBI taxonomy): domain Eukaryota; kingdom Metazoa; phylum Chordata; class Aves; order Sphenisciformes; family Spheniscidae; genus Pygoscelis; species Pygoscelis adeliae. The sequence continues at coordinate 1,678,359 of NW_008824056.1, read as the reverse complement.
TTTTTTTCTGAAGCCATCAAAAACTCAAATTACCATTATCACAGTGTGCAAGCTGCAGCTGTATTGCATCTTGCACAGCAAATGAAATTACAGTCCCAGCTGCATAGGATATCTCAAAGTAAACCCACATAAATGTCCTCTGGACTATCCAGCTTTGCACACTGTATCAAAGACTTCAGTCTCTCATTGACCAGCAAGGCTTCTCTTAGAGCACGAATTAATAGGCTCATTAGTGGAAACAAAGACTACGTGTTCTGGCTGCCTGATTTACTAATGATCCTCAGGTGTCTTTCTGCTGATCCCCATCACATAGTGAAAGAGGTGGAAAGTATTTACAAGAATATATTAAGCTGGGGGCATGGTTTTTGTCTTTGCCCTGGCCATTGCTCAGAGTACATCAACCATGGTCTTCTGCTTTCCATCAGGGAAAACATTGCTCGGAGTGGTGACGTGGCTTGGGAAAGCAGGAGGGAGGCCTGGGCGTCCACCAGCAGCTCCAGTGGGTGCATCAAGAGTGGCCCAGGGCAGTTTTATTCCCAGACCAGCTCCCATGCCCTTGCTCAGGATCTTAATGGGACTTATGGGTTAGGTCCAAATCCACATCCTTGAAATGGTGACGAACCTCAGTGTTAAAAAGAATGGGCTGGTGTTACCTTTCCCGACTGACACCATATGGGGCTGCTCAGTATGTGTAGTTCTTTTGTTTGTGAGCACTGTGATTTTATTTTTTTTCCCTTCCTTTTTTTTTTCATCTGATCTTGTGATGTTTGGGAGATGGGGCCCTAATTTCCTGTCCTGTCTCTTAAAGCTTCCTAAGAATGTATGTTTTCAGGAAACTGGGGGTATGAAAAGGCCCCATCTGCACATTTAACCTGCAACAATGCAGTCACAAATCTCAAATAAGGAGGGCAGAATTAACAAACCAAATCAAGCCAATATTGTATAATGCGGTCATTATAAACTGACCTCATCTGACTGAATTAGCTGAAGATACTGTGGTTCGTGAAATCACCTTTAGATTTCACAGCAAGAAAATTCAGTGGACTGAGACAGGATGCTGCAGAAAGTCAGCAGGTCTGAAGGACAGGCTTTTTGCTTCGTGATTGCAGAATCAAACTTCGTTGGTATGTTTCAGCTGGGATTATTTGCTATAAGGTTCTCGGCCGAGCAGCAGCAACTGCAGTTTTATCTCTTGGTGAAAGCTGTAACCTGTTTAAAAACTTCAAGTAGTTATAGTCTCGTCAGACTGGGGACTCCCACAAAATCAGGGTTTTTTTAAATTACTCTCTACTGGCTTCTCAGATATACATATATGAGTGGCCTCATGGCAGGTTTCACTTATTCAGTATTGTAGAAGCATAAGTGCGGAGGCTGGGAGTTGTGTGTCTGCTTGGGTAGAAAAGCTTTGAGGAGGAAGAGCTTTGCAAGCTTTTCAGGATGGAGTAGCCACAGAAATTACGAGCAATAAAAATTTTATGAGATGTTGAGCAAGCTTTCCTGCCAGCTCTGGGTCAGCTCAGTGGAGCTAGGTAACTGTTGCCAGCTGAGGAGCAGGGTTAGGGGAACCTAGAGACTTTTGAAGAAAAGATCAATTTTAGTCTGCCTACGATGTTTGTGATTAACTTATCCTGACTTTTGTTCTTTAGAGCTGCAAGTCTGCAAAATCAAAACAAAATTGCTCTGGAGACAATCCTATTTCCACTGTCCATTAAACATCAGTACGCATATATTTTCTTATTACTTGAAAACTCATTAACAATTAAAGGTTGATGCGAACATTTAATGCATGTGGCTGAGGCTTAGGGATCTGCTTTGCACTAATGCCATGACTGGTGTGACTTTAAAAGAGATGTTCTGGGGCTTCTTCAAACCCTGTCAATCCACGGTACATCTAGCCCTGTCATTTCAAAGTCTCAGTAAATCCTGCCCAAATGAACAAAAAAAAAGCATCGAGGGAAAAGTCTGCAAGGAGGGAGGCTGTAGGAGGAAGGCCTGCAGCATACTGGGGTGCATGGTGTATGGGGAAGGCTGGGGGTGTCTGGAGCTGCTGGAGCCCTGTTCTGGCTCAGGGCTTCCGAGAAAGGATTTGGTGTCTTATCAGCCCTAGTGAGTCTGTCTTCATTTCTTTTTTAGACTTGAAGCTCTAAGGTGAAATGGAAAAAAGTCTTAGCACAATGTGCAACAGAAAGACAAGTAATGATTTTTTTTTTTTTTTTTTTTTTTAATCAAGCAAAGCAAAACCAGCAAAACCCCTGTGGCTCTATCTGATTGACATTGTCTAAAACCATAAATATCTACAGCTCCATCACCTGCAGCTTTTCAGTAGGTACTTTTCAGGCCCCAAGCTGTATTTCAGCACCACAGGAGTGCTAAGACTTACACTTGCCAAACAGGGGCTTTCACACTTGCTTTGTCCTGGAGGGTTTTTTTTCCCCTCCCTCCTGTCACTCTCACCTCGAATGAGTGCTGTATGTGGGTTTAGTTGAAGATCACAGAAGAAACTATTTTTTTTTTCCTACCCCTGGTACTGGTTAATCTGCTAAGCATGCTGATCTATGCAAGATTTGTTGAAATTTTCACTTGGATTTTCTTGGTACTATGCACCTATATAGCTAGAAAAATAATTGCAGTACAAATAGTAGACTTTCTTGAGCCACTTTTTTCTCTCTTAATGTTATTTCCAAATGTGCATGTTGACAAAGAAATGGTAAATTTTCTGTTTTAGTAAGTAAAATGCTCTATTATAGCATCTTGCAATTTGATATGACATAAACACGTGCATAAACATGAACAGCATACCGTGACTTAGCCATGCAGGGCCTTAGATTATTTAAAACTTGATACCCTTGTCCAGGGTGACATGTAGGAATGCACAAAAGAAGATATCTGTAGGAAAAAAAAACACCAGCCTAGATGTTTCCATGCGGCCTTTGAATTTTTCTCCAAGCCCTGCGGATGACTACATCTGTAGCCCCTTTTGGGCATGACTTATCCTCCAACATGACCATGCAGTTGAGCCTTCAGTCCATGCCTAACCTCAGCCTGTCCCCACTATGCCCAGGGTCTTTCTCTCTGTATCTCCCTCTGCCCCAGGTCTCCCGCAGACCCACGGTGCCTCTTGCTGGTCCGTCTCCAGCTGAGCCGTGTGGACACCTCTGCAGTCGTGTGGTCACAGGGAGGTTGGGCTCCATTTCTCTGGGGATATTCAGAATATTGCAATATTATTACTGCACTTTTCTCAGTAACCACCGTAGTAAAGCAGGGTATTAGAAAGAACGTGAAACAAAAAATCATTGTTGGTCTGAAAAATCAGGATAAAAGATCAAGACCAAAATGAAGAATCACACTGCAAGATACCAAAAACTTCTGATGGCACCTCAACTTCTGCCTCAAGCAAGCTGCAAGATTGAGCTCTAAATTTGTTTTTAAATATTTGTTTTTATTTTCTTTCTTTCGGGGCTAATCTGTTGGTGTAAATCTGTTTCTTGATGGTAGAACCGTAGGAAAAATGCAAATCCTTAGACAGCCTTTTAAGTCTCTAGAACAGTTTATTTCTACATGAAAAAGAATAATTCATG
>NW_008824056.1:1661309-1674756 GCF_000699105.1 Pygoscelis adeliae | reverse complement strand
AATTCAGACCTGAGCAATGAAATTTTTGCTGAGATTTTTGGCTTGTATGTATAGACATGTGTGCGTGTATGAATATATGCATAGTACATACACATGCATGGATGAAGTATAAATATATGTTGTGCTTGGACATAAAATCCAAGAATCAAAAGACAATTACAGGATGTTTCTTACTGGACCCTTTCCCTCTCTGAGGCAAGAAAAATAACCCTGCAGGACTATGGGATAATACCAGTAAGAATTTTATTGTGACAGTGGATCAACCAGACTGATACAGATCTGGTGATAAATGACAGGCTGCATTTTCCCATCACGCTTAAACTGGTCTTGAATCTTGACTTATGACTCTGGGATCTGGAGTGTAGATTTCCTTTCCATTTGCTTTACATAGTTCTCATCTTCTGACTGTACAGAATTTCCATTTTCATTAGCAAAATCAAATTCACTCCACTCTTAAACAGGAAAGGTTGTGGGAGAGGTTTTTGCTTTTGTTTTTTTACCAGTCTTGAAGTGGAATATAGAAAACTGGAATATCTTTACTATTTAAGGTCTGGATGATTAAGAAATACTTTTTGCCAGGTGTTTGAAGTCTAAATTTCTGTTTAATATTAAAACATTTCTCTTAAATGCTGAGTGGAACAGATACCTCTGCTCAGGTTGATGAATAATGAAGCAAGATATCCTTTCTCCCTTTGGAGTTCCAAATTAAAATAAGCATGATTATCTAGTTGTAAACTTGCCATTAGAAAGTATCAGTGTATGAAATGGCACTAGGTGACAAACTAGACATTCTTCTTTCCTTTGAACCACATTCATAACAATGTAGATGTCTTACTAGAATCTAATTTCTTTGCAAGGTTGTCCTGGGAAATGGACTTTTATTTCCAGATTAGTACAAGTACACCTAGGTACCGCTTTGAAGTTTTATCTTTGGACAATACAGTTGGCAGTAAGCTTTGAAAATTAAGTTGCTGTTATTTGAAGATTTATTTACTGCCAAATCACCTGCCAATGTGCTACCTATTTTATCTGAAATTTTTATGTTCTTCCCTGACTTTCTGAAAAAAGGGGTGACCAGGGCAGTGACAAAGTTTCCTTAGGGTGCTACATTATTTAGTGAAGGTGGTTGGTTGTGAAGAGTGGCTAAACCAGCCTGTGACTGGGCATTACATTTGCAGACGTTCACTGCAGAGAATGTAAGTCGATCTGTATGTGGGGGGAAATCTGTACTTCACGTATAAAATGATGGGCTCTGAGCTGATCGTTACCACAGGGGAGTGAGACATTAGCACTGTAATAGATATCTTGACAAAAATGTCAACTCAATGCTTGGGAGGAGTAGGAAAAGTGAATACAATCCTAGTCATTATTAGGAAAGTAACAGAGGAGGACGTCATGATGTTTATCCTGATGTTACTGTATGCAGTTGTGCCCCTGCATCCCAACAGAGCAGAGCTGGAAACACTCCGAAGGAAGGCAGCAAACAAAATCAGTTGTAGAAGATCCTCTGTACATGGGTGAATAAGCAAGGGCTCTTCAGTCTGCAAAAGAAAGAACTGAGGCTAGGCATGGTAGGCAATTTATAATCGTGATTGCAATGGAAAGGATGAGCAGGATCAATCGTTCACTGCCTCTTCCACGAACAGACCCAAGGCACATCCAGTGGAGCTGGCAGGTACCCAGTTGAAAATGAGTACTGGGAAATGTCTCTTCCTTTGGTGTGTATTTATCCAAATGATTGCAAGGGGTAACTGCCCTCCGTTCTGATAAAACTGGGCTCGAGCAGCTTCTGGTGGTGTTTCACAACCATGTGAACAGGCCAGCCTCACAGACCCTCAGCTGGGACATTTTTTTTAACTGTATTTTCTGTTCTGAAATCTGTTTGTTACTCGGGCATCTCTTTTAGGGAAAAGAAACCAGTAAGAGTCAGAAATAAAGTTATTAAACCATAATGTATGCAGCTAGAATTATGTTTAAAAAGTGAAGGTGAACATATTAATCCTCCTCCCAATTAATAACGAATAGTTTTCAACCAAAGGTATTGTATGCATGCCAATCACTTTTTTTTTAAGAACAATTTCACAGAAATTAGAGAAAAAAAAAAAAAAGGAGGCAGACAGTTCCCAAACCAGAACATGACTCTCTCTCTAGGCAGGGAGTAAAGGTCAGATTTTTAGAGGTGAGACATTTTGGGTCCATATGAAAATGTTAATTAAATAAGTGAAATCACTCAATAGAGCATTCTAAGAACAAGAATGAGCTTTCCTGTTATACGCAATTATAACTGTAAATATAAAGAATGAAATTGTTTGGATGACTTGTTCAGTGTCAGTTTGTTCAGCATTAAGACATTAACAAGGAAGCCTAGATAAGGCAGCTCTGGTAATTCAAATGATAAATTATTAAAATTCACATTAAAAACATAGAGCTAATATTTGGAGTTATACTAGTGTGTTGGGGAAACTCCATTAGTAAAACCTCCGAGACAGCATCACTGCAATGAGGGGCATATGTTAAGTAAAGGAGAGTCAACCGAACTCCTGAAGCCGAGGTCCTTCAAGTCCACAAGCCATGGTATGACCAGCTGTCACCTCTGATGGTGCTCGTCCCAATTAGGGAATTTAACTGTTAGTAGGTATGTAGCTACTTGTGAATATTTTTATTGACTAGTGTAAACACTACCTAGCAACAACTAAAACATCGGTGAGTTATCAACATTGTTCTCACCCTAAATCCAAATACAGCACTGTACCAGCTACTAGAAAAGAAATTAACTCTACCCCTGCCGAAACCAGGACAGTTAAGTAAAGGAGAGTCAACCGAACTCCTGAAGCCAAGGTCCTTCAAGTCCACAAGCCATGGTATGACCAACTGTCACCTCTGATGGTGCTCGTCCCAATTAGGGAATTTAACTGTTAGTAGGTATGTAGCTACTTGTGAATATTTTTATTTAATTCCCCCTGAAGTGCAGACACTCCTCCAGCAAAAGCCTAAAGGAAGAAGCTGGGTGAGCAGCAGGACTGACTTCTGGGAAAGACAGCAATGTCCATAAAAGGAGAGCTGAAACTATGGTGAATTGTTGTTGTGGACACGTAGAGGTTGTGCATCTGTGCAGGAATTTCTGGGCCTATAATCACCTTTCTTTTCAACAGACCAGTTTGTATGCAAAACCAGAAATTCCTATTGTGCATCATATGTGTCTGAATGAGAACACATCCCATAAGGTTGTTTTATCAACCTCATAAATATTCACCATGACAACCCAGTTTCTAGAGCTACAAGAAACTGTGAATTCATTTTGGGAATTAGTCGTGATTATAATAATTTGTTTGGGGCCCAAATATGTAAATAATTTCTACAGAATTATGATGCTAAAGCTATTTGTCGCTTGTTCTTACAAAGTACCAGTTATGCCACCTGACAGAAGTGAAGGGTTTCTGCTAGCATTTCCCAAGTGTCACTTCTAGCAGGGTAAATTGCTATTTTAATTAATAGAAATTTTACTTGCAAAGATCTGATCCAAGAACCACAAAGCAATTAAGTTGGGGAATCTTCCTTTTTCCATAGTATTAAAGAGAACAGAGCTTGATAACTACTTTCTCTGAAAGTGAAGTTCTATTAAGAAGTAACCTGCATTTGGGACTCTTGTCCATGAAAACAGTCTTTCCTCATTAATTTTCATCAAGCTATTGTATTCACACAGGTCCAGAATGAAAGCAAGCCATGTGCAGCCAAAATGATGATTGAAACTATTTAAATCCATATTTTTTTCACTTTGCAATGAAGGCTGCTAGAGTTCATAAATTACGTCTGTCTTCTGAATGCATCTGCTTCCTGGTGGAGAAATCTAAATCAGCACAAAACTTAATTTGTATAAAGATATTTCTAGTTAGATGGAAGTTCACCTTCCTCATTATGGTGCAAAAAAAAAAAGGGGGGGGGGAGGGAGGAAAAATTCTTTTCAAATCTGTTCTTAAGACCTTCACAGTGTCCTGGCCATAAATGTTCTTTGGTTTGTTTTTGTTGTATATGAGAAATCTTTTTTTCCATTAAAAGTGTTTTGAAACTTGATTAGTTTCAAAGAGGGCAGAGATGGGCTGCATCTAAAAGTGCTGCTAGTTTCCAGCTGGAAGGATGCTTGTGGGCTCTTCTGTTCATGACCAAATTACGCTGACTTTGCTGGATAGGCAAGTCTGTCACTTAGTGTTTGGCCAAGGGGTTCGAGAGTTGTAGGGCTGTGGGTGGACTGATGTGCAGGTGCGTGAACATAGATGATGGGATTTTTTTAGGGAACATCCCTGAAATAATGAAAATAACTTTGTTCCTCTGAGAGCTTGTATGCTGACAATTATCCTGGTGCAAAACCTGTGACAAGTTTGAAAGCCTCCACCCTGTGGACAAGCACGCTTGCGTGGAAGCACTGATGGTGTAATTACAGCGGGAGAGGGGTGGAGATTTGCAGTATTTGCAAGGCTCTGCACAGTTAATTGCTCCAGGAGTACAGCATGGTGCTGCAGAGAAGGACCCCATTACTGTGTGGTTGATGTAAATCCCAATTCCTTTGCAACAACTGCTTTTCTCATCCCACTAGGATTAAGGACCTGGAAGAGGTGTTAGCGTTTCCGCTAAAATGAATGATTGCTCAGCAGTTGCTTTTCATACATAATTTTAAATACATGGAATTTCTATATATATATACACTACCTACAAAATTGTGCTTGAAAATGAGTGGGTATTTTTTTTTCCTTTCCTCTTCTCTTTTCACCTTATTAAGGGTTCAGAGGATAATTCACAATTTGTCATAAAAGGCATAACATGAAATTCAGGATTTACTTCTGGGCAGAGCACTACAGGCCTCTTGGGAAAGCATGCATGAGCAGCCCTAGTTTGGGGTTTTTTTTGTTTTGTTTTTTTTTTTTTTTCCACAAGAAGGAGGGCCCTGGAGTCCCACAGACAAGCATAACTTAATCACTGTGACTCTCTATATAAAGTGAAGAATAAATCATTGGTGTAAACTCGCGCTTGGGTGTTGTTTCTGATTATAATTTAAATATGCTGTATTTTTGTAAAGCATAGGTCAAGGCAGGAAACTTGTTTTTAATGAATCACGTAATAAAAAAGTATCCTTAATGAGAGGGCAAATTCTTTCACCTTGGGGAAGGGAGTGAATCTCAACTCCAGTAAACCTCCGATGATGATGCATGCAGCTGTCTCCTCCCTGGTACCTGTGCCTTCAGCTGGCAGAAGCTATTGAAATGACCTAGGTAGTCTTCATGGCACTCCATTTCTCCAAATCCAGCCTAGCTAATGCAGCCAGAGGAAGGAACATGCTGTATTTCTTCTTCTGAAAAGCATCAGTAGTATTGTTTACCTTGAGGATCCACCCGCAGTAACTGGATTAAGATGGAGCTTGTACAGATGGCAGGGACAATTCCTAGAAATAATGGAATTAAAGGCTCAGAAAAAGTGTTTTTAACCAATATTTTGATATATCGTGTTCAAATTAAATGCTAGAAATACTTTTTGACATAACTTTCTCTGTGGTGTTTTGGGCTTTGGGATTTTTTTCTTCTTTCTTTGTTCTCATCCTAATTCCTTAGGGGAAGCTATCTTGCAAAGAGCTATGAATATTTGGAAAAAGAAAGACTGGCATTATAAACAAGTTAGGGTTTCCATTTACTATTTATTCTTTTTAATTTGCTGATATCATTAATTGATCTGCAGCCCTCTGTAGCAGTTATACAGCCTATAGCACTCATTTCTTACATCCAAAGTAATTAGGAATGTACGTGGGAACGTTCTGGATTCCTTCGCTAACCTAAGGTGACCTTTTAGCTACTGGAATTGCTCCGTGTTCATGGTTACTCACTTTCCTTGGCAGACTGTATGGGTTTTTTTAACATTTTCTGTGCTTGACTCTGTGTTTAAAAACTTGCTGTATAGCAAATAGCAAAGCTGAAGACTGACCATGAAGAATGTGTTCCTCAGTACCCAAAAGTGTTTTGAAGCAGATGCGTTGTCTCTTCGTGGTCCCTCTCTGTGTTGAGCGGAGCAGTCTGGTTGGCAACCGCTGATAGGTTCGATGGAAGAAAGCTATGTGGGTTGGGTGGGAAGTGTCTGAACAACAGAGGAGGTGGTGACTGAACATGATGAAACTCGGCACCCATAAAATGGGCTGTCTCTAGTTGATGTCTAGGCAAATCTTCTAGGACAGGGTGAATATATTGTGAGTAGATGACACATTGTGGAAAAATTGCTTGGGGAGGATATGTTTGGCTCTCCCCTCCGGGATCTGTGGTTGCACAGTGCAAGCTCAATGGGCTGAATAAACCTGGTTGGTAACCCAAGGCATGGTGGTGTGGGGACGTGGACAGAGGAGAGTGAGCAACCCAAGCCCCTTGTCACAGTGATGCCTGAACTTGAACCCGAGCAGGGCCAGACCCACAGCTAGCTGCAAAATGTCAGTCCCACTGCTCTTGCGTAGAAAGTAAATACAGTCTTCACCTTCTAAGGAGAGATATCTTAAAGAAAAAAATAACAAACATTTTAAAGACCGTAATGGACAAGTGTTTCTGAATACACAAATACCGTTGATGTGCATTGCCTAGGAAACTCACAGCAGTTTATCCAGTCGGTTTTCGCTACGTGTGCTGTGATGGCACTTAGTACTGAGGTTTCCCTCTATGTAGTTAAATCCATCAACGGATATTAAAATGGAGATGACCCCCTATCTTTGTAACCTAGCATCAATGCAGAATGACTGTGTCTTAGTTTGGAGGTGAAACTCCCACTGGCTGGGGTTTCCTTGGGGCAGTGAAGGAGGTTACAGGTGCTGGCAGGGCTGTGGAGCTGCAGCTGAATTCATGGAAGGGTCATGGAAACAATTGTTGACTTCATCTGTAAATAAAGACCTGACAGCCTATTTTTCAAAGCATTGTTGAAAAATATCCAAAGGCATATCTACAATTTAGAAATCCAGCATATGCCACAATGCCTCAGCAACAGATCTGGGCAGTGGAGTCATATTTCTATAGACGTTGCATAAAAGTAGCCATAGCAATGCTAATTTGTATGTTGGCTAGGGAGCAAACACAGATAGTCAGAACAAGACTAATTTCCCCCTGTGTTTTTTCCAATAAAAAGGAAGAACACTAAATAATTAACATAAACAAATGAAAACTAATTTGCCAATTTTTAATTTTACCCAATTGCATGATCCATGTTAATGAATAATTTACAAGTCAGAAATGAATATAAAATTAAAATATTTCTCTGGGGTCTGCTGTACATGATATCTGAACATCCTATCTGACTATTCGTTTATATATATATATATATTAAAAAAGAGTAAAAGATAACCCCAGAGAAAACAGCATTCAGCACGAACCAGGCTGTAATAAAAAGAGCTGCAGACTCCAGAGGTATTACCATTTCCTTATAGACCTGGGATCATTTGTCTGAGGCTGTTTTTGAATTATTCATATAAACTGTAGCTCTTTGCTTTCAGAGATTGAATGCGACCAGCTTCTATCATATGGTTTCACATGCTGCTTTTTTGTTTGCATTTAAGTTTTTTATAGGGTGCCCTTTATTCAAAGGCTCTGCTGGATGCTGCAGGATGCTATCAGCCACACATTAAACATTAAGAACCTGTATTGTGGTTAATACTGAGGGTTTCACACAGCAAATAAGGCAGCTGGTGGGAGGGTGAGCCAAGGAAACAAGGGAATGTAATAACTGAACCTTGGAAATAAAGCTGTGGTTCTGCTTTGACTTTGGAGTGTTACCACCAAGGAAAAAGTATTTATTATTTTAGTTCCAAATGCTACGTGTTGATTTTATAGATCTACTGCATCCCGATGCCCCAGACCTACGTAAGACTAACAGGACATTAGATTGACACCAGTACCTCTATATTAGCATTTTAGTTTGGATCAGGAGAGGGTCTTTGAAACAAATTTCCCGATTGCCCTCCCTTACTGTACTTAGACTCAGAACATCTCGCACTGCACAAACTGTACTTATCGTGGCTGGAGCTAAGCTGAGAGCCGCTGGTGGGTGTTTGCCCCTAGGACCAGGTTGTTGATATCCCCAACTGCTTATCAGACAGTTGGTTTTGCCATGTAGATCTGCTGCTGTTCCATCCCACTACTTGTTAACATAGACATTGACATGGGTCCAACCAGGGCATCACACCACCCCTTCAACCTCCCCACAAGGAACTGGTGATGCTACAGGCAAGTGCAGTGGTTTAACTTTCCTACCCCTGCCCGTGGCTAATCAAGTCTGAAGTTGGCAAAGAGGGAAGAGAATGTCTTCTTGGCCCTATCGGAGCTCCTTGGATTTGGAAATACAGGTGTTGATCGCTCTCTTTATAATTAGAAGGACATATTTTGGGTGTAGCTGTCTGGGCTAGATGACTACATTAGGCTTTAAATTTTGCTTCCATCTTAGGTTGGTGACTTTATTCTAGTTTTTCTTAATAAAACTAAAAATGTCAGTGTCCGAATATCTTGCTAGCAATGTTCTGGTCAAAAACAAGGCAGCTCTATGGGATCTTATTTTTTAGGAGGGAAAGAATTTCCTTTGGCTATCTTTATTTTCTCCTCAGTAGCTCAAGGACAGAATTTTCCAAATATTACTTTAACTTCCTTTTTACCATCAAATAGCAGCGTCCTTATGACAATAAGGTCGCAATGTTTTACATGAGACAAGCGGTATTCAAAACTGGCAACCAGCTTAAGCTACTCCTCCGTGCTTCACTTGCCTAGTGTCAGGCATATAGAAAACTGTCCTGCCTCTCAATTTTCAACTGTTTACTAGCTCTGCCAGTTGTTGAGATAAGAATGAATATCTAAACCAAGGAATAATAATAAAGAATGGAGAGTTATCGAAGAGATTACAGAAGATTAAATGGAAAAGAGGAAACTGGCTTATAGTTTAATTGATTTATGTGGCTTATAACCAATAATTCAACATGATTCATCCTGCAGATAAAGAATACATTTGAGACAAATTCTCTATGGTCCAGGCTAATTAGTACGTTGTCTACATTACAGTAACAGCCCTCCAGAATCTGGACTTCAGCAAATAGCTCAGTAACTGCAGCCAAGCTCCGATAGGGATGTCCTTGGCTCAATACTTTGGAGTGATATTAGAAGACGTGACAGAGCCCTGCTGTGTATCCTGATAGTTGTACTGTGATACGGAGATGCTACATCAAGGGCAGTCTCAAGAGTACTTGCCAAGAGAAAGCACATTTTGTAGCCCACTCCTGCAACGCCAGCTGAAGGTTTGTGTGACTCACCCTGGGAGAGTCAAAAGCCCAGGCTTTACTTCTCATAGTGAAGGCTGAAGCTTGGTATGTGTAGCACTGAGAAAGACTTCTACCACATGCTGAAGTCCATCCTAGTCCTAGACAGCAAATTAACATGTTTTTCCAAGTCCTATTTAACATGAAAAATCTAGGCAGATACTCAAGTCCCAGCTGGAGCAGAAGGGGGTTTTTTTGAACTGGGACTTTTGTGGTGGTTAGGTGTTCAAATCCAAGCCAGGTAAGTTAAACTTGCCTTGAAAACCCTCCCAGCATACCTTCTTCTAGGGCTTGCCCAGGGCATAGTTCTGTATCTTTCCAGGGACCATTGACCTTCCTGAGAGCTCTTGTTGCTATTGGTTTTGTATTTGACATGTCAAGGCTGATGAAAAATGTCCCCTGCTCCTCAGTCCAGCTGTCTGGATTACAAGCTTGCACTCCCTCCAGCCCCCCTTGCCACCTCCTGGCTCCATGGTACCAAGCCAGGCTGCTCCCCACCCCGTAAGCTGGAGTGCTGCTGGTGAACCACCCTCTGAAGGTATCTGGAGACCTGAGAAGTGAGTCTCACACACATGTCTCTGAGCATTCAAATAGACAGTTCTCTGGGGACTTGTAGCCTGTTGTTCTGCATTTGGTATTAGGGGGGTTTGGAACATAATAAAGGCAACAAGAATAGCCTTTACTTGGCAAATCACATTCTGGTCATGGCTGGGACATGTAGCCGACTTGCAATGGATGGGAAAATGCATACAAATTTCTGAATCTTAAATGCTTAACTGGTCACCATGTATTAGACCCCGACATAGCAGATCACTGAACATGACAGAAGTAAGGTATAAATGTTAACATTTATACTAATGTTATAGTGCAAAGATATTAAAAGTGAGCTATTCAAGCGGTTAATATTCTTTCTTAGAAACACGGTAGTAGCATTAATAACCAGCTTTTAAACAGCTTGTAAAGGCTAGTATAGTAGCAGCCTTTAAACAGTAATGTCCAGTTACAAAAGCTATGAGGAAATCTTTTTCTCTGTGGTCTGGAAATATCTTTTTTCTGATGCTTTTCAAAAAATCATAGGCCTGTTCAGAAAAACATCTGTGCATGATTGCAAGTACTTTAGTATTTTATCATTATGTGTTCAACTGCAGTGAAATCTTTCGAGTAAGAAAAATCCTGCCAGTGCTATCTCCCTCTTGATAAGCTCCGGTTGTGAGAAGCAGACCAAAATATTTGCTGGGCAAGAGGAAGAGAAGAGAGCTCTTCTAACCTGCAAATGAGTTTCATTGGGTTTTCCCTGCTGATGGGTATCAGGTTAGAAGCATAACTTCTGGAAAAGCACTTGCAGCTCGTTGTAGCCAGCTATTTCATTGCCGCTAATCAGATTTGTAAAGTGCCATCCTGATGTTTATCTGCTCCAGGTGAAAAGCATTGCTGCAGCACACGGGATGCAGTTGCTAAGCAACTGCCTTCAATTAAAACATCTTTTTAGATATCTGCAGTATATGAGAAATTAGATTTAACTCCTCAGAGTTCAAACAAGAGCAACCTCTGAACCTAGCAGATACCACCATATATCCCTCCTCCTTTACATCAGTAGTTGCTGTCACTTCGCCTATAATATAAAGCTTGGGAGTGTTATTTTATTTCTCTCCAGGTTAGCGATGTGACTTCTGCACGTGCTTGTCATTAAATATTTTTGGAGTTGCAGGCATCTTGTTAATGTCAGGCAACTCAGAGGAGGAAGAGAGGCTTGAACCAACCTCTGACCTTAGGATGAACTTTTAAAAACAGATTAAAGCCTAGATTTTGAAAGGAGTTTGCCATCTCTGCCCATTACTGTCACCTGCCTCTGCTCCATCTGCCCTGGTCCATGGTGGTCATAGCCAGTCCCTTCCTTTTGCTCCGAAGGACTCCAGCGCAGACAGGCTGTTTTCATGCTCCAACTCTGTGATGCACACTTTCACATAAAAGCTTGGAAACACAACTTTGCTTCCTACACAGCACAGACTCATCAGGTTTCCTCCTAAAGGATGTTTATTTGGAAGTGCTGTCATTTTTAGTGTGCTGTTTTCAAGCTTCCCTACAGCTGGAGTAGAAATATGAGGCGGTTACTTTTACAAACTAGAAATATTTGCTGCCCAATTTTGTGATGTCCTGAATTTCCCAGCTGGTTTATTGTTTGTGAAAGATAAAAAAGCAAATGGAGAGCATTTGGAAGGTAAAGTGCTGCTGAAGGATGAGGAGGAACTGGAAACGCAAGAATTAGAGGCCTTTTACATTGGGAAGGTCAATAATGTTATACTCTGAAAATCCTGTTTTCTAATCTCCAAAGTGCTCAAATACCTAAATTTTGTTGAAAACTAGTAGGATCTGAGTGCTTTTTATTGTATCCTATGAAAAATCACACCTGAGCTGTTTCTGTCCTAAGATCCCAGGCAGGACCATGGTTCTGTTGTGGGAGATGTTTTACAGTATTTGTGCATTTGGAGTCTACCTCAAGCATTTTGTTTAGGACCTGTGTAGTTTTTGGAGAAGCCCAGACAAAGCCAGAGTATTCTGCTGTTTTTTTTAAACAATCTCCTAATCACTTTCCTGGATGAAAGTGAGCCTCCTGAAGGTAGTATTGGAAGCTTGGAAGTACCGGAAGAAGTAGATAGTATTGGAAGCTTCTACATGCGGGATTTTAGAAGTTGATGCTAAGAAGCATAAATACAGAAAAGCAGCAAACATCTGTTTCATTATATTTTTACAAGGTCCAGTGCCTTCACTCTTTCTGCTCAGTTGAAACACCCAAGGCTTAGCATCCTCCAGCACCTCAAATTGCATAACAGAAAAAACTTGAATACTGAATAACAGCAGAAATTTAGCATAAGCCGTGAAGTAACTAAACCCTAACTTTTTAAATGAAAGAACTTTGTATAACTTTTGCACTCTTTTAGTACTTGTTTATTTCTTGCTATTCACAAAAGAAAAAAGTCCATGTGGTTGCTCAGCTGCTGAACAGAGTATCCCACAATTTGCAATTATATTTAATTTTTATGCAGAAAATTAGATAGGTGTGTTTTGATAGGTATACTTGCTCTGAAACCTGCTATGTTCTGTGATTATTTTTTGTTCTCCGGGATTCATATAGCTATAGCTAATGTGCTAAAACCACAACTAAATAGTTTTGTAATTTGCCTCTGAGACTAATCTGTGGCCATCTTTTTAATGGGATTGTAAATTATATGCACTTTATAAAGGGACTACAGTAGACTGAACAATTGTGTTAATGACTCTTATCAAGAGATTAACTAAGAAGGCAGGATGTAGAAGATTAGATTATTTCACCTGTGAGATTGCCAAGGGAACATCTTTATGACTTGTCTAATTAGCTCAGTACCATTTTATAGTGGTCCCCAGCAGTGCTACAGAAGTTAGAGGAATTTCTGCTGTGATCCCCCTCTTAAGTTGCACTGTGGCTGTTTCCAATTGCATTGGGGTAAAATGCCAGGGCATAAACAGTCTCTTTTTGAAGGAGCTTAAAAAAAAAATCCCTTAGCAAGGTGCTCTGTGTATATGAAGCCTCATACACGTGGTGATCATTCTGCAAACACAGGGTCCCTACCTTGATAAATTTGCTGTCCAGTTTGTGTACAGTAAGCTGGGGACTGAAGAGAAGAAAAAAGAAAAAAAAAATCCCTGCTAAGTTAAGCTGATGAGTTTTGTGAGAGGTTATTAGTTGGAGCTGTTGGCTCGTGCAAGAACAGTAGCTGTCCGGGAGCCCATGTTGGCTCCTTAGCTTACAGCTCAGCTCTGGCAAGGTGGTAATGATATATGGATGTAGGGTGCTCTTAGCTCAACCCTAAAATGCTATCAGTGTTAGGATCCAAGCAAGGGCCATGGCATTTGCTTTAGCCTAGGTAACCCTTTTGCTAATCTCCCTACTGATTTAATTGGCCTGTGCATGCCTCTTAGCATAATTATGCTCATCCTGAAAATGGATATGATGCAGATTTACTTCTTGAGAGTGCTGAGGAAGATTTATGGAAGTTAAATCTGCACAGAAAAATGCAAGTCCTTTGTTACTGCTGAACTTCTGGGATGTAACCTCTGGAGTGGATGATGAGGGACATTAGCTAGGCTGGATGCAGG
>NW_008824056.1:1638325-1661288 GCF_000699105.1 Pygoscelis adeliae | reverse complement strand
AGGACTGTTCCTCTGTTTCTGCAGCTGTAATGGTCTTTACGGCTGAGCTGTTGCTGGCTGCTAAATATAAAATATTTTCCACTTGTATTAGAAAATGTCTTATTGTATGACCAAGAGATGGTGGGGATGGAAAGGAAAGTAGCGCAGGGATGGTGACTGACATAACTTGTGCTTACTGTCTCTAGCAAGCACAGCTCAACTGGCACATTAATAAGTGGATTGCTGGTTTCTTGGTGTGCTTGCATAATTATAAGCATCAGAATGAGTGAGTAGTTTCATTATCATCAGCATGGAAAAGCTATTTCTCATATTGAAGACAAACACAAGAGTGTTTGGTGGAAATTACAATATACATAAAGATTAAGACCCTAATCAAAACTGCTTGGTCTGTAGTTCATCATAACAGAGAAAATAGTGTTTCTGTGAATGCACAAATTTTTCCATGAACCTAAAATCTGTAGATGCGGCTGCTCTTCTCCAGAGTCCTCGACCAGAGATTTCATGTGGTTGCTGACTGTGCTGGTACCTCTAACTCACGTGCCTTGCAGGAGAGGGAACATGTTAGTGACAATGTCTCAAACACCTGAAAATAGGAGCAAAGCATAGTGGCCTCTGTGTTCAGGCTGGCTGGGAACTGGTGGCACCTTTTGGGAGCTAGTGTTGCTCCTTGATGCTGTGGCTGAGGACAAAGCTGCTGTATAAAGAGCAGCTATGTGGCGTGGAAAGGTTTGATGAGCCAGGCCATGCTGGGGCCATCTTCCCTGGCAGCCTCTTCCATGCATGCCTGTCCACACTTCTCATGCCTCAGAGCTGCTTAATGCTTCTGCCTCACCTCCATCATCACCACCCTGGCACGGGGATGCCTGTCCTGCCCAGGGATGGGTATTCCCATGCGTGCAATGTTGGAGGGCAAAGTGTCCTGGCATTAAATCCTGCAGGTGCATTGTCCAAGCAAAGGCAGTCACTGTGAAGTTGATGGCTCGGGGACTGTTTTGTAAGTGCTGCTACAGTGCAATGTAATAGATATTTGTGCATGTTTTCTGAAAAGCAACTCTTTTAGTTATGGACCAAATACATACTGCTTGGCCTAAATGGG
Source organism: Pygoscelis adeliae (assembly GCF_000699105.1). Lineage (NCBI taxonomy): Eukaryota > Metazoa > Chordata > Aves > Sphenisciformes > Spheniscidae > Pygoscelis > Pygoscelis adeliae. The sequence goes on along the minus strand of NW_008824056.1, from coordinate 1,660,192 downwards.
ACTTTCAGAAATGCAAGAAGTGTAGAAAAGTGTTTCTGTAATAGATGTGTGACTTTTTTTACAGTAGCCTTCTGATTCCTAAACTAGTTCATCAGTCTTCTCTTTTGTGAAAATTAGTAGACAGTACCACATGCTGAAAAGCTGAAAATTGGATTAATATATCTCTTTTCAGTTTTAAAGCAGTCATCTGTTGTTGTCATTAGAAGTAATAGGCTCACGAGCTATAAAAAGAGCTGCTTACTTTTTCTGGGGGGAAAAAACCTCCACTGGGAGTTCAGAAGATAGATCTGTGATGTCAGATTTTCCCCCTGCCTTCCCCTTCCTGGCATGCTGAAATCCACACTGGCTTGGTTACAATCTTACCATATTTCTCTCAAAATTAAGCTGGACTCAACTGTAATTTGCAATGAAAACCTTAGAGGGAGATGGAAGGTGTGGGTTTCTTCCAGTAGAGTGGGTTGGGTGCAGATTTGTGTTCTTCGTAAAGTAACTGTTGGACCAAAACACTGGTGTCTTTTTTAGCAGACATAATTCTGCAGCCCTTCAGAGAAAGGGTAAAGTAATGGTAAAGATAAAGAAACTTGGACTGTTGGTGACACTTAAGAACAGACATGTCTCTTCTCCATAAAAACATTCAGCTACCATTCCCCATGTAATTTGGCCAATGCTATTCTCTCCAAGGTGTAGCTTTTGTGCCATAAAGCAAAACACAACACTGGGGTTGCCATTTACTTTCATTTCTTGAAGATTAAAGTACCATTCCACATGAACCAATACTGGGTTGGAAAGCTTCATTTCTTCTGAAACATGTTGTTATTAGGCTTTGCTGCCCTCTCTGCAGTGCAGTGTTCACAGGTGGTCAGCCCTGGTGAGATTTGGCCCCATTGCCTCCATGGCTCTTCCAGCACTGGACGTGCCCCGTTGGGATTTTGGGGCTGCCTTTTGCTATCCAGGACTTGCAGGGAAACCTGGTTGTTCTAACAGTGGGTGTGGTGGCATTTGCCTTGTCAAAATTGTTGGGTTTTGTTCCAAATGGAAACTTGCTTTTGAAAAAATCAGTGTTTCCTACAGCATGTTGGTTGCTGTCTTGACCAGCTCTAGCTCTGGTGTAGGTTGTCGCTGTAGTAAAGGCAACGTATAATGGACAACATGTAACACACATTCTCTGCTTCAGTGAAGCTGTGGTGATTTACACCAGGTTTTGCACTGTCACATCAGGTCCCATAAAAATGGATTAAAACCCTAGGTATGGTTATAACATCTCCTCATCCCATAAGTGAATCATTTAACGCCTGCTACCACTTGTAGGGCTGCTGTCATATCTGACTCCAAAAATTTCTGGACTTCAGTGAGAAATTGGCTTTCTTGCCATAGACTTGAATCCCAGTGTGTGTGTATATATGTGTATGTGTGTGTATATATATCTTTTTTCTTTTTCCCTTGAACTATAATCTATGAAATGCTTCCTTTGCTGAGTCTCCTATAGCACTCGTGTTGTTCCAGACCTTTTCCTCAGTGTTCAGACTGGCTGTAGTTTCAGAAGCACTTTGGCGACAGAGAAGCCAAGATGTCAAAAGGCTTCATTCTCCCTAGTTGGTTCCCTTGGCAAAAGTTAAAAGCTTGTGTATTTCGAGGCAGAAGCGGTGCTGTTGAAAGCCCTGACCGCAGTGACAGCATAAGAAAGAAGCAGCTTTTTAAAAGGAATCTAACTTGGCTTTTTAACGGTATTCATCCTTGTGCAAGGTTTCCAGAGCTGCTGTAACTATGAAATAATGTTCTGTAGCCATGGTGCAATAGATTACTCTTCCTGAGGGCAGAGCTGAAAGAAGGAAAAGAAAAATTTATTGATATCATGGAAAGTGGAGAAGAGCTCAACAGGTCATCCTGTGAGTGCTCTCATCCCCAGGAGATATCACCAGCATTGCTGCATTTCCCTTCTGGCCGCATACACCCGCTTATGAGAGGAATTAATGTATCGGCTGCCCTGGGCATTCTTATGTAGCCAGGATCATAGCAAAGGGATTAGGCACGAGCTGAGTTCAAATAAATGAAAGCCAAGACTTTCTGCTTTTGTTCCCTGGGTTTACACTTAGTCAATGAAATTTTGTACTGAGTCCTATTTTGATTAAATGACGAGTGAGGAGAGAGCAATGCCATTATTTGCAAGATTGGGAAGAGAAACAATTAGATATTATGACCATAGGGTATAAAAAGAGAGGAAGGGCTTTACATGAAGAAAATGAAAATATTACCAGTTCATCTATTAAGTGATTAAAGTGTCCTGTGAAGTAGGAGGCAAACACATCCCCTGGGAATTTTAAACAGTAATGAGCAAAACTCAGAGAAACGATGCAGCGAGGAGTTTACCTTTGGCAGAGTAAACGCGCTGCTCTAATAAATCTTTTCTTTCTCTGCCTTGTTAGATTTTCAGTGAAGGGACTAAAGGACATACCTACAACCCAACACTGAGTTCCCGCTTCTGAAACCCAAGCCAGACCCGGGTGGGTGTTGGGGCTGTGCTGCTGCTGGGTTAGCAGGCAGGAGCAGGGTGAGGGACTCAGCTACCAGTTGTTGTGTTGGGTCACACCATGAGCTGAACAACACAGGGTGCAAAAACCAGAAAGCAATCTAGAAACCGTCAGAAGCGCTGGAGTATTTCTGTTGCAATATTTTTTTTCTCTCTGGGACAGTGTTACAGGAAAGCCTGATTCAAATGATCCCAAACTTGCACCCCTAGCTCCATCCTGAACTCCCATGGTAAACCTCAGTAGTCAATCTGAAAGCAGTCCAAGTCAGCATGGAGATTTCGGAGTACTTGGACAAGAAGTCCCTTAGCCAGAAGGCACTTCTCAGTACTAGTATTGTAGGTGATGTTCCACTGTTGTATGTGTGGGGACATTATAGATATGCACTACATGTGAAGGATGGGAAAAAACCCAATGGTAAAACAGAAAAAAACAATGGTACAACAGATTTCTAAACACACCAAACTGAGCAAGTAAGAAGCCACAAAAGACTTGTCAACCGAGTCACATCATAAGGAGGACCTAAGGGGACCTTTGGAAAATTAGACCATATTCTGTAAAGATATTAGCTAGTAAACTTACAGAAAACTTTGTTTTTGAAAAAATTCCCTGAGAATTGGCCTGTGCTGGAGAACAGTGGAAAGCAATGTAGTCCTTCTTTTTGGAGAACAACCTAAATTGTAGCAATTGGGCTTTACAAGCATAACTTGATTCTCAATAAACTATGAAAATGCATATTGAGTGAAGTATCTCTTAAGTATCTAGAATAATGGAAACATGAGCAACATACTGTAGGAGTTAATTGCCTAATGGCTATTGTTCCCATATGTGCTCCATTTATCAACTAGATCCTCAGAAACCTTGCTGCAGCACCAGCAGCGCTCGTTTGTGCTGAACAGCCGTGATGCTTAACGCTCATCCCAGTGGCACTCTAATTTCCAGCCTGAAACATTTCAGTGGTGCTTGCCCTTTGTTTCCTACTCTTGGCCTCATTTTCTGTTCAGTGCGATGTTTTCTCTCCTTGAGCAGTCTGCAGGTTTTGGTTGACACCTTCTTTGGCTTGTTTGGAAAGATGAGTGCACGGACAGAGCCCACACGCACTTACCCTGTGCTCACCAGAAGCAACGTTTGTAGCAGAGGGACTGTGGCCCCCTGCAGGGAAGGTGAGCCATAGAAGGGAAATACAGGCAGTATTTGATGGGAGAGTGATGGAAGAGTCTGAAATTGTTTGCTATTAATTAGCAGTTGATAACCACATTTTATTTTAACTAATCAAGATCAGAGCCCTAATGCACAAGCAAAAAATAAGAGCTGTTCCCTTCCTTGAAGATATCGTGACCTAAATGGACAAGGTGCACACAAGAAAGGAGGTGGAAAGACCTAAGCTGCTGTCAGAGGTCAGTGACAGGCCAGGATACAGGATCCCACCTGAATGACCATGCTGTGTCTCCCTGCAGTAACTAACCCATTTCAGCGAGACTTATTCATATTTTGTTTCTAAATCTGAATGTGAAACTTGTCTAAGTTTAGGTAACTCTATTGATGGCACAATTTTTTAAAGTGATCTGGCAAATCGTTCTGACAGCTGTGGATCACAGAGCCCCTGTAGCTATGTTAATCTTGTACAGGTAACGTACTTTTCTTGAATGTTCGTAGCTGAAGTGTTCAAGGTCCCTGTTGGGTTGCCAAAGCAAATAAAAAAGGACCTTCCCCCTTCCACCCCCAATATACAAAAGTCACTATCATCTAATGTGTCTTTTTGTTCCAAGATATGAAGCAGTTGCCATCATCTGACATTTAATTACCAACTTTACCGGATGCTCAGCATATTCAAGGCGTAGCATTAACTTTTATGTTCCAGTCCCCAAAGTGGGATGCAGAACACTCTACACATCCCTAAAATGGGAATTAATGCAGATGGTCTTATGTCTGCCCAAACTGGGGCTCCTTGTGCCTCTGATGTATCCCCATACCAGGCACACAAGTGCCACCAGAGATGTCACTTTGGGGACAACCCCCCCTGTTGTGTACCAAGAGAGAACAGGAGCTTTAGGGGGCTGCTCGTGTAATCCAATGCGTTTCCCACGAGAGCAGCCCCTCCATGCTGGCATGGTTCCCAAAATAGTAGTGAGTAAAAGCCTTCACGGCAAAGGATCCTGATCTTTCTATCCTCTTTAGACTCATTGTATCCTGCTAAGAGGCTTAATTAACCCACTGCTTGACAGGCCTTGTCAGACTGAAACACAGACTCTACATCATTTAATACAGGGGCCATGGTCTTCCCTGAGAAAACTGTGCAAAATATAAATGAAAACTAATAAAATGAAAAAAGAAAAAATATAAAATTAATAAAACCCAAGATGCTTCATGGACACAAAAAGGAGGTGGGGGAAATTCTTTATTAAATGGGAAACAAACTCTTAAAAATACAGATTACAGCAGACCTGGGTGTAAGCAGCTCAGAACAGCATTGGCAGTGGACTGTTTCCAGTAACCAAAGTCAGCTGGGGTGTTTGAAAAGCAACTGAGGCTGCTGCTTCTGTGCTGGAACACAAACAGCACATGGATCAGAGCTGGTGCTAAAGGTGTTTTAGCACCGCATGTGCTGTCCCCAGACTGGTGCAATGGACTGGGAGCGGTGAGCAGCAGCAGAGAGCGCTTCATTATCTTGTATCCACCTCTGATGACCACAGGATTGGAAAACGGCAGGAGGTGAGAATGTTTAAGCCTATAAATTGGCTTCCTAATAGGTGACAGAAAGAGGCATCAGGTGGCTTTGATCAGAGGATGGATCCTGCATGGCTTCTGGTCTTAACAGCAGCAGGCATTGCAGTGTTTCTGGCTTCAGACTGCTTTCAGCTGTGCTTGCCCTAGCTGTGCCATCACTTCAGAGGTTGTGCTGGGAAAGGAATGATCGGTTTTGCACATGCCTGTGTCAGTGCTATGGAGAAGTCATCATATGTTTGTCTTTAAATGCAGCAGCTCTGGAACGATGAGACAGGCTAACGCATTCGCTGGCAAGAGTGGCTGTGAAAGCTCCAGTGATCTTTATTGATATTTCCAAATTAAAGCTCTCAGCACTGACTCCCTCCCTGTGTAGCACTGGCAGGCTTTGCCTTCAAGGCAGCAGTTGGGCTGTGCTCTGCTCTGCCACACCTCACTCAGGTGCTGTTGGGCAGGGCTGATGCTCCAGCCCCTTTCCAGCATCCTGCTCCAATCGGGAGAGAGCAACCATGCTGCTCCAATGTAGGGTTTCTCCAGTCACTGTGGCCTTTCTATGCCAGAAGAGGAGAATCTAAAACTGGCACTGTGGTGTTTCATCAAGCGACTTGCAAGTAAGTGCAAGTTTTCCTGCATAATAGAAAATTCAACATTCAACCATTCAACAAAATTTCAATTGAAATTTGGAAGAACATCAATGAAATAGAGAACTACCCAAAGCTGGTGTGTTTGAATAACTGCTACGCTCATTCTTAATTATAAAATGGAAAAACAAACCTATTTTACTGCTATTTTTGGGCTGTGGTTCTACTGAAATCAAAGCTTTCTCTTCCAATCTACATCTCTGACCTCTTGGGAAGCACTGTTGTATATTCATTTGGCACCAATTGACAGACCTCTTAGGCAGAGATACTCAAACAATAGCACGCATGTCTAAAAAGGATTTTGAAAATTAATTTTTGATATGTGGCCTCTGCTCTGATTTCTCTGTGCTAGTCTAAACCCACGGGTATAAATAACTCCACTGACCTGAATGGATATTTTTGGGTACAGCAACAAAAAAGAATCGTTGCCTGCTACTGGAGGTAAATATTTATCTAGGTATGATTTAATGTCTGGAGATTTCTTTTCTTTCCTTAGAATTTGCACTAATAACTGGTTTTTGAAACATTTCTTCAAACTGAATTTAGGGACTAGTGCATTTAGATTGTTTCAGATTTCTGCTCCTCTGCATCTGAGCCTGCCTCGATGATCCCGTATCTGCTGGCTGCTGTCATCTCCACAGCTGGTCAAATGAGAGGTGACATTTCTGTGCAAGCCTAATGTGGTGGTTTAACCCCACTAAGCACCACCCCACTTGCTCTCTCTCTCCCCCCCTCCCCCCAATGGGATGGGGGAGAGAATCGGAAGGGTAAAAATGAGAAAACTCGTGGCTTGAGATAAAGACAGTTTTTAATAGGTAAAGCAAAAATCATGCGCACAAGCAAAGCAGAACAAGGAACTCATTCACTACTTCCCATCAGCAGGCAGGTGTTCAGCCATCCCCAGGAAAGCAGAGCTCCATCATGCCTAACGGTTACTTGGGAAGACAAACGCCATCACTCTGAATGTCCCCCCCTTCCTTCTTCTTCCCCAGCTTTATATGTTGATCATGACGTCACATGGTATGGAATACCCCTGTGGTCAGTTGGGGTCAGCTGTTCTGGCTGTGTCCCCTCCCAGCTTCTTGTGCACCCCCAGCCTACTCGCTGGTGGGGTGGTACTTCCCATCAGCAGGCAGGTGTTCAGCCATCCCCAGGAAAGCAGGGCTCCATCACACCTAACGGTTACTTGGGAAGACAAACGCCATCACTCTGAACGTCCTCCCGTTCCTTCTTCTTCCCCCAGCTTTATATGTTGAGCATGATGTCACATGGTATGGAATACCCCTGTGGTCAGTTTGGGTCAGCTGTCCCAGCTGTGTCCCCTCCCAGCTTCTTGTGCACCCCCAGCCTACTCGCTGGTGGGGTGGGGTGAGAAGCAGAAAAGGCCTTGACTCTGTGTAAGCACTGCTCAGCAGTAACGAAAACATCCCTGCGTTATCAACACTGCTTTCAGCACAAATCCAAAACATAGCCCCATACTAGCTACTATGAAGATAATTAATTCTATCACAGCCAAATCCAGCCCACCTAAGCAAGTACAAAAGTCTACAGCAACCTCTGGGTCCCTCCATTAAAAAAAAAAGACCCTGAAAACTGCTGAAGGCAGCTGGATGAGGTTGCTAAATCATCACGCTGGACATGCACCAAGAGAGCCTGTCCTTGGGCTGCATGGAGCCAAACACAGCTGATTTGCAGGGAAACAGGCAGAATCTTTTCGCTCTAACTGAATATCGACAGCAAAGCCAAGCTAGGCTTTTATACCGTGCGGACTGTGCTGGAAGCCAGCTCAGTGCAGCTTAAAATGGGTCTTTTACATGGGCTTCTCCCTGGTGAGAGTCTAGACTTGAGCTCCTTGGTCTTTTCTGTCCCATAAGGTTACAGGGCTTCCTGGCAATAATTAAGTCATTGCAATAGCCTAGTTTCCTAAAAGTACAGATCTACAGGCTGAAAAATAATTAATGCATAAGCAGAACATACACATTAGAGACTAGAAAAAGACACTTTAGTTTGCGCTTAACACCGGTCTTACACTTCAAGGTTTCATTGCTTTTTCTTCCTTAGGTATCTATATGTGTCTGCAGCTACCCAATTGCTATTAATGTCTGTATTCAACTGAAGTAGGAAAATGAAAGCCGCAGTAAATTGTACAATATGTTTACATTATAACAAGGTTTATAGAGGCATCATAATTCATCATGTATTCCAACAGAAGCATGGATCTCTTCCAGTTTAATTTTCTGAAGTTTGAGTTTGCAGCTGGGTCACTCCTGGTGTAATCCGGGAGATGCATCTTCTAAGGCTGTGGGTTGGAAGAGCAGCATCCCAGCTGTCATTGCCACCCATCAGTTACCACGCTGGGGGCTGAGGGCAAAGCAGCTGAATCACTTTCTGTGGGTGCAGCAGCATAGCTAGCTTCATAAATTTTGTTGCAAGGAGCAATAATCAATACTTCATGGTTAATGACGCAAAACTGAAATTAGTATAGATTTTATGTCTCCTTCTCTTCCCAATTATGCAAACATTGCTATGCCCCTTCTGTAGTTGCCTTATATTACAGCTTTTATAAAGACTGTCCGGTGATGTTTAATTGAAAGACTGAATAGTCAAAAATGTCACAACTGAGTTTGGTTTTTACTTTTTTTTTGTTCGGTCTTCACCCTGCGGTTAATAGAAAATGATGTCAAACACAAGAAATTATTTATATATGTTATGTAGGTTTTGTCACCCAGAGCTATATATAAAGTCAACTGCAAATTGCTTTTCCATTCTAAATTACCGTACATAGCTCTGGGATACACTGAAAAAAATGACCACCAGCATAATATGGGAGAAGAAAAGGTTATCTTCTGAACTGAACTGTGCTTCGAAGAAAACAAATTTGAAAGTTGCTTGTTTTTAATATGCCAGAAGAGGATGTTCCTCAGAACAGGTAAAAAAAAAAAAAAAAAAGGAAGGCAAAAATAGAAAGAAGTTTCACAACTGGATTATTTCCAATGGCTGATGAGTGGCAGGCAGCAGCCAGGCATCCCGAATCACGTGCAGTGCTTTATCAGCTGCAGCATGTCCACAAAGTGGTGCTACAATTAGAGACCCAGAGGGGGAAAGACTGGGGAAACATCTAACTTGTCATCTTGACAAATCTAGTTTATGCATAAAACGTATTTTGCAGTACTAGTGCTTCCAAGGCTGGGAAGAAATGAAAGCTGTATTAGAAGTAAATCAGCTACCAGCTATGATCTTGTTTCATGTCAAACAGGGTAGAATCTTGTACAGGATTAAAAAGCGCCACATAAAATTTCTCTGTTTCACAAAATTGGCCTTATTTGGGAAAGCAGAAGGTAGAGCTGGCTGATCTGTTGTGCTCCTGAAGATTGCAACAGTCTTCTTGGTAAGACTTATCAATAAATTGATATTATAATAAATAGACTTATCAAAAAATTGATAAGACTTATCAATAAATCAAGTCTTTGATTCATCCCCAGGTCAAATAAGATATACAAGATGAAAATATCCTTGTTTTGCCTTTTTAATGTTTTTAGCCTTCCTGGGAATCCTGTATCTGTATGCAAGGTAGGTGTGAAGTAAATTACTCTCCTTCCTTACTCTGAGTAGCTTTTGCTTTTACATTTGATTCCCAACTTAATGAGCTAAAAGAAGTCATGAGTTAACATCTTTGTGTTTTGCATAGACTTCTCATTTTCCACTGTTGCTTAATAATCAAACAGTTGATGTATAAACACAAACCTGAAGGCACATCCCTGCATCTCGGGATGGTGATGCTCTTCGCATTGCATCACAGGGATGCAGCCAGGGGGGTTCAGTGTTTGATTGTCAGCCCAGCTTTTAAGGAGACTGGGCATGTGTCCTCTGCGTGTGCGTGTCCCAATGATGCCAGGGCACTCTGTGGGATTCTGTCCTGCGAGGGAACGGAAAGTTCAGCCCAGGAATTGCATCACCTGCAGCACACGCTTCATTGTGACCAGGTTCTCCTCCACCCCTCAACTCCCACCCCTCCAGAACAATAAAACTCTGTCAGACAGATACAATTTAGCTTTCTAAGCCCTATCTCTGTGCTGAACATTATGGGTAGATTTTTCCTGGGACATTAGCATGGATGCAGGGAACCCCAGCCATGCACCTGCAGTTAGATTTGTGACATGTCTGCTATTGAAACAGGATCTGATGCAAATACCCTGGTAAAGGCATTGGGCTGTAAATCTCAGCCAGTGACTCTTAATTATGAGACTGAATACTGTTTGATTGCAGAACAAAGAGAAGTGCTGATGCTCACTTGCCTCTTACCAAGACCATCTCCTCTGAAATCAAAGCAGCCACACACCTAACACATGAAAGAATACTTTCCTCTTTTGCTCTGCCTATTATTTTTGTAGGTCTGATATTTTCTTTCAAACTTATGTGCTGGACCTATTGATAAATATATTGGTTCCTTTATAGCTATTTTGGCTATCTAAATTTGAAAGCAACCCTGTAGACATTACCCTAGGGACCATTTTGCTTAGTGGTTGGCTCACAACGTCTTGAGGTTGAGGGGGAATCTCCAATGTCAACCAAGGGCTTCCCATAAGCATATTGAAATGTTTTTTCTCTCCTTGTAGGAAGAACTCAAAAGGCTCCAGCACACTTTGGAACAGGTCAATGATGGCAAAGACTTGCTTCAAAGGTAAAAGTGCGATTTCCACAGTATCTTGCACATGATAAAGTGAAATGGCTTTTGTAAGGCAACAAGCCTTTTCTGAGGGACAGTCTCTTTGTTGTTGACTATGTTTCTCACTTGGTAATATACTAAATATTCAAAATTTTGCATCTCTCCCATAAATGATTCTTATTTTTAGTTATAGGAGGATAATTTCTGAAAACTTTTGCTGATTGAATGATGTAATTAAGTGTCCAGCAAAGTCTCAAAATAACTCCACAGGTTGGGATCTAATCTTACAAATTTTCATGCGAAGACCTTTCATTCATGTTGTTAGTCCCATCCAAAGCAGCATCCCAAGATGTTTGATTTTTATCTTCTAGCATTTTAAAATTGCTTTCTGAAAGTGATTGGTTTGCAGCACCAATTCCTCGGTCATCATTTATTACAAAGAATTTTTTCTTCATATTCCTGTATGGCTCTTGCTGATGTAATTCATTTGCTACCAGCATTACCATTGTTACTTTCCATTTTACTCTCTTTTCAGATGTAGCCCCAGGGATGAAAGTTAATTTAGCAAGAATATCTATTATATTTGCCAGTGTTTTTTTATTTGCAGTGGCTTCTTTGCTGGGTGTGCCTGTCTCTGGAGCTGTGACATCTGGAAGGTTTAGTGCAAGGACTCAGGCAGGCTCCAGTCTGGAAACTGGATCCAAATTGGTACTTTTGGTTAACAGTCAAATGGGGCTGGAGATGGGGACCCAGGTGCATTCCTCCAAAGACAGCGATACCTTATAATGAGCAGCTCTTGTACGTTCCTGTCAAAATTTCTGAATTAATTCATAGTGATTGCAAGAACATCATGCTGAGACACATTAAACCCTTTTTTTTTTTTCTTTTCCATAGCCATCAGCTTGCCATGGATGAAGAAAATAATATTGAAAAGTATCATATCAACTTACAGCCCTTGGAATCAAAAGTGAAAATGTAAGTAACAAAGAATGTCTTTTCTGCCTTTAAATGTGGCTGAGTTTGTCCAATTCCTGAACTGCAGAACCCAGACTGTATCCATTGTGGATTTCTGTGTAACTAAGTATAAAAAAGCCTCAATTTTGCAAGGTAGCTAAACTCTTCTCTACCTTTATGCACGTGAACATTCTCTCTGAACTGAGTTTCAAATGTTAAACTCCAATGTTGTACTAATTTTGTCCTTTCCTCTGTGAAACTACAGAATATTTGAAAATCTGCTAGATTTTTCATATATACAGAGAACATCCTGGTGGGGGGATGTATAGTACAGAGCAAGCAGAAGTCTCTTCAGTGGTATTTTTCACTTCTAACATGAAGCCTGGTTAAAGCTTCTCAGGCGGCTCACAGGACTCCTCTGCAAGGAGCAGTCCTTGGGTTTGCATGGGGATGGAGATGTAAGTCTGAGGGGACCAGGGTTGCTGGGCTGTGGGGGATGCAGCACAGCTATATGGCTCTGAGAAAGCTGTTTTTTATTAGAAAGCGAGGCAGTTGCTAGCACTCAGCTGAGGCACATAGATGACACCTAGCTGCACCACCTGGAAGGAAGAGATAAGCATCACTGTGTTCTGATAATGAACTCCCCAACTTCCAAATGCAGTAATTTTAGCCTTTGTAACACATTTCTCACATGTTGTATAGTTCACCATGGGGTCAGTTATTTTAAAAGGCTTGACTGTGCTGTAATACATGTGGTAATAGCAGGGATATAACTTAAAACTTACCCACATGTCTATCAGAGCAGAGGACTCCTCTTTGTGCCTGTTCCAGAGTTGTCCTCCAGCCCTGGTGCAGGCATTAGCTCCATCCAGCTGGCACCAACTCTGCACTAACATGGTGCCACTGGACTTCCCAGCAGACAGCAAAAGTTTAACATGGCTCCACTTGCATTAAAAAATATGAACATCTTCATGCTGAAGCCCCCAACTACTTCATGGCAAAATTTTGCAACATCAGTCATGGCTTTATATAGAGCTGTATGTGTTGCTACATTACATACTGAATTTCACTTTCAATTGAAAAGCTATAGCTAACTCATTATACAGGACGTTAAAATATTAATGCCATATTAAAATATTAAAAGGACATGAAGTTTCAAATTAAAATCCAGCCAGCATCTTTTAGTCACACAAATATAAGCCAGATGAAAGAATAAATTTTCAGAGAGCTTTCTAGAAGGGTAGTTATGACTTCATCTTGGTATATTCTCAAGCTTTAAAATAGCAAGTACATGTAAATATAAATATGTAAATACTACTTGTATATATTATGCAGTAAAGCTTGAAACTGAAACAATGCAAAGTGTAAATGCTTGAGGTGTGAAGGTGTGCTAATTTTTTAAAGCAAAATGCATTTACTGAAAGCTGCTCTGTTGGCACTTGCATTTGCGAGCTTTGCTGTCCATTTTAAAGCTCCTGTATGAAAACAACGCAGGACTTAACCTACCTGACTAGCTCTAAAGTGCATTTATTCTGGTGAGGCTGTAACAAATGCTGTTTTGTTTCTGATCTGGTATTCTTCTAAAAAAAGACAAAACACGTATATTTGATTTCCTCAACCTTGAGATGTTCAAAATGCCATGTGTGTTGGGAACGTTGTTCCCTGACCAGGAAAAATTACATGCCAAGAGGCACTTGCCACTGTCTGGAGTTCCCAGCACTGCAGGCAGTCAATGAGAAGTTGTAGGTGTCCTGGTGTTGAGCTTCGTCCTCCTCCTCTGGAGTCAGGAAGTTGGATGTGCCAGTCTGTAATCAAATGCCTTTTCAGCAGTGTCTGGGCGCTAAATATTTTTCTGGCTTGTGCAGGTGGGAGCAGAAATGATGTATTAACTATTAAAAAGACAACATAAAAAAAAGTATTCCTGGAACAAAGTAAATCCACATCAAAGTCTTTGGACCCTTTGGTTCGAACAACAAAGGACATGGTAAGGTCCCTTCAGGAAGGAGCTTTGCCCTCTGCACTGCGCCGGGGTGCAGGCACTGCAAGTAGGAGCAGGGCCAGGCGGAGTTTGGGCGTGGGACCCCTCCTGGGGAGCACCCCAGCAGCAAGGCTGGGTGCTGAGCGTGCCAAGCCCTTTGGGAGCAGGCAGGGTGGAGGAGTACTTGCTCCCACCCGCTCCCCACACAGCCGCCTTCGGAGAGCAGCACAAGAGCTTTACACCACTGAGGACAACTTAAGCAAAGGTCCAGGGTATTCTACCTGATTAACAGACATACTGAAGGTTTTACTGACTTGATATCCCCATGAATAAACTCTCAATTGCTTGAAAATCCTAAAAGGAGCATTTTCTAGCTCATTGCACTGCAGCAACACTGCTGAGTCTCAGGTCAGAATTTAGCTCCGCTTTTCTGCAGAGTTCACAGATCCTCCTGTCTGCAAACACCCACATACTTTGTGTTAATGCCATTACTATTGTAAACAGCGGTTTAATTCCCAGCATCTCTCACTGGTCTCTCTGACACCTTCAGAAAGGCGCAGGCGGCCCGGCACTGCCACCTGGTGAGAGCCACCCCGGCCTCCAACTCCCCGGCCACTGGCTGGCACAGAAAACGGAACTTCTTCACAGAATTTCACATCAGATTTTAGAAACTTGGTCAAAGTTTAGAATTTGGAAGCAGAGCTCCTACCGCAATCCCTGCACGTTGCTTTGGAGGAGGTTTTAAGTACCCAGCTACCCAGGACAGAGGAGATTTTAAAGGATACTGGTCTGGCTTTGAACTTCCAACCATATCTACATTATAATCTGAAAGCTGATATAAATACAAGATTTTGAAGGATATTCATTCTTTTAAACAGATAATTGCATTTTTTTCTTTGTTTTCAAGATGTAAGAGAATGGCTGAGTTATGTACAGTCTCATATTTAAATCACTAAGTTTAAGGATCTGAAATAAACAATTGCTTCTACTTAACAGATATCTCAAGTTATACTAATAGTGGCTAACGTACAATGTGCAGAGGGTAGTTATCATTTGGATCATTATCCAAATCGGAAAACAAAGTGCACAGAAAAAGAGAAAACCACCAAAACCCACCTTTTCAGTCAAGAATATATGTTTTAAATCCTTTTTGTTGCTGCATTCCTCCCCCAACCCTGTGCCTTGGTGTTTGCCTTAGTATCCAGCGAGCATGGCGTGAGTATCTGCAGCGCCAGGACCTGCCACACCACGAGCAGCTGGGCAAGCGCAGTCCCTCCCCGCCGTCCCTCTCCTCGGACAAGATGAGCAGGTCCATCAGCATGAACACCTTTTCTGACAGCAGCACACCGGTGAGTACAGCATTGGGGCCCATTTTCTTATTTGTTGCTTTTTGTTGGGTTCCTTTCTAGGACCTCAGATAAATGAAAGCTAAATTATGGGCTAATCATGAAAGAGGGACTTTTAGGGGAGTAGTAGTGTCTCAAATGAACCTGCAAGCAGATGTGCCTCTTGTAGGTACAGTTGAATGTGTGACTGTGCATATTACATGTGGATCTCAGCAATATTGTGTATTGGACACAGCAGATATTAACAGTGCTCTTGATGGGAAAACGTGTTTCCAAATGGTGTTGTGTTCTTCTGCAGAAAGCGGGGATCTTCACATGGAACACTTTGTGTTCTCCAAAAACCCAAATTGTGGTGCTTTTCCTACAAATAAATGTGGTTTGTAGTTGGTGTTTTGGTTTTTTTTTTTTTCCCTAAAAGAGACTTAGAGAAGTTGATCTAAGGATTAAAAATTAAACTTGATTTTGGAAGAAATGTTCACACCACCTTGCAGGCTGGGTGACTAGCAGCAGGAAGCTGTACTTCTCTTTTTAAGGTGACTCTAAACTAGAACCCCAAATATAGAGCCCATTTTTTTAAAACAAGTAGCTTTGTGACTGTCTCTGGAGTGGGATCTTTTATGTCAATAAATCAGCAGATAGATACAGTGCCTACAAATATTGCTTTCAGCTTTGTGACAGAATAGATCAGTTTTGAGGAAACTGTCAACTAGAGCTCATGAAATAATTCAATAGTTTAAAAAAAAAAAACAGGAGAGAGAAATTGCCATGGTGTATGTCAGACCAGCTAAATAAAAGCAGGATGTGTCCCACTCTTCAACTGAGGTGTGCAGGATAGGTGTGAACAGGCTGTTTGGATCCTTGCTAGGAGTGCATATTGGTCAGTTATACGAAGCTCTGTTGCCAGTAACGGGACAGCATTTGGTGGCTTCCAATTTCACTACAAAAATCTAGAATTCATTGCTAGTGGGGTTCTTAAAGTAGATGGAGCCCCTGTGCAGGGAAGAGACGTTTGTTAGTTTAACTCTGCCTTCAGTTGCAAAGTTGGAGCAATGCTACCTAATGTAAAGCACAAGGCAGGCTCACAGATCCAACAGAGCTTTTCTGTGCTAAGAACTCTGGTCTTGGACTTACGGGGGCAATTTGATTCTTTCTTCCATTGAACCAGGTTCAAACTGAAGCTAGGTGAGCTGTTTACAGCAGCTATTATTTTTGCGACACCGTGGTTAGGCAGGCTGCATTAGATTTGACAGCGTTTAATAAAATATTACTGAGAGTGCACTTTTTATTTTTAGATGCCTTGTGTTTATAGCTGGAGACCAGGAAGATAAACTACGTTGCAATATTGGGTTATACACTAATGCCTCATGTATTAAACTAGCTAGGTTCCTCTAATGGGAGATATAAATTTGGATCTCGTTTTCATCTGCCGCTGGCATTTGTTGGAGCCTGGCTGCCACGCAGGAGCGCTGAGCCAGCCGCTCGGCCACCACAAGAGGTCCCTCGTACCCTGCGCAGGGAGGCTCCTGGATGCTCTCAGGTTCTCCATCAGTACCCTCATTTGGAAAGCGATGCATTTTCAGTGTTTTCGGGTCTTTCGGGGTAAAATGAGTATGTCTGGGAATTATATATTTGTGGGAAATGAAGCTCGGACACTAGAATTGCTACTTAGTTTGTATTAATGCAACACCCACTCATCTCACTGCTGCATCCTACTTGTTTAATGCAAAGGAAGATGGGAATATTTCCTTAGACTTTTCTAGTGCCAAATCTGTTAATAACCTTTGAAAAACCAGGGTACATTTCTGAAGGCAAAGGAACCCCTATCTATTTAGTGTGTCCTTGATTATTGCAATACCTGGGGCTGTGAGGGACCCACACTTTTATGTGCAGGATGGTCCTTAATTCTGGGATGAGGCACTGTGACTCCAGGCAAATGCTGTTGTACTTTTCAAGGTCCTCACAAACCATTTAAAACCAAACCTACTGATTTAAGATGGTTTTCTGTCTTCGTCAGAGAGTGCTGTGGGCATCTTGAAAGTAGGGAGCAGATGAAGGAGGTGAGGAGAAGCCTTTAGTGTGGGAGCTCAGCAGATGCCCTAAAGAGGGAGGTGGTTGAAGGTGTGAGATCTGGCAGGGAGGTCTTATATGGGTACGGTCTGAGAACAACTACTGCCACAAAGCAAAAAGGCAGCAACACTGTCTAGGGTAGTTTTGTTTCCTGATTGCTTCTGATGAATTAAAGCAGTGCTGGCCCTGTGTGGATCATGGTCTCGGCTTCTGGGTGCATAGGTGTGCACACAGAAATGCCACCAGTGCGTGTGCCTCTCAGAGCTGGGCTGGGTCATCCTTGCTAGTCCTTGGACACATATGCTAAGGATAGACTCTGATCTAATGCAGTAGTGAGTATGTTTCTGTCTGATACACATGTGCTTTCCTGATGGCAAATGTCACATATTTTTGGTTTGGAATTGATACTGTCAGGTTCGGGGCAGGGCAGGGACAAGGTCAGATCAAAACAGGGACGATTAACCTTGAACTGTTGACATGTGAATGGGAGAGTAATTGATTGTCTTAACCAAATAAAGACTTGGGCAGAATGAAATGTACCATTTCGGCTGTAAGCCACGTTTTCTGCTCTAGCATAAGGTAAACTTAAAACAGGAGAAAAAACACCTGAGAGCAGAGAAACCGCTGCTGGACCCATCTGTAATTTTACGCTCTCTTGAAGTTTTGTGTTTATAAGACCTAAGCTGGAAGCAGGAGAGTGGAGTTGGGGAATAAACAAGCAGTCAAACACATCCATTTGCCAAGTCCTCAATTTGGCCGACATTCCAGAACAGGACCTTTGAAAAATGGGGCACATTCATTACAATGCCATTTCTTTTGCAGTAACAGCATTGCTGGTGCCCTAAGAAATAAGCTTGTGCCTAGTCTTTGTGTAAAAGTATGCTGTGCTGAACAGTATGGAGTCTCCCAAATTTCTCTTGCTGTCTGGCAATCTTCCTCTGAAAAATTTGGAGGAGGGAGAAAGTCAGACTGAAATTTGGACTCTTTGGGTGTTTTCCCATTTCTTTTTTCAAAGAAGTAGAAAGCAACTAGCATGTCAAAATATGTTAGCAATAAGCATTGATGCAGATGGGAGAGAGAAATTTATGAAGTATTTTGAGAAACCACTGTCACAACACAGCCACTTAATTCAGCTGAAGTCTAATCCTGGTTTTCAATTTCCTTTCTCAGCACAAGCCTCCCGGTGTTCAGCTTGGCTGGATCCTCAGCTGGATCTTACACACTCCTGGGGGCAAAAAACTAGTTGGCTACTTGAATAATGAAAGACAGAAAGGATCTCATGCCCAAAAAATAAATGAGAGCCTGTGGGTTGACAAATGCATGCCACTGCAGCAGGATGGGTATTGAAACCCTGTACACTGAATATCTATTTATGCCAGTACACGGGACCAGCAGTTGTGGTGAGGTAGAATTCTGAAACTCTTAATTGGATGAATAATACCTAAAACCAAGGTTTATTCAGACTGTTGGGGACAACAGAGAGTGTCAACGTGTGCAGTCTGCAGCTGGAGAGTTAAGAATGATTTTTGGTCATTTGTAGTTGAAAAAGAAGATCTTTGAGTTCATTTCCACTATTACTACAAACCTCCAGAGGCACTTGTAAGGGAAAATGGGGAATTACTAGGTCTGAGAGAAGTCACAGTTTCAAAAGCATTTTTTCTCTCTTGCCCTTGAAACCTCTCCATTCTTAAAAAACAAGACAGAACTTGCAAACAGGAAGTAGAAAAAGTAATTAAACCCATAGGAAACTGAAATCCAATGAAAAACCTGTACACCCAAAGTAAAAAAAAAATGCCCAAAACCCAAGGTGTGGGTTGGGGGTGCATGTGTTGTCAGCACATGCACAGCTTGTGTGCAGAGTGGGAGGGCAGGGCACCAGCACATGCACAGCTTGTGTGCAGAGTGGGAGGGCAGGGCACCAGCACGAGCACTAACCCTGGGAGAAGTTAGGCAATGATGGCCTGAGGCTTGCAAGATGTAGTGCAGGGGAGCTGTGCATTCCTGATATGCAGACACTTATTCATTTGTAATTATTAAAACTTTGTGAATTTATCAAATATGACATTTTCTTGTTGTCCCAGCCAAGAAGATAAATACAGAAACACAAAGCAACAACCTGTGACTAACTTTAGAGAAATGAGGAGAAGGGGAGGTACCAGGAACAGTTCTTACTCTGCTCGGCAGCAGCAGGGATGCTTTCTGGTCAACTGCACCACAACTTTCATGGTTAGCAGCTGTCATATGACTTTTTTAAAGCCATTTTGTTCCCATGAGATGGGGATAGCTAGGCAAATGGGCTTTGCCTCTGGCCAATGTGAGATGCTGGACATGTAATCAATCAGTTCATCACTGGTTCATTGATAGAGGGTGATGTGAGCTCTCCTTGACTTGCTGAAGATCATGTATGTCTTTTAAGTATTTGGCTTCAAAAAGCTGTAGCTTAGCACTGCTGGCTGTGGTTACCATATTTCAGTTCAGAGAGACAACCTAATTGTGTGATTCTAAGACTCAGAAGCTTGATAAATCATTAATTATGATACCTTTGAATCCAGTGTTTGAACTTGTTTTGGATCAGCTCGCTGCCTTCATGACTGCAGAAAACTGTTGCTCTTAAAATGAAATACTGATGAGAAACTTGTGAAATAGAAAAGGAACTACTAGGTTAAGGAGAAAAAAACCCCACAATTGAAATATTTCCTTATTTTTGCTGCTACCTCCAGTTCTTGATAATTCCCAGCAGCTCTCCTGTGTGAAATTTTATCTTAATTTTATGGCAGAGGAACAGTGTCTTCTGGACTGTGGGACACTGAATCCTTGCAGATACTAAAGGGAAAAGATTCTTCTTTCAGGCTTTGTTTATATGCCTCTTGCCCTTGAAGCCTGAGCATCTCATCTCAATAGCATTTCATTACAGTTGTGCATGTGCTTTCGTTAGCTGGCTCAAAGGTACCAGATGGTAAACAAGGTCACAATTAATTTTTTTTTTGACTGGCACCACCTTTGTCTTCCTTCTTCTGGCTTGAGGTTTGGTCAGAATGGCAACTGAGGAAAATAGATAATTCAATTCAAACTCATAACGAGTGATCACCAGTACCTTGAACAGCTCTAGGTAGTTGGAAATCAGTTGCTCTGTTTGTTATTAAACTTTTAAAATAAACATGTTTGCAGATAATATAGTTTAAGAAAAACAGAAAGATTGGTAAGCCATTTCTGGGCTGCAGTGACTGAAATAGCAAGATGAATGATTACTGTTCTGGAAAATTACTTGGAGAGTAACATATGCATCTCTTGGAAAAGTTTTCTGGTTTTAAGGTGTACTTTTATGCTTAATAAAGTACACTCAACTTGATCTGAATATTTGTCACTGAAAATATTCTTCCTTGCGATTCATATCCAATCAACATGTATTTCTGTTAAAACAGCATGAATTCATCTGCCATGACTCTGAGACATAACACAAGGCACAAACTAAAATAGGGCACAATGAAAAGCAATAAAAATCCCCTATCAGATATGTAGAAGGAAGAAATAAAGCAGTGCATTTAGCAATCAGAAACTCACAGGCAGAAAAAACTATACTAACCCCAATGTATTATATACATTGCAAAGTTGAGGAAGTCCAGAATTTCACTTTTTATTATTTTGAAGGTAAACTTAAGAGGATAGTGATCTGTGAACATTCGCAATGAGATTTCATCTCATGTTTTAATCAAATTTATTTTCTTTTAAAATGTCAGGCCAAATTGCCTGCTCTGCTGCACTGTTTTTATGCAGATTTGACTCTGACCCATAATTAATAATGTCCCACCTGAAATGGGAACAAATCCTCTTTTCTTTTCATTTGGCTTTCTTCTTTGTCATAAACTACACCGGCCAGTCCTAGAAGGACTCTCACAAAGGCTGCCTCTATCCTGGTCTTAAGACATGTATGTGTGCTCAGTGAAAGCACTGTTAGTTCCCTAGACTCCTGTCAGAGTGCTTATTACCCTCTTAATCCAAGAACGTTTCAGGTAGATCAAATTATCAGGTAATAGGTCATGCTTTCTGTTTGCAAATAGATAAATCATTCTTGGCATTAGGGAAAAAAAGGGATGAGGCTATCTCAAAGTGTTTATGCTATAGTACAGAATGTTCCCTTGGGCCTCCCTCCAAGTAGAAAACTGATATAATGGGCAGAATGACAGAGAAAGGACATAGCTTGAGTGATGAGATGGGAAACAGACTTTCCTTGTTAGGCTACTGCTTTGTAGGCTGGCAAAGAAAGGATTTGCCAACCATGCGTGTGTAGTACAGGCAGTTTCCTAACTGTTGGAAAAGACCTGCTGTCAATCACTTATCAGATTATTGTATTAGGAGAACACAAGCAGTATCTGTACCGTCTTTAGTTGCTTTTGTTTCCCTTTTGCATGTTTATTTTTAATCAAAAAATTAGGAGCAAGACAAATAATAGATTTGAAAATAATGTTCTTCCTTGTAAACATTTTATTTCTTCTTATTCTGTAGAAAGGTGGCAAAATTTACCTTCCAATATGGCGTTGGAGTTTCTGCTTTTTTCCCCAGAAATAAACAACTGTATCTATAGTTACTAAGAAAAAAAGTTGATGCCAGATACGTCCCACTAGCATGTGGTTGTGGTTATGACCTTTTTTCATTATGACATAATTTTGTCTCTTTAAATGGTTCAGTCGCAAAGACATAATCTGTGAAAGCCACAGAAAACCTGATAATCCTCAACAGACAAGCAAAAGCTGGTGCGAGACATAACTCTATCCAGAGTTCTTATAGAATTGCTGTGGGATCTTGATTTTTTTCCTTTTTTTCCTTTAATCTGAAACATTGGCATGGAAACAGAAATAATTTGTTCTGCTCTGGGCAGAAGTGGCTTCCGCTGTGCGTGATTTGAAATTACATGTCCAGGAGGAGGTGTTTCCCCCCAGCAGCCAGCTCCCACCCTGCTATAGCTTCC